>NW_022111369.1:20134936-20136235 GCF_000313985.2 Echinops telfairi | reverse complement strand
GTTCATGATTACTCAAGGGTGAATCCTGTCAATCTCTTTCCCCACCTTCCTATCAGACCCATGGAGCAAAAGGTCATTTTATGGGAGTTAGAGACTTTGGCTAGAAGAGCCACATGAAATAAGTGGTAGTCATTGAAATCCCTACTACCTTTGACGTTTGGAACACCAGGGCTAGACACCTGCCTACGAACTAGAAGCTTGGTCATTTGAACCAGCACAGAGGATGCCTAGAAAGACAGGCGTGGCCATTTGCTTCACAAAGATCACAGCTTTGACAACTCAATCCAGCAATTACACTTCGTGCTCATGGTTTTGTCATAAACTGGAATCAACTCAAAAGTAATTAACAGCAGCAGGCATCACTTTTGATACTATTTGATTGTGTCCACATTCCAAAAGAGGACTTGACTTCTGTGGGCCTAGGGTAAATGAGCTTAAACTTTGACTTTTCCACTAACTCACCCAATGATGCTAAACTCAGAACCCAAGGTCACACTAGCTTTGTCAAGTGTCTCTGGAAACATTTAATCAGTACATGAAAGTCAGCTACCATTGAGTCAATCCCGACTCAAGGTGACCCTGTGTGCCAGCAGTGGCACTGTCCTCCACAGGGGTTTCAATTACTCACATTTCTTTCAAGGGGCCACCAGCCAAAGGCAAACTTCCAGCTTCATGGTAGTAGGTACTGCACCAAGTGCTTTACTAGTGAAAGAAGGGAAAGGGATTTTAGGTTAATGTGCATGAGTTGAAGCCCATTTGTTTTGCTTCTGCAGATATTTAGGCTATTTCTCTATTAAAGGAAGCAAAAAACACTGGTACTCAATGAAAAGAACTATTTTATGCTCATAGAATACAAATGAAAATACAAAATGATACCAGCTTGTGGAGGCTAAGTATCCTCAAAGCCCTCTGAAAAGGGAGGTGGGGGTGGGAATTGACCAGGATTGCCTCAGAAGAGAATGTAGCCATTGCTGTATGTATTCATTCAACACAGTCCAAGTCTATACAACTATTTCCCTGTGTAAGAATAAGAGGCTGGTTGTCTGATAGTTTCTGAATGAACTCTATTCATATCATTTTTGCCATCATTAAATGTCAGCAAAGTGAGACTCATTTCTATTCTCCTTTAGACTTCAGGTTCAGCAGAAAACTTAGGAAAAATGGATGAATTACTTGCATGGAAAGACCTTGTTCATGGCGTCTTCTCTAAGTGCTTTCTGGCTAGTCAGAAGTTCTGCGGTGTTTGGTTGAAGCCACTCAAGGCTGAACACTTATTCACACTGCAGTGAAATTGATACC
>NW_022111369.1:20130093-20133858 GCF_000313985.2 Echinops telfairi | reverse complement strand
AACAGAAAAGTGGTTGAAGGGAGACGTCGGATAGGGCAAGATATGACAAAATAATAATTTATAAATTATCAAGGATTCATGAGGGAGGGGGGAGCAGGAAGGGAGGGGAAAAATGAGGAGTTGATGCCAGGAGCTTAAGTGGAGAGCAAACGTTTTGAGAATGATGAGGGCAATGAATGTACAAACATGCTTTACACAATTGCTGTATGTATGGATTGTGATAAGAATTGTATGAGCTCCTAATAAAATGGTTAAAAAAATAAATAAATAAAAGACACAACCTTGAATTATGGCTTTGTCTAAGACACTTGTCAGACCTATGAGAACACTATTGGTTGCTTGAGTCAGTTCTGTCCCTAAGGACCGTCTGCACAGCAGAATGAACCCTGCCTGATCCTGCGCCATCTTTATAATTGTTCATATGCTTCAGTCTACTGTTGCCAACACTGTGGCTGTAACTTGCTATTATTAACCAATAATAGCATTTATAGCACTTTCACTTTAATTGACATTGATGATTTAGCTAAGAGAAACCTGCCCATGTTTTTTATTTCAGTTTTATTTTTAATGGCTACTCATCTGTGAATCTCTGTTTCTTCAGCACAAACTTTCAGCCCATCCCGTCTTTCATTGGACATTTTTGAGTCATTCTTCCTGGTCCCTGAAAATAATATCTTCAATCTAGGTAAACATATCCAAAATAAATACTGATTTTTTAATGTCGGCTGATACAGCAGACTGTATAATAAACACATTACACTAAAATGACCTCATAGCAACTTTAATCCAAACTAAGTCAAAGAGAGTGCTCAGGCCTCAAGCTCATGCCAATCTTTTTCTCTTCTTCGAAATAAAGTCAAGAAGCATGAAGCAGAGAGTTCAAAAGCACATATTTTGAAGTGAGTCATACTTCTCCTTTTATTAACAATTATCTCAATCATGATACCCAATTGTACTCTGTGTAAACCCAAACCAAACCCACTGCCATCATGTGGATTCCTGCTCATGGAAACCCTATGGGACAGAGTAGAGCTGCTCCAGTAGAACTGTTTCTAAAGGCTGTAAATCTTTATGGAAGTGGATTACTTCATCTTTATCTTGCAGAATATCTGGTGGTTTCTGACCACCGACTTTCCAGTTAGAAACCCATCACTTTAGTCTCTGTGACACCAAGGCTCCTTTCCCCGCTGTATAATGTGGATAATAATTGTGATAGGTAGGTTTATTGTGCCAATGTGTCCAATAAACACATGTGGGATTAATAAAGTCACAGTTTAATTGAAGGGCAAAGAGAAAAATGGCTCAATGAGCCGTATCTTTCTGTCTCTTGCTCTCTGATGATCGGACCAGTATACAGCTCTGCCTTAACTAGTTCTCTGCCTCAACTTCAAGCTACACTACCTGTGGGAGGCCCAACCTATGGACCGTGTCACTACAGTTTGAGGTTCCTTTGAGACCTGCTTCACCATACTGCTGGTGTATACATCACTTGAGCTGAGGACTGTCAGACCCTGTCATCTGGCTGACTGTTGTTCACCTGCCCTGCTGTTTGCTACCAGTGGCAGGACTGCCTGTAAGACTCTACAGATGACTCAGCTGTCTGCTTCCTTGACTAGCACTCAACAGCTCTCGTGAGCTGAAGGACTGCCAGTATATTAACTGTCTCATGGAAGTGAGTTGAACTGAATCCTCTGACTGCTCTGTGGGCTAATTATCTGTTTATTTCTCTCTCTCTTTTTTTGTGGTATATATCTATCCATATATATATATATATATATATAATCATAAGGGTCCTGGTTTTCTTTCTCTAGAGAACCCTGTCTAACACAATAATGTGGGTGGAAATTATATATATGAAATAATACACAGCCTGGCATATAATAAATGTTCAATAAAACTATGGTGTGAAGTTTTATTTTGTTGTTCACATTTGCTGACAGCAAAGGTGAGTTCCCCAAAATTCATTAAAATTAAATAATATTTCTAGAGTCTTAGACTAAAAGCAATCATGCTATAACTAATGAATAGTTAAAACAATCACTTGATTTTATACTTTCTACAGGAGTGGATGGGAACCATCAGAATTTTAAGGTTCCATTTTAATATTACCTGCAACCTAGAATTAGTTTCACTTCGACTGTAATTACTGAACAGTGACTAAATTGGGACAATTCTGCCATGAGGTTTCACAGTACATTCTTGTTCTTAAAAATTACTGTGTTTATACAAAATTTGATCATGAAAGAATTGGAGGCATGAAAACCTTTGAATTCAACCATCAATTCCTTGAACCAATGTGCCTCTAAGAAGGCCATTTCTGTCATCCAATTCATTTTCTTTCTCTGTGTATTTCATTCATCACTAATTCTCTAGTTCCTTTCATCCTCATTACTTGCTTTCTTTATATATGCATTTTCTGATGAATGTTTTGAGAAAGTGTGCTCTACAAAATGTTTTAAGCAGTAACATCCAAAACTCAAACTCCATTGCCACCTAGTAGACTCTGACTCATAGAGATTTTATAGGGCAGCATAGCAACCCCCCATCATGTTTCCAAGGCTATAAATCTTTGCAGAAGCATCTCTCTCCTGAACAGAAGCTAGTGAGTTCTAGCCACCAAACTTTAAATTAGCAGTCCAATGCTTAACCCACTGCACACCAGATATTATAAACAGTAACAAAACCATATCAATGTGGTCACTGGACAGACATTAAGAAAGCATACATTATGAGCAAGGAAATGTGTTCAGGATGGTCAAATATACAAAGACAAGCAAGGTAAAATTGCTGAACTTAAAGACATAACTTTAACTAGAGAAAGTGGCAAAAAGTTCTACAGCAAAGAGTAATGCAAAACAAATTCTGGCAATTTCCATAAAGTTTTCATCTCATTCGATTTTTATCTGATTTCACAGGTGATATCTTGCCTTGTTCTAATTTGTGCCTCATTCTGAAGTCATCCTAATTTTGAAAAAAATGAAATTCAGATGATTTCCCAACTAAATCACATCAATGGATCCTATTTCCTGTCAAGAAAAAACCAGATTCCATAACATGACATTCAATGCTCTTTGTGAATTGATCACTATTTCGTTCTCCTGTCACCCCGCTCATCCTTACCTACTCTGTTTTCTCTTTACATGTGTCCCTCTGTCCTTAGCAACTAGCAGTTCCTTGTTCACTGAAGTCCGCTGATTTCATTAGTGATGAATCTTTATTTGGTACTCTTGATTTCAAAATTCTGACAAAATATTCAGACCAGGATATCTAACATACAACTGAAAATGTTGGATGCAGTTTCACGTAAGAACTCGAGTCCATTGTGTAGATATTGAAATTATTTTAAAGAAAATAATCATTTAAATCAGAGCAGAGAATAAGAAACTAAGAGCAGAATTTACAATAGTGTTAGATATAGGTAAACATCTTTTTAAAGGATTTATTTATTCTAGGACTTGGAAGAGAATCCAGCATGCTAGTGTGATTCTTCAGGGAGACTATATAATTTGAAATGTTTTTCAATTTTACTTGATTAAGATCGCTTTAGTCATTTGATAAGTAGTTCTACAGGAAAAAGAGAGAGAGATAGAGGTCAAAGAAACAGGGCATGGTCAAAAAGATGCAAAAGGTCCAAGTAGGTGGAGGAGCTTGAAAACAAAAAGATCAACTTTAGGAATCACGTAGTTTCTGATAAATATAATAATCAAAGAACATTTTTATGACCTAGGTATCTCGAATAAAATAAAATAGAGCCATTTTAAAACA
>NW_022111369.1:20128021-20129557 GCF_000313985.2 Echinops telfairi | reverse complement strand
AGCCTAATTCGTTAGAATAGGCACTTTGACTGTTTCCCACTTTGAAATTCATTTCTGAGGAACAAATAAGACCCCAGAGAAACTGTGGATTGCCAACACACCTACACTTATTTCCTACTCCTTATTCATCACAACACATCCATTCCATCTTACTGGACATTTCTCTGTTTCACTTTACTTTTTTCCTTTAGAGTCAGAGTTTTGGTGAGTTTCATTTTCCACAAAATTTTCCTCCTATCCTTTCCCACCCTTTTCCTCTAACCAAAAATACTATACAGCAGACAGACTCATTCATCTCTAGAGTATTATCTAAGGGAGCATATGTTTCTTTTCTTTGAGGTCAGATTAACTATTGCTTATGTGCAACACAAAGATAAATATGCATTGGCAGCAAATTCTGCTATGCTCAACCATCATTTCTGTCCACTACTTTAAGCCAATTTAACATGCTTAAACATGCCTTTTGTCATTGACAACAAAGGCAAAAGGCAGCTGAACTCTGGTTAATAAATCATGTTGTGAGCAGAAAGACTGCTTGGGAAATATGATGCCAGACATTTAAGAATATTCTCTAAAGAGTTTTAGTCATGAGTTTATCCAGTTTCCTCGTGATTAAAATTGGCTTAACAAAAGGCATTTAAGAGAGCACAAGAATAACAGAATTGAAAAGTAAATTCAGTAAGTAGTTGAAACAGACTTTATATTTTCACAGGGTTTATTAGATAAGTTATTAATCCATAGAGAACAGTTAATCATGGGAAAATAGTGTAGACACTTTAGTAAAAACATATGAATTATAAGAAATATTGACAAGTAGCCACCACCCAGTGCCATAGAGTTGATTCTAACCCATAATGAACCTACACAGGGATTCTGAAGTGGTACATCTTTACAGGATCAGAAAGCCTCATCTTTCTCCTTCAGAGAGACTAATGAGTTTGAACTGCTTATCCTGTGGCTAGCAATCCAATGCTTATCTGATGGTGCCACTAGGACTCAGTTAAAATGTATACATATTTTTTTTAATTTTCAAATGTTGATTTTTTGATCTTTCATTATGTGCACTATGTGTATTAGCTTAAATAAAATACTTTAATCCACCCAATAGCCTCAAACACATCAATTGCTCCCCAGTAAACATATCAAAAAGACGAACTCACTGCCGTCAATTCTATTCCAACTCATAGTAACCCTAAAGGCAAGGTAGGACAGGGTAGAAGTACCCCTGTGGGTTTCCGAGACACAGAAGTAAAGGGTCACATCTCTCTCCCGTGAAGTGGTTGGTGGTTTTGAACTACTGACCTTTAGTTTAGTTGCCCAAAACTTAACCGTTAAATATAGGCTTAACAAGTAAACATGCCACTAGTAAACATAAGCTTGCATAAAGATTTGCAACCTCAGAAATCCTACAGGGTCCCTCTGAGGCAATGAGTTTTAGATTTATAGCAACGAGGCAATTTTCAATGAGGCAATTTCCAAAAATATTATTTTTAAACTTACCATAAGAGACAGAATAAATCAACACACACACACACA
>NW_022111369.1:20121278-20127467 GCF_000313985.2 Echinops telfairi | reverse complement strand
TGAATATGTCATTGTTCCCAGATCAGATGAAGAACACTGCAAAATACCACTGTCCATATGGACCCATAGAGGAAAATTAGGTTGAATAGTATTGAAGGTGATACTATAAGCTGTACTTATTTATAGCCAGTGGATACAAATAGGATACCTTTGGTTAGTCTATAACTTGTTACTGTCCCTATAGAACACCTTATTTATATAAATATTTTAACTTAAAAAATTATATCCTTAAATTATTTAAACACATTTAAAATAAGCATACACTTCCTATGTGTCAATGTACAACATTCTAACTCATTATCTCTTTTATATAGACTATTGAACTAATAAAATAAATTATTTATATGATCTTTGTATATTTTATTGACTTTATTTAATGTAAATAATGATACTGAGAATAAAAATGTTTGGCTAAGCTTAAGGCCAATTTTAGTTCAGATATAATAACCCCACATGTTTGTAAATTAATATTTATTTTGAAACAAAACAAAATCCCCTCTTTGCAATTGAATTGGTTCCAAGTAATATCAACAGAAAAGATAGAAAAGAATTCCCTCATCAAGTTTCCAAGGCTGTACATCATTACAGAAGCAAACTGCAACTTCCATATCTCGTGGAGTGGCTGGCAAGCTGAAGTACCAGCCTATGGGGAGCAGGGGAGCACGTAACCATGGTGCCACGAGGGCTCCTGCAGTCATCAAATCCATATCACTTACCTAGGGCTGCCAAAACACAACACCACAAAGTATGTGGCTACAAACATCAAAATTGTATTGCCTCCACAGTCTGTAATATAGTAGTCCAAATTCAAGGGGTCTGAGTTACCATAGTCTCGTAAGAGGCTCTAAAGAAAGAGATTTTTTTTTCTTTTCTTTCCCAACTTCTGTTAGATTCAGATGTTTTTTGGCATGCAGATGAATCCTAACATAGCTGTCCTTTCTTGGTTTATATCTCTGTGCCTCATCTTCTCTTTAGACCTTGGGATAGGACCTACCCTATTCCATCACATGCTCATAGGAATTAACTGAAATCATCTTCAAAGACTTATTTCCAAATGAGGTCATATTCATAGGCATGAGGGTCAGAACTTCAAAATACCTTTTGTGGAAATATAATTTAATGCTTTGTATTTTGGGTGGTTTCCTATCTCGTTCATATTGGTGTGCTATTTTTGTATGTGGGGCTTCATTCTTGTCTTCTTTTCCCTCAGAGGCCCTGTTATCTTGGTGATTGCTGTCTTCACATTGGCTTCTGGATGGAGTTGGGCTATATGGTAGTCTCCTGGTTATGCTTGGTGGATGTTGGTCCTCTGACCATACTGAGTCAGCCAGTATCTTCCACAGGTTGGGTGCCTTGCAGTGTATTCTTTAATTTTTTCCTGGTCGTAGAAGACCCTTATCTCCCCATCTATCATAATGGATAATTTGGCAGGGTAGAGGATTCTTGGGCAGGTGTTTTTTCATTTCAGCTTTTGGAAGATATTGCTCCATGGTTTCTGCTGATAGATCTGAGCATATTATTACCTGCGCTCCTTTGTATGTACTATATGACTTTCTTCTTGCTATTCTCAAAATTTTCTCTTTTTCCTTGAAGTTGGATATTTAACTATTATATGCCCTTGTGAGTTTTTCTTGAGGTTTAGTCTAAGTGTCTCTCTGCTTCCTGTATGACTGTCATTTATCATTCATTAACGTGGGAAAGTTTGCTTCCAGAAATTTCTTTGCTATTTTAGCTGTTGACTTTTCTGAAGTGTCCTGCTCTGGTAGACCAGTTATTTGAATATTGTTCCTATTCATAGCATCTGTAATTGATCTCAGGTTATTCTCTGCCTCTCTTATTATCCTATGTGACTGTCTTTCTCATTTGCTGAGGTCTGCCTGAGTGTCTTCAAGATCGCTGACACAGTTTTCTGCCTCCTCTAATCTAATGATAAATTCTGTGATCTTGTGTGTAGCTTCTGCTACCTCATCCTTTTGCACCTGTATTTTTCCCTTTGGTGCGTGGACTTTATCCACCCTATTGTGGAGTTCATCTCCTCAATTGTGGACTTCATCACCTCTATCATTGCATCCGTATTCTGCATTGCTTCCCTCAACTCCTGTTTTATTCCAAGCAGCCTTCTGAAGATTACTTTTTGTAGCATATCCTCGATTGACTCTTCTATGAGCATCATTAACTCTGCTATTGGGTTTTGTATCTCTACGCTTTGTTGTTGTTGTTGTTGTTGTTGTTGTTGAGAGTGATGCAATTTACTGCTGCTTCCTTGACCCCTTTGTGGAGGTAGGTGCCATGTTTCTGGGAAACCATGGGGCCCGGAGCTCTTTCCCTGTGTTACTGATAAGGATGCTTTCACGATTACCTGTATCCTACTATGGAGGTGGGTCAGACTGTTGTGTAGGCAGGATTCCACGATGTTTCACTGGCCAAAAACAGTGAGGAGTCTCAGTGACTGGAGTGGGGCTGCTCCGGGGCTGCTTTGAACTGGGCTGTCAGGCCACAATTAGCATGCTTTTTTCTTAGTCAATTAAAAAAATTTTTAAGATACCTAATAGAAGGCAAAGGTGGGGGAGGCCTCGCTGCCATGGGAGGGGGTGCTGATTGAGGGCAAAAACACCCCCACTATCCTGGTGTGGTACCTGGGGAGAGTCTCCACAGGGTATAGGTGTCTGAAACTAGTGGGGGCAGCTGTCACATTCGCAGGTGGGGAGCGCAGCGCTGGCATGGGGCAGGCTGCTGCTGCTGTTGGTGGCGGGAGTGGAGGAGACCCATGTGCAATAAGGCTGAGGGGTCCAATTGGTGGGCATTGGCCACATTGGGGTCTGAGGTAGTGTGGCCAGCATGGGCTTAGAAGCCTTTGGACCTGTGTCGCTTATCCCTTGGGCTCCGGAGACAGGCTATGTGTTGGGAACGTATGCTCTTTGGACTGAGGATGCAATCCCCATTGCTCTCCCCCGGCTTGGGACACTAGGGAAGTGCTGATCCAGCGTGGGTAGGAGAAGCACCAGCAGGATTGGGGAGGGTTTGGGCCACTCTGGAGGGAGCTTGTGGGAGCATGCGGTAGCAGCACTGACGTGCACTGGTGAGAGCTGGGTGGAAGTGTGTAGATGCAGAGTGGTGCTCGGGCAGGGGAGCACATGGGAGACGCATGGGCTCAGGGTGTCTCATGGAGAGCATGCAGGAGCTCGGAACAGCTGCAGACAGAGGGGAGGGTGGAAGGGTATCAGTCAATGGTGTGGGGCATCGGGGCCCCGAGTCACAGGTCACCTAACCTGCCACAGGAGACTGAAGGTCAGTTCCTGGGTGAATGGAAGGGGAGACCTGAGCTTGGAGGAGGATCTCTGCCATATGGAGAGGGGGGAACTAAGGGAGAAGGGAGAAGCTCTCCTAGGGGAGTGCTGTGAGTGGGCAGCTGCTGCAAGGGTGTCCAGCCATAGTCAGTTAGGTCTCTGCAGGGCAGCCAAACAGCTCATGGCATGGCAACCAGGCCTGGGGCTGGGGCGGGGTAATCAGTGATGGCAGTGGCTGCGGTGGCAGTGGCTGCGGTAGTGTGCAGGCCTAGCTCAGATTTCCCAAGGATCAAATCTCAGGTCTCGAGGGCTCCAGCTCAGTATGTGCTGCTTTCCTGGGTGCCACCTTGACTCCTCCCCCAGTCAGGCGTCTTACTTCCTATTTCTTCAAATACAAGAGTAGGAACTCCCGGTGTTGTATACATATTTTGAAACGTCTCGATTGATGTTATCTCAATTCCTGAAGTCTTGATTTTTGTCTTCAGTGCTGATTGAGCTACTTTATTCTGCACTAACCGATCTCGAATCTATGCTACTTCTTTAAATATATGGATGCCAAGTGGTAGAGCGATTCTATGCCTTTCTTATATCATTTTTGATACTTTCTGCATCACCTAATATTTTGCCCATAGGATCCTTCATTACTCTAACTTAAAGCTTGAGACGTACTGAGCACGATTTACTTCCTTTTTGGTCTTCAAGCTCTAATTCTTTGCATAACTACTCTTGGAAATTGCTATTTACTTAATTTCTATGATAATTTCTTTCTTTCACTTTAGCTACTCTGCAGTCAAAAACAAGTTTCAGAATATTGTTTGACATTCATTTTCGTCTTTCATTTCTTTCCTTTTTAACATCCTTGGCTTTCTTTTTGTATGCATCCCTTCATGTCATTTCACATCTCATCTGGTCATTGGTCATTAGTATTTAATATATCAAATTGATATTTGAGATTATATCCAAATTCAGATGAGACACATTTGACTTCCATGGACTTGTTCTAATATTTTCAGCTTCAACTTGAACTTGAATATAATCAATTGATTATCAGTTAAGTAGTGCCAACTAAGTTGATACAGCATCTCTTTCCACAGATAGCTAATTTGAATTCTTTATGTTCCATCTTGGCAAGTACATACATACAACCATCATTTAGGTTGTTGGAAAAAATATATTTGCAATGAATTACACCTTGGTTTGCAAAATTCTATCATACAATCTCTGGCACCATATCTATCACCAAGACCCTGTTTTCTAACACCTGATCCTTCTTCTTTGCTTCCAACTTTTTATTTCTATCACCAGCTATTATAGATGCATCTTGACTGCCTGTTTGAAAAATTTTAGATTGTTGAAGCTGCTTCAAAGTCATTAATTTCTTCACCTTTGACAGCATTGATTGGTTTGTATATTTAAGTAATGTCCATGTTAAGTATTCCTTTTGGACACATGTGATTTCATCCGATTACTGTACCTTTGGGTAGTTCTTGAAAAGTCCTTTTGGACGATGAATGTGGCACCATCTTCAATTTGTTCCCTCTAACATAGTTGAACATATGATTGTTCAATTCAAAATGCCTTATCAGTTCATGTCAGATCACTAATGTTTAGGATATAGATCATTATGTCTTTCATTTAATTTTTGATTACTTGTTTTAATTACTTATGTATGTTTGCATCCATTTATCCTACTTTTGAGTCATCTTATATGGGTGACTGAAAATCTGAAAAGTGTTACTCCATCCACATCAATAAGAAAAGACTATACTTGGGAAAAGTAATTCCTCCCCAATAGTATGCCGTCCAATTGAGGGGCTCATCTTCTGGTACCTCTTAATGTTCCATTGCTATTCTCAATATTTCCTAGAAAATTATTTTAGAAGAAATTACCATGTCTTCCTCCTAGCCTGTCTCTGTCTGGAAGCTCTGGTGAAACATGTCTGAAAGACTGAACCTGTTAATATTTAAAATTGTAGGGAAAGGGTGTCAAGCATTATAACAACATGCAAGCCAACAAAGGCTTTCGTCCAGTTAGCACTCATTAAAGGGCATTCTTTTTCCTCTACTCATGGGAAATGATATGCCTTCTTTATTCCCATTTAAATGTATTTCTTAGCCCTGCTTAACTATTTTTCTGATATGCATATCAATTAGAAACCATATTTATGTTCATTTAATAGTTTCTGTATGCCTAATAGAACAGTGCCTGGCACACTGCAGATGCTCAATAAATTTTAGCTGAATGAAAGAGGGAATACATTTTCTCTGCTTGTCAAGATGAATATAAGAATATGCCCTAACATCATCAAGAACAATTTAAATATCTAAATGCCATCATCATATGTAAAGCAAAGTTTCATGTGCAATTAAAACATTATATAAGGCACAGAACAGTAACATTGGGGAGGTAAACAAAAAGCAAAATATATATGTATTTTTTAAAAAAGACTAAAAGATGTAAAAC
This sequence comes from Echinops telfairi, assembly GCF_000313985.2. NCBI lineage: Eukaryota > Metazoa > Chordata > Mammalia > Afrosoricida > Tenrecidae > Echinops > Echinops telfairi. The sequence goes on along the minus strand of NW_022111369.1, from coordinate 20,121,716 downwards.
ACAGATGCTATCAATGAAATCTGTAAATGACAGAGAAATTGCAGATTTGTTTTGTAGAATTATTCTTAATTTTTTCCTAGTTTCTTAATAGTATTCTAACAATTAAATTATTTTAGTTTTCTATGTTCATTTGTGAGAATATCCATATGTCAGAAAAACTAATTTGTCAGAATAATAACCAAAAAAAGGTAATCATGTTATGATATAATTGTTCATTGCCAAGTTACATATTGAATTTAAGGATTGGAATCCTATAATGTAGACTTTCCATACTGTTTAAACAGAGAACATAAATTTAATTGCTCAAATAATTAAAGGATTAAAATCTGTATTTCAATAGGCCCAGATCAATACTTTAAGGTGTATATATTAAACCATTCCTAAGTTAGTAACTACAAAAACCTATTCAAACTATTTTAGTTGCTGCTGTTTGAGATG
>NW_022111369.1:20106316-20120512 GCF_000313985.2 Echinops telfairi | reverse complement strand
TCGAATAGCCAATCTTTCCATTAGTAGCAGACTCATTTCCTGTTTGCACAACCCACCATCCTAATATTGGTAGCAATTAATAGTGTTCTATAAACCTCCAAAATAGTCTTTCAAATATGATAGAGATTATTGCACAACAATGATGTGGCTGCGGAAATAAATGACAGCCTGAAATAATAAGAATAAGATCAGCTTATTATGAAAATCAGAAATATGCTTTCACAGAGAGAGGTAAAAACTATCCATGCTTTAGGGGTTACAATCCATCCACCAGAAATGGAAAAAAGTTCATATATAACGACGGCCCAAGTATTTGACATAAAAGAGTTATTAAAAAGATTTATCACTAATAAACCAATAGTGGAGGAGAAAAAATCTGCCCAATTCATAAACACATATTATAGAGAAAAAGGACCTATTGCCAGTTACATCAGCCCAACAAAACTCTTCCCAACATGCACCTGCTCTGAGTAGGAAAGTCAGAAAATATGCTCAAAAGATTTCTCCTGCAGAACTTTGGGAGGAAAAGGGCAGTGAAGTGAGAGGTTAAAGCGATGAGCCTTAGAGAAGCAGACCGTTAACAACAATGAAAAGAACAAAGTATTTAACACAAGACAACAGTTTCCCATTCTCAGTATAAGGCACCTTTATTCCTTTTCAGAAATCAGAAATTTAATTTAATTTAATTTAATTTAATTAATTTTTAAATTACTTCTCAAGAAATTTTTAATTTAATTTAATTTAATTACTTCTCAAGTCTAACATTTTTTATCTTCAGTTTTCCTCTAATCTACACACTCTCCTTCCTCCCATTAGATTCGACAGGGAAAACAGACTCTTCAAAACATAATCTTATCCCCAACCTCACTCCTAACCTAAAACATATTATTTGTACCCTAGGATTATAAATATATTTTGTGATTGTTAGTAAATGTGAGTGCATTGTTTCAACTGTTACGTAAATGAGTCTCACTGAGAATTGTCCTTGTTTTGCTGACCGTCTCCTGGACTAGTCAGAAGGCCCTTTTACAGTGATTCCTTGGTCTTCCTTAAGGAGGTGTCCGGAGTAAGCAAGATGAGTTCTCCTGATTCTCCCTTCCAAGGCATATTTTAGCTGCATTACTTGTAAGACCAAAATAGCTTGTTCTTCCAGTAGGCCACAGTATATTCCGTGTTCTTCACCAACACCACTATTAAATACATCAATTCTTCCCTTTTTTTTTTTCATTTCCCATGTGTGTATGAAGCAATTAAAATGAAGTTTTCTTTTTAGAACTCATCAAAATGATATGTTTGTCTTTTGTCACTTTATAGAGATGTTTATTTGCTTGCTTTAAGATCATATTTGCCCAATAGAGTGTATCATTTGATTTGTTACCTGCTATTTCCATGGGCATTGGTGGTGGTTCCATGAAGAATGAATGTTTGACAATTTCAAATTCTTCTTCATAGTGGGGATTTTTACTTTCTTCAACTCAAGGCATGATCCATACTGAAGATTTTAGTTTTCAATCATCATTGGTAAGTACTTCATGTCCCCTTCCTTGATAACCAAGGCTGTCTCGTTTGCCTGTCATGGGCTGTTCGTGAGTGTCCCTAATCCTGATGTCACAGTCGTCTTCAGGGTGGCTTCACAGCAACTATCCATGTATGTGTTTGGCACATTGATGGATTAAGCAAGGAGAAAGACAAAACCGTGTCACAAACTTTTTTCAACTTTAAACCATAAAGTATCCCCTTGTTCAATTTGAAACTGCCTCTGAATTTATGTTCATATTCTACCTGAGCACAATTAAAATGCTCTCAACTAGGCTTTTCATCACGACCCTGACTTTGGAAAATGTATTCTTCATAATACTACCCATTCTTCTTCTTCTTAATTTTCTGTCCGCATAGTCAAATACCTCCATGCAACAAACGAAACACAGGTAACATTTTTCTGGTATTCCGAGACTTAAGTCAAGATCTATCTGACATCAACCATGATATCCTTTGTTCCAAGCCCCCTTCCAAATCTGGATTATCCTTCTGGAAGATGTTTTTGAAAGATGTTCAACAAAAATTTAACAGTATGTGATTGTAACACGATTGTTCTAGATCTATACATTCTGAGTGATCACGTGTCTTCAGAATGAGTGCAAATGGATTCTGTTCCAGTCTCTTTGCCAGCTGGCTCTTTTGCAAACTCTTGGTATACACGAAGAGTCATTTCCAGTGTTTCATTCCGTTGTTGAAGCAGCTTGATGGCTGTTCCGTCAAACTCTGAAAGCTTGTTTTTTTCTATCATCTTCAGTGAGATTTTAATGCCTTTTCCTGATCATATGCAAGACAATTCCCCAGAAATGTTTGAAGTCAGATGATTCATATTGGTGCAATGATTATGATACCTATCTATTAATTTTATCATTATTAATGGAAGTAAGCAGTTTTGATGTCAGGGTAGAGAAAATTATTACAAATTAAGGGCATTTATCATCCTAAAAACCAATAAACCAATCTGGAAGTAGGGAAGTATGTGTAGATGTTACATTCAGGAACACTGTGATGCTACCAAAAATGCAGGTATTATTTTATTTAGTTTCTCTGGCCTGCCAATTATTGCTTCTTAGTTTTTCCTTATTAAGGCCTTCATAGTCCAAATGGTTGCTAAAATTAAGTGGAGCATTGCCCTGTGCTGTTCACATCTTGATAATCAGATGGAGATATTCCCATGGTCGTGGAATCGAATTGAGCAAACTGAGATGAAAGAGTCTCTTCTAGACCAATAGTGTCACCAGGGTAATTCTGTGCATATTTCAGGTAAACCATATTTTAATGGTTGGGTCAGCTTCCTCTCAGTTTTACTGTGGGAGAAGTGGGTTTGTGAATAAAATTGAAATGCTGTAACAGGAAAGAAGGTAGAGGGAAACGGAGACTAGGTCTGCAACTAAATGTGTGCATCTTCTTTTTTGACACACATTAGAACGTAGGAGAAAACAAAGCAGAAAGCAAGAAAAACCTGCCTATTTCCCATCAAACACGATAGTGAGTGACTTTTGAGTACCTCCTAAGTTTTATATTATAGGAATATGTATAAAATTTACCAAAGTTCAAAGTTTGACAACGTTTTGTCTTCTTAGATGAACAGATGTTTTCAGGCTAATGAATAAAGGTTTACATTTTTTTAAAAAAAATCACATTTAGAGATCTGCTCTGTTTGATTCACATGTAATTCAGCCAGACATCTATGCAAATGTACAAAAAAATAATAAAGTGGAATGTTGGATGAGCATCCATTTGGTTCATTATCATAGAGCACAGAGCCTAATTAAAGACACCCAACCTAGTTCCACAGCTGCATATGATGCAAATGATGCTTCTGCAAAGATTATAAGCTTGTGTCCACTTGTTCTGAACCCACAAAGGAGAGATTTCTGACTTTATAAATTAAAGTAATGGATAAGCAGCAGTATTTGCAGTATATTCACAGTGCATCTGCTCATTAAAAGTGTAGGAATTACATTTTTAGACAACACCAGGATTCCAAGCAGTGCACTTCAGTACTAGCTTTTTCTCTAAAGTTTAGGATGCCCTTCGTATTTAATGACTGAACTTTCCTGCAGCCTCAGAAAACTCATGGAAAGCGAAATTGATCATAGAAACGCTCCCCCACTTTTTCTCAAGCCCCCTCATATAAATTGGGTCAAAAGAGATACAGCTCTTTTAAAGAAAATCATATGTATTTGTATGGGTGATCAGATGAATTATATATATATATACTGTAATAGCACTGGATTTTTTTACCATAAAATTTGAATATTCATTTACATGCTTTCCACTTTCACCACTTGTGTATTTGGATTTCCTTCAGTAAATATTACAGCTAAGAAAACCCTATGATTTTATTACACATGGGATTACAATGAGCCAGAACGGTGATATTTTTGTTTGTTTAGTTGTAGTACCTAATTTAAGGTAAGAGGAATTTCTTACTAAATAGTATTCTGTGGCAACTCAAAAGCAGCACATGCTCTGTGAGTAAACAATATGAGAGGCATCATTAATAAGTCCTCAGACAGCAATGTATGTCGGTCTTTGGTTAAATGCAAAACAGATGTTTCCAAGAACAGATATTATGGGACTTTAGAAAGCCCAGAACACTATGGGATAAATTGAAAATTTGGTTCCTGAAAAGGCAGAATTTTATAGGACTCACCACTCTGCTATGGATTGGTGCTCCCAGGCCCCCAGCGAATCTCTTCTTCAGGCTACCTTCTGGGAGAGAACACAGCATTTTCAGATGCATTGCCATCCGGCGTAAAAGATGACATTCCCAGCATGCTTTCAGCAAGATGGGGTCATGTGATTGGCTTTGGATTAATTAGATTTACAGTAACTTGGAGATTATAGAGCTTCCATGGGAGTTGCTGAATGAAAGATAATTCCTCTTGAAGCACCCCCGCCCCCTTTTGCCTTTAATCTTCTATCACTTGGGGGCTGCTATTTAAATGTATACACTTTAAGACAATGCCTTCATCCTAGGATCAGAAATCTAGAACCAAAGGAGGCTTCTTTTGTATGAGAAAGAAGAAATTTTATCTGGTTTGGATTGTTGCCATTAAAAACAAATGCAGCCAACTGTAAGCCAGTGAATATCACAGACACCCGTGGAATGAAAACAGATGGGTGTTTCTGCCTGAGGCACAGTCGAGTGTTGTCTCTCGTGGAAGGTATAACAACTAGAGGATCTCCTGATCAGGAACTTCATCCTGCTGTAGGGACCCTGGTAGATCAGTGCTTATGCATTAGACTGTGATCTGAAAGGTCAGAAGTTCAAAACTGTCAGGCCCTCTGAGGAGAAAGATGGGGCTTTCTACTCCGTCAAGGGTTACTGTTTCAGGAAATCCACAGGGGCAGTTCCATCCTGTCCTATAGCATGATTACGAATCAGCATTGAATCCATGGCAATGAGAGGTTGTTGTTGTTGCTGTTGTTTTGTTTTTCTCACTCTGGAACAAGTGTTTCACTTTTTGTCTTGATGTCATTTCCCCAAATCATCTCCAAGGTATAGTAACTTTGATTGAATGGGATTACTGAAGCAGGTACCACGTTTCTCATTTTTGCTATGCAACAATGTCAAACTGAAATGTAGTGAATACGGCCCTTATAGCCATGATTCTTCTGTGACATAATTTTGAACACTGAGTTCATGTGTATGATACTCTGGGACACGATAAAGGTGGGGTCAAGTTCTGACCTCAGTAAAGGGTGTGAAACAAGTCACTCTCTTTGTTCCCTTGGGGGGATCTTTAAGACGACTTTACTGAAGGGTGTGACCTAACACATCATCATTTATTTTCCTTGGGTGCATGTATGGTGGATTAAAAACCAAACAAAAAACAAAAACAACAAAACCTCCATCACATATCATAGCCCTTACTTGGTATATAAGAGGCATCTGGGACACAGGGAGCCAGCCCAGAGATGATGATTAAAAGTACATATCCCAGAGCTCTGTCTGTAGTGGCAGAGGCCACCCAAACCAGAAACACCGGAGACCATGACAAGGAGATCTGAAGAGCCAGGCTGAGACCATAGGAACCTTCTCCTCATTTGACCCTAGACTTGGGACCATGAGACAAAGCGACAGAGCAACAGACAGGCTGGCTTCCTGACCCACAGAGACAAAAGCTAAGGAACAATGAGACAGAGGCTGAGGACTAGAGAGTAGCTTGGCTGCTGGTTGAGGGCATGTGTGGCTGTGGACAGACTGTATCTAGACTGTTTATTGATCCTGACTTGTGGTAACCTATTAACTTCCCTTTAATTGTGTGTATTGTCTGTGAGTTCTGTGTGGGCATTGTAACAAATGATCAAACCTAGCATCCCAGTAGGAATGTTTGCTTGACATCAGAATAAGGTGAAGGATAGAAGGTTTGGAGGAAAGTGGTTACTAAACAGAGTACATTGGAGAGATGGCTATAGAAGATCAAAATGATAAACCTGACTTGAATGGTTGAAATGTCAGTTTATCTTCCGTCTGATGCATGTTAGGCCTGATCTGGTTTTCAACATTTTAAAATTTCCTGTTTGTTCATATTGGGGTTTATGTCAGATGTGTTATCTCATTGGGGGTCACTCTCTTGAATCTTGTTATATGTTTTTCTGTTTTCCAGTATATGAAACCCAGGAAGGAAAAGAAAGGTTTGAAACTGATTATAGTAGAAATGGTACAATACTGCTCGATGTAATTGAACTATGGAATGATACGATATCTGTATTAACTCCAAATACAGGGGGGGGGGGGAGGATGGCGCGTGAAGGTATGTCTGACCCTTGCCTTGTGGTGATAGGGAAGCCAGAGTAGGTCAGATATAGAGAGCTTTCAGGTCATTTTGAGAAATGATATCAAGATAAAAAGTGAAATACTTGTTCCAGAGTGGGAAAAATAAAACAAACCAAAGCCTCACTACCATGGAGTCAGAGCTGTGACTCACAGGGACCCTCTGGGACAAGATGAGCTGCCTGTGAAATTTCAGAAACTAAAACTCTTCAAGGGAGTGGAAAGCTCCATCTTTCTCTGCCGAGCAGCTGGTTGTTTTGAATAGCTGACCTTTCAGATCACATTTAGGTATACAGATCATCTAAAAATATTTTTCATCATTATGTGCTTTTGTACAAAGCATATAAAAGAAATATATATATATATATATATAACCTTTGAATTGAGCTTTACTTAGCAAAGAGTAGATACATTGAAGAAAAATAATCAAATAATTAGTCTACAGAAGTGACAAGGCTATTGGTTTTTAAAATAGATAAAGATAGAGGATACTAAAATGAATTTAAATCTTATTTCAAGCATATATAAAATACAGATGTACACCATAGGGAATGTTAACGTGCAAATAAAAATAAAATAATTCTTAGGTTTAGTTATTTTTCTTTTCATTTTAGAATAAATAGCCCTTAAATTTTTAAGAGTAAGGATTATTATATTTATAATAAGTGAATTATCTACATTATCTTTACAGTGAAGTCTATATTAAAATACTTTAAAAATACATAATCAGCAATTATCAAAGAATTTTTCTGCTTGATTTGTCATTACATCTATACTTCATATAAATATTTCACATAAGTTTTCATCATATTTTAAAACTATCATTCAATAGAAAAAATATAAGGCAACTGGGTACTCATAAATACGAAGCACGAATAGAGGATTTCACACTCTGTGATTACAGAAACGTACAATGTAAAGGCACTGATAAAACCAGAAAACCAATTTAATAAATTTGCAGAACTGTTTGCCTCTTTTAAGCTTTATGAATTTCTACGTGCTATCTGGAAATGGGAAGTGCAGAAGGTTTTTTTATGCATTATTTTTCTATCCTTCTAAAATGCCATTTTGCATTTTCCCCTAGATTAAAGCTACAACCCTGAATTAGCATAGGCTCCTTATTTGTCTTTAATTTGGATACCATCCCTCTTTCCAGAACTAGAAGTCATAGATAAATGGTTAAGGATTCGAAAAGGAATTGGCAGGTGGAAACTTTCCCCCTGAAGTTTTGAGTACGAGGGTGTACTGCTGTCAACTCTAATTGCTGTCTGTGTTTCCCAGGATTGATGAGAAGGACAAGTCGACAAAGGATCACACCTTGCTACCTTCCTCGCTGTGGGGTTGACTGGTGTACCTGCCCAAGTCTGACCCAGAGTCATTCAGGTTTGTTTGTTGTTTTGTCTTTCTGTTGTTGTTGTCACCTCACGGTTTTAGTAGAGTACAAACTGTCTCTAGCATTAGCTCAGCAGTCATTTAAAAGAACATGGATCAATTACAAAATTCACAAGAAGATTATTGTTGCCAAATTGAAGCATAAAACTGATATTAGGTTTATCTATGATATAGACTGATGAACAAAGATTTAAAATGTCAAAAGATGTCAGACTGCATCAAGAGCTAGCTAGGGGGCACACTGAAGAACACAACAGCTCTGGTGGCTTTCAATCCCCAGTGTCATCAAATCAGTTTTTGAAGTTCATGGAGATCACTTTATATAATACCAAATAAAAAGGATCATCACTCAAATAACCCTGCATGCCCTTTACTAAGCGTGCGAAAATGTAGCTCAACAAAAGACAAGACACCATATGGAGAGGAGTACAGTGTTGTAAGTTAATAGACGTAACTCTATATGTTCTCTTGGAAAAGGAACAATTGCCTATGAGAATAATATCATAGGATATTGACTTAAGCTATAGTACTATGAGAACAAACACAAAGATGTGTGTGTGTGTGTGCATGTGTCTTTCTATACAATAGGTAAGAAAATTATACTTTGGACATATTGTCAGGAGAAATAAGTCCCTGGAGAAGAATATCATGTTTGGTGAAGCGGAGGGTTGGCTACAAGGAAGTCCCACAACAAGATTGATTGACATAGTGGCCTCCTCAATAGGCTCAGGCACAGGAACAACTGTGAGGGTGCTGCAGGACTGTGTCGTGTCTCCTTCTGGTGTGCACAGGTTTGCTATGGGTCGGGCCAACTCAGTGGCACCTAACAACAACAACAACAACAAAATTATGAATTTCTTAATTTAGCTCAGACCTCTCATTCTATCTCAAGACTTGGTAGCACAGAATTAATGATTATATAATTTATTATTCTCAGATATATAAACACATATTTCATTATAAATGTGAATTCTGAGCATAAAGCACCCTAACAGGCACGCTGAAACCATTTTCAACATAAAAATTAAGAATGGCTAGTCTTTCTTTCTCTCCATTTTCCTTTTGGCTCTCAATCTTGATTTTTAATGTCAGCAATCAATCAATACAACTGAGCATGGTTGGTTGACTTTCCGTCCCGAAGGTCATTATACAGGAAGGCAATATGTTTTCTCTTAGAGACTGTGCCATTTTGACTGAGGAGCAGATGGCAAGTCAACTGAATTTAGGGCGGGAGTCTAGATAATTCCATATCCAGTGACATTTTCCAGCAGGAAGTCAATTTCATTGGACACTGGTGCCACCTTGACACAACGAGAGCTATCCACTGCTATCTATCAGACCTGTTGCTCCTGACACATAAACATAGAGAATCCTGGGCAGCCATTGTGATAGTACAACCACGCACTCCTGGAGCTTTATTACTACAACAGCCCAGCGTTCAGATGAATTGTTTGCCCTTTAACTGCTCAAACAGAGAAAAGACTATGACTTCAGTTCACACCCTGAATGATGATTGGTTTAACATATTAGAATATATCATACACACAATTCACAACTTTTTGCCTGGCTGAGAAAAAGCACAGATAATGATACTACATTCTCTTTATGCTGTGCTGTGTCATTTCATAGAACTGAATATCAGTATACCCACAGTAAAATAATTACAATGCATGAAATTTCAGATCCTTCTTGTATTCTTAAAAATGAAAGTGCAGCCCACATCCCATTTAGCTTAATATCAGATTAATGTTTACATGAATCTGTGCAATCTTAGCAGTAAGAATAATTTCCTCTCACACTTTCCTGGAGCACTGGCTCTCATTTGGCTTTAGGCCAGCATGTCCTTTTTCGTTCCATGCCAGGAACATTCACTGATATCCAATTCCTTTGAATTGAAATAATGCATCCATCGGCCAATAGCAGAGTCCCGTAGGTATCGTGTAACTGGCATAGCCACGGCAGGAACACCACCATTCTCTGCCAACATCCCCATTCATCTGCCCTAGGTAGCTTTATTATCGTGCATATGGTTGGAGGCATGACTCTTCTTGTTCTGAGATTACAGTACAAAAGAAATAGGTCATTCTCTTGGAAGTGATGGCTAATGCTTAAGAATGTGCTGCCTTTGATAGTAAAAATTGTAGCAGCGCAATTTGCATCCTGAAACAAGAATAGCCAACTTTTTTTTTTCTTTCACCAGATTGGAATCACTTTTCAAATGATCTCAATTTCACTAGCTAAAAAATTATGCAAGTTGACTTTCATCTTGTAAAATTATTGTTATGTCTAGTTGATCCATCGTTTTAAAGATTAGTCAGGAGCTGTGCTATTCCCTAGGCTTAATTTTGTGTAGTGTTATTAGGAAACAATGGGGACTTTTCATCTCGGACCAGCATGCCTGAGATCATATAATAAATCATCAACACTTGCAGATGGAGAGAAACCAAACATTCTGCCCTGGCATCATTGTCTTTGGGTGTAACTTTACAATCCATTTCCCCTTCACCTGTTGGGAGGACGACTCACTACATTTTGTCTGGAGCTCAATTCTGTAGCGCATAGCTGAGTGCCTATGGTGGATGAATAATACACAAATAAGAAAGAAGAAGCAACGTTTATATGGACCTGGATCTTGCCCAGGAATTCTATTTGAACCTGGGAAACACAATCCATGTGCTTTTGGTTTAATAACATTCCCAACAAACTTGTCTACGTCAGGCACAGGGCACAGGAAAGTACGCCCCTCTCAAAATGGCCCTTTTGGTTTGTGTACTCACTAACATATCTCTATCTCAACCTCCAGCTCCAATATCCAAGGTTAAAACAAGATTGGTTTCTCAGTAATAGGTTAAAGACACGACTCAAAGCAGACAGATTAGGAATATTTTATTCATTATTCTGTAGGTTTTACTCCCTTGTGACAACAAATCATTTGCGGTAGGTATTCATTATTAGTCCAACTTCAGAGTTGGATCCCAGGTTGTGTAGTGGTTACGCATTGGACTGTGATCTGCGAGGTCCACAGTTTGAAACCACCAGCAGATCTTCACGAGAAAGATGGAGCTTCCTGTAAACAGTTATAGTCTCAGTAACTCAAGGGCGCCCTTGAACCCTGTCATATAGGGGCGAGGTAGCATCACCTCGATGGCAGTGAGTTGGCTTTTTGTATAGTTGAGAGAATTGAGCCCAAGACAGTTTTTATAACACTGCAGAACTCACAACTATCAACTAAGAGCTGTGCACTATGTAAAAATGTGTGAATCCATCTCCTTTCTTACTATTGATGCTGACAAAGGAGTTTTTACCTTTTGCTGTCTGCTAACTGGCTTATCTATCTCAAAGATTATCTTTGGAAGGATGTTGAGGTCCAGTGAAGAATCTTCATGGAAAACTAGCGGGATCCGTCTAATAGGTCTGAGCAGCTGCAAGGTGAGAGTATAGTTCCATGTGCTTTATACACGACATAAAACCATTTGCTCTTCCAGCACCACCCATTCTCTAATGGACATGCTTGCACACAGGGTTGTACATTCTTCATGTTGCCAGTGAGAATGAAAGTAGCATTATAATTCACTCTACTATATGTTAGACAAGGTTCTCTAGAGAGATAAAACCAAATTGCTGATAATTTAATACATTCATTTATAAAGATTAGATATATAACAAGAAATGAACTGTTGAATCATATACAGATAAATATATAATACAAGAAATAAACAGTTAAATTATAAAGCACTACAAATGGCTCAATACAACTCACTCCCATGAGAGAGAGTTGTGAGAGACTAGCAGTCCTTCAATTCTGCTGCCAGATCTTCTTCTATTTATAGAGAGAGCTAGGCTATGTCAGCACAGTAGCCAATCAGAAGGCAGGTCACCAACTGCCAGCCAGGTCACCAACTGCCAGTCCCCAGCTCCAGAGATGTCTTAAAGGGACCTCAACTTACAGCGACAGAGTCCAAAGGCTAGGCGTCCCACAGGTAGTGCAGCCTTTAAATTGAGGCACAGGACAAGCAAGGCAGCCGCACACTGGTCCAATGATCAAAGAGCAAGAGACAAGAAAGGTGAGACTCACCAAGGCATTTATCTCTCTGCCCTTCAGTTAATCCCACTTGTATTTATCGGCCAGGCTGGCACAATAAACTATCTCAACTACAATTCTTGTTTTGAAACCACAGATGTGTTGCAAAAAGATTGACATATTAGGGGAAATTTTTAGCATAACACAAAATTTTCAGTTTTCATTGCACAATTTTATAAGTGTGCAATGCTAGATGAAGGTGAGAAACCACTCCCTGATGAAAGAAGGAACAGAGAAATATACAGGACAATACAACCACATACTAACAACATCTACCACATATCTGAGCTCATCAAGGGTGTTATATGCCACGCGCATCCACGTGTGGTGTTACAACTCTTCTACACACTTCAGATAACTTCTTACCATTAATCCAAAATCACTTCCAAGGAGGCCTTCCCACAGTCCCACTTCCAAGTACATGTAAAGTCTGTTTCAAGGTTAAAGCATCATATTGTGGTATTTTTACATTTTCAAAACATATGAAAATAACGCCATCATCTTTGTTGGACCCCTGTAAATATTTTTAAATTTAAGTATCTGTAATGCAGTGAATTATTGACCATGGCTCTTTTAATCATAGTCTTTGCAATTTCCACCAAACAATCGTTTGCTGGCATGTCTGGGTAAGAGAAAGTAGGGCAAACATGAATAGAATTGGGTGATTGCCAATAGGGAGACTTATGATTACCATCCTACTTGGTATTAAGTGAGTCAACTCAGAAGCAGGAAGGGGGATCTAGTCACCAGCAAGAAAGAAAAGCTAGGAGGGAAGCACATCCTTTAGACTCTGAAAAACCTTACTGAACCTCCTATATGAAGGAGGCAGCTTTGGCACCAGAGGAGCAATGGAGTGGGAACAGCAGAACCAAGAACCAGAGCATGAGACCGACTGGTGGACTTCCCACCCCACAGAGCAGGTAAAGCTGAGTACTTTTAGGCAGGAGGGTAGCTTGAAAAGGGGGATACATCCAGGCACATAATTAAAAGAGGGATGTTTGCTAATCTACACTGACATGGATTCTGCCTTCATGCCTGACATGAGTCCACCCTGCAATCATCCTACCAACTGTTTCTCCCACAAAACGCTGTACATTTCCGCTGAGTTCCATAACGCACTGCAATGACTACACAGACAATACTCACAAGTATGGTGTTTCTTAAGGAAATTAGCAAGTTATAAATGTTCAGGATATAATTATACCACCTGATAGTCTTCTCAGCTATGCCCACAGACATCTCTCTGTACTTGGCATATTGGCCATACAGCCCATTGGTCTCTGCCCTTTGAGGGCTGTCGACGCTCTTTGAGGGCTGCCAACAAATGACCAAAGGGCATACTATTCTGTCATCAGCCTGAGTATGAAAATCTCAGATCTAATTGATTCGACACATTGAACACTAATAACAGAAGCCCTGATGGGATGTGGGATAAACATGAACACAGGTGCACCATACGTGAAGAAAGCAAAAGTTTATTAAAAAGACAAAAAAGAAAAAGGAGAAAAGAGAAAAGTGGATGTCAGGAGAGACTCTGAAATTTACTTTTGATTGTAGAGCATCCAAAGTCAGTGGAAGAAAGGATGGCATAAAAGAGTTATTCACAGGGAAAGTTCACAGGGAACCTGAAGAAGACAAAGTAAAGTATTAAAATAAAATATTCAGAGATCTAGAAACAGGAAGATATAAAGAAAGAACACACACTTATCTCAAGTTGAAAGAACTGAAAATTGAATAATAAGAGAAGTTTCCAAAGAAAATGGAGGGGATGTAGAGTCACTATACTTAAAAGAACTTGCCAATACTTAATCATCTCAAGAAACAAGAAATAGCTTAGGACCAAGAACCAATGATTTTAAAGGGAGAAACCCATGCTATATTTCAAGCATTGGCAAAAAACAAGACTTTGATTAAAAGCTATAGTGTTTGGGGTCTTAAAGGCTTGAAGTTAAAGAAGTGGCCATCCAACAGTAAAGCAACAAGCCCAGAGGGAAGAAGCACACCAGCTGGTGCGATCTTGAGGAGTTATCGAGACCGGACAACGGGCATCAGAAGATTCACAACAAATAGTAAACAAACAAACAAAAATGCACTGGTGAGAATGGAGGGGGGTTGGAGCGGAGACCCAAAGCCCATCAATGAACAATGGAACATCCCCCCACAGAGGGGTCTCAGGGAGGGGTGAGTCAACCAGGGTGCAGTAGAGCACTAATGGGTCACGCAATATATGTCTGCTCCCTGGAGGCCTCCTCAACCCCCTACCCCCCACTATCATGACCTCAGTGCTGCCTCCCAATCTAGACTAGACGGGAGCATGTGCATAGATAGGCAAGAGGTGAAACTCACAACACATGGAACCCAGCAACAGAATGGGAACAGAGAGATCAAAAGGGTAGGGGGA
>NW_022111369.1:20102277-20105924 GCF_000313985.2 Echinops telfairi | reverse complement strand
AAAAAAAAAACACAAGACTTTGAGAATTAATGAAATGTCAATTAAAATGTGTCAACAAGCTTATGAAACACTGAAAGCATTCATCGTTCCCAAGAAATTTGGAAGACAGCTACTGGGTGACATACTAGAAGAGATCTATATTTGTACCCATTCAAAAGAAAAGTGAAACAGAATGCAGAAAATATTGAGCAATGCCATCAATATCACATTCAAATACAACTTTGATGAAGATAATCAGAAATTGCTGCATCAGTACATTGAAAGTTAACTGTTAGAGATTCAATCTGGACTCAGAAGAGGACATGAATGAGAGCTATCTTTTCTAACCCATATGGATCTTGGCTGAACGCAGAGAATACCAGCAAAATCCTTAATTGTGTTGTTTTGGCTCTACAAAGCCTTTTGACTGTGTGAATCATAGCAAATTATCGATAACATTGTAAATATTGGAAATTCCAGAACACTCCTGCAGGTGCAGAACCTGTACATGTGCCAAAAAGCAGTTATTTGGACAGAAAAATTTTTTAAATACATGGTTTAAAATCAAGGTGTTATACTTCATTTTATTTATTCATTTGTATGCTGTGCAAATTACCCACAAAGATGAAATATATGAAGAAGAACAGGGCATCAGGGTTGGAGTAAGACTTATTATCAACCTCTGATATGTAGACGACACAACATTGTTCACTACAAGCAAGGAGGTTCTGGAGTATTTGCTGCTGAAAATCATCGACACCTGCATTCAGTTTGATTGCAACTCCACAGAAAGATAACCCAAACCCTCACAACTGGACCAATAGACAACATCATGATAAATGGAGAAAAAGTGATGTTGTTAAGAATTCACTTGGCTTGGACCTGCTCTCAATGTTCATGGAAACAGCAGTCGAGAAATCAAATGACATATTACATTGGAAAAATCTACTCCATAAGACGTCTTACTAGTCTTCAAGGGCAAGAATGTCACGTAGAAGACTAAGGTATGCTTGATGCAAGCCATGTAGAAGTTGGACAATGGATGAGGAAGAATCGAGAATTGCTGAATTTCAATTAGCATGCTGCTAAAACATTTAAAAAGTACTGTGAACTGCTAGAAAAACAAATAAAATGATCTTGGAAGAATATAGTGAGAATATCCCTTAGAAGCAAAGATGGCGTGGCTTCCTCTCGTGTACTTTGGGCATGCTATCAAGATAGGCCAAAAGAACAACAAACTCACTGTCGTCAGAGTTAACACCAACTCAAGGTTGAACTGGCGCCTGTGAGTTCCAAGACTGTAACTCGTGGGGATAGAAAATCCCATCTACCTCCTGAATAGCAACTGCTGACCTTGCAGTTAGCATCCAAACGTGTTAATCAGTATATCACCAGGGCTCCTGGGTCAGAAAATTGAGTCCTGGAAATTTAAATCATAGTTAAGTAGAAGGTCAGCATAAAAGAGGATTACCCTTAGTAAGAGTTGCAGCCACTGTTCAACAATGATCTCAGACATAACAAGGATTGTGAGGATGGCCCAGGTAGTGTTCTTCTGTTGTGCATAGCGTCTCCGGTTTTGAACAGACTTGACAGGACCTACCAAGAACAATGTCTATACACTTATTGAAGTGGTATGTTGAAATCCATAGTCCTTTCCAGAACAATTCTGTGCCCTTCTGTGTTAGACAGGGTTCTCTAGAGAAACAAAACCAGAACGCTAATAATTTTATATATATTTATACAGATAGATAGATAACTTAAGAAATAAGCAGTTAATCAATCTATAAAGCAGTACAAATGACTCAGTGCAACTCACTCCCGTAAGACAGCTGTGAGACACTGGCAGTCCTTCAAGTCTTGAGGGCTGCCAGGTAGTCCTCTGTAGAGCAATTCAGACTATCCGGGCACAGGCAGCAAACAGCAAGGCAGGCCACAAACAGTCAGCCAGATGACAGGGTCCGACAGTCCCCAGCTCAAGAGATATAAATTCCAATGGTGTGGCAAAGCAGGGCTTGAAGGAACCTCAAATTACAGCGGCACAGTCCACAGGTTAGGTGTCCCACAGGAAGTGTAACTTGCAAAGTGAGGCACAGAACAAGCAAGGCAGCCGCACACTGGTCCGATGATCAAAGAGCAAGAGACAAGAGAGGCGGGGCTCGCCAAGCCATTTATCTCGCTGCCTTTCAATTAATCCCACATGTGTTTATCGGCCAGGTTGGCCCAATAAACTACCTCACCTTCAATTTATACCACATGAAGAAGGCAGCTTTAGTATCTTCAAGAGATTCACATCCTGTTCCATTCCAAAGTTTTTGAGTGTTAGGAACAAAACAAAGTCTAAGAGGATATGATAGGCTGTAAGGTGTAAGGTGGATAGAGTAAGATTGCCAAATGTAAGTCTCATAGGGAAGCCTTTGCTACCCTTAAAGAACGAGCAAGCTCATTTTCCTGATGGAATAAATCAGCAGAACTTTCTTTCTTTATTTCTGTAGGAATCGGTTGGGTTGGTTAAATTCAAGGCAGATAGATCAGATCAGGTGATTATAATTTTTTATGAATTAATGAGAAATAATATTGGTTGATTTTCTTGAAAGACACAGGATAATCATGGAAGCTTATTAAGAGAAAGTTTTAAGTTAAATGAAAGCTATGTTAATGAGAATAAGTCTTTGAGTTTCCAAATCCAAGAATTGTCCACAGCTACATTTTCTTTCATATATAATTGTTTTCATTACTTTGGATCTTGAAAAGAATTATGGAAAGAACAGCTATTGAAACCCATTGAGCTTATCCCAACACCTTTCGTACCCATTAAGCCCAAAGTTGCTGAAGTTAAGATATTCATTTGAAATTGAAAATGCGAAACCATTGACAATCCTCCCTTCAGTAGCTGTTGCATCGATGATAATCCTATGGTCTTCTGCAATTGTTTCTGGACTCCACACACAGTTTCTTCATACCCCAGGTGGAGGGTCTTTCCTACCTTGGCTCATCTTTGAGGTCTTCCTGGCCTTCCTTAGAACTCCTGACCCTTCTCAAAACGATTTTATATGAGGGAGCTTTCCTGTAAATTTGTTGAAAAGCTTTAATGATTTGGGAAAATGTCTGAGTTTTGTTAAATATTTTACTTAGTCCTGACCTAAAAATTGTTTCCCTCTGGGTTAGGCTGGACTGTCTAGAAAAATAAAACCAGTGACGCTCATAGATGTATAAGAAAGCACTTTATATCAAGAAGTAATTTAACCTCCAGAAGACAGGCCAGCCCAGTCCAGCTCAAGCCCAGGGGTCGATCACAAGCTAGAGCATACTTCAGGCTTGTATAGCTGCAAGCAGAAGGCACCGAAAGGTGAAGTGGTGTAGCACGAAGATCAGAGGCCAGTGGCTGTGCAGTCATTTGGATCTAAGGTCCGCAGAAACATGACAGAACACTACGGACAGCTCTCAGAGTGGGCTGCCCACCTGGTGCCACCCCTGGAGGTAGGCACAAACTCCCAGAAAGCAGGAAAGCAAAGGGTGGAGGGGGGCGAGAGAGAGAGAAGGGGTTCCAGTGTCTCTTTTATAAAAAGACTACAATTCCCAGGAGGCATCACCAGGCTGTGAACTAATGACAAATTGAACTTCATCAACACAAGGGCAAGTTAATATAAAATCAAACTGCTTCACCCCCC
>NW_022111369.1:20098509-20102177 GCF_000313985.2 Echinops telfairi | reverse complement strand
CCACGAAGGGATTCAAACAAATGTATCACTGAGAGCTCTTGTTTGCAGCCAGGCACTGATGGCTGAGGCATGTTTAAGTACCTTTCAGAATAACCGTGTGCTTGTGTGATCAGCAACTCTACAAACAGTATTTCTTAACTTGCCCTCACACAAAGTGGAAAATCTACATGAAAACACTCTCTTTCAGCATAAAGCAAGAGTAGAGCACCATGAACTCGTCCTACTAAGTGTATGCAATAAAGAGTAGTGTGTTTATGATTGTCATTATTAAATGTACCTAGAATTCTAGACAACATAACTGTAAATTACTATTCAATGAAAAGTAATATGCCAATGATTGAAGTTTGAAATCATTGCTGCATTTACTTTTGGGTTTTATTAATGTAAAAATAGTTTCACAATACCACATTTGTATTTTGTATTCTTTAATAAATCTATTCCACATGAACGTATTTCAGACAATTTTAGTTATACAATTTGCTCTGATACTCGTTGACTCAACCGTATTCATATTTAAATGCAAATTCATAGCAATTTCAATTTTTGGGGTTCACTATTGCTGTGCTTTATTTCCCTGGTTGGTACACTGTGTTTTAACAATTTGATTAGAAATAAACACATTATAATCATTTGTGTTAGGTAAACATGAAGCAGTTACCACTTAGTCAATTCCAACTCATGATGTTCCATATGTTTAAAATTAGAACTTCTCCATACGGTTTTCTTGGAGCCCTGGCATAACAGGTTAATCTCTTGGCTTCCAGGGCCACAGGGCAGGCAGAAAAAAATAAAGCCCACAGGGAAGTTGTATTCTATCACATGGAATTACTATGAGTTGGAATAGTCCCAAGACACCTTTAACAGTAGCAATCTACCTCCACAGCCCACAAGGAGGGTTCAAACTGCCAACCATTTGGTTAATAGTCAAGCAGAGATGCTTTTGGAAACATAAATACTTTTAATCTCCTGCTAATAATTATAAACCATTTGTTATATTAGAACATAGCAATTGCAATGATAAGCAGAACTTGTTTCTTTAATTATGCTGTTCCATGTGAAGCTTAGGCTTTTAGGTATGTTTACAATGTAAAAGAGTGAAAAATATTGTGCACTATATGGTATAATTGTATTTTATTTTTTTAAACTTTTTTATGATTTAAAACTTTACAGAGTAAATTGATTTTCCATTCAACAATTCATACATTGATTTCAGTCCCCAAGATACACCAGCCTTCCCACTTCTGCCCTCCTTGGGCTTTTATATTATTGATCCGTCTTTCCTGTTCCTTCTTGCTTTCAAGAGTCTTTATCCATAAGGAAATGCTGTCCTTTTAATTTAGTATGGTTGATGTCCTAAGGAGTGTATGTCTCTCAGATATTATTCTTCCCCTCCAAGCCTGTATATTGTTGGGCTGAAAGCTGAGTCAGAGGAGTGAGTACAGGTCCAAGAGTGAAGGGTCACTAAAGGCTATAATCTTGGGATTCCAAGTCTCCTTCACACCAGTAAGCCGGATATATTTTATGATTGTGGTTTTGTTGCACTTTCTTTTCCCACTCCACTCAGGGCCCTTTTCTGTGATCCCTTTCAGAGTAATTGCAGTAGAATCTGGGCACTATCTAGTTCTTCTGGTCTCAGGGTTGTGGAGGCTGAGGTTCGCTATGGTCCATTCATTCTCAAGATGAATTGTTTCCATACATCTTCTATTTTTTTTATTCTTAGTTTATGATACTTCTGTGCTGTCTCCGGGGGGGACATGCAAGTGTGACAGGCACAACTGGTATCTGGGTGGGCACTCTACTGGTTTGTACAGCTGTGGTCCAGAAACACCAGGTTCAGCTCTCTTTGGGGCACTGAAAGCTGGAACTTCCACAGAGTGAATGGGTATAATTTTATTTTAATATGATGTAACTCACTCACTGCCATTTGACCCAATTAGTATGGTGTGGTAGTTACATAATCTGATATCAATTTAGGTTTTGAGAGGATTAAGAGTGGAGGGGTGGAGTCTAGTCTGTCAATAGGGTGGTAGCCAATGAGGCCTCTGTGTGGGCATGAACTTCTTCTGAGAATTCTGGGAAATACTGAATTTCCTCCATGGAGGCAGGAGACATTTCTCTCTCTTTGCTCACTTCCTGAAAGACATCCCTGAGGAGAAGCCATATGGACCTACCCTGATGCATCCCTGGGAACTGGATGAGCCACACGGAGGCCCCTGCCAAGTGCTAAGATGCTTCTACCGCCACTGAGTTTGCACCCACTGGCCTGTGTCCTTCCTGCATTCAGCATCATTGCATGTGTTTCATGAGTCTGAAGAGGACTTTATAGATGGGTATTGGGTATGTGGGCTAATTTTGAATTTATGGACTTGATCTGGACTGGGCTGGGATGTTTTCTCAATATTCAACTGCTCTTGTATATAAACGTCTTTCTTATACACGTGTGTCCATGAATGTGTTTCTCTAGTCTACCCAAACTAACACATATGGTAAACTTAAACTCTATTAGAATACTAGCTAATAGAGG
Organism: Echinops telfairi; assembly: GCF_000313985.2. Classification (NCBI taxonomy): domain Eukaryota; kingdom Metazoa; phylum Chordata; class Mammalia; order Afrosoricida; family Tenrecidae; genus Echinops; species Echinops telfairi. The sequence goes on along the minus strand of NW_022111369.1, from coordinate 20,099,653 downwards.
GGAAAAACAGTTTGCAGATTTAATTTAGCTAAGGACTTTAAGGTATTGAACCTTTCTTGCTGTTGCCTTGTGTTTTGTTTTTGATTATCCAGGTATATCTCATATAATCACAGGGTCTATTATAAGTGAAAGCAAGGTGAGAGTCGAGGAAACTGAGAGAATATGTAACAATGTGTGATTGTTGGATTTGGAAAAGGTATGAAGGCAGTCTCTAGCAGCAAAAAAAAAAAAATGCAATGAAGGGGATGTTCCCTAACCTGTATTAGAAACAGAGACCCCCAAAATGCTTTAGTTGTAGCCCATGAGATTCATTTTGGACTTCTTGCATCTTAAACTGTAATATATAAGTCATTAAGTATGTATAAGTGTAATTTATTAAAGTAGCAGTAGAAAACTAACACAATTGGTCAAGTGCAATGTTAATCCACATCTGAAATGTTTGGGCAAATTTTAATAGTTTTAAAATGGAAAGCAATCTCCTTTAAAAATATTAAGTATCATATTAATAAAGAAGAAATAAAAGGTTCCGGGAAGTCAAAAAGCATCTAATTCATGTATGCATGGGCTTATGGCAAGCTAAGTCTGTTTTGCTGTAATCAGCGGATGACTGCAGATGACACGGCTCTGCAAGACGCTGGTTGAGTCTCAGCTCTGTTACTTCTAGGTGCCGCTGAGTGGTTCCAACTCAGTGGTTCCAACCAGTCTGTGCCCTCAGTGACCCAAGGGGTTACTGAGCCTGATGACCTCACAACTGTTGTTATAGTGGAGCCCATCGTAGCAGCCACTGTGTCAATCTCTCTGGTCAAGGGCCTTCCCCTTTGTGCTGTCCCTGTCTTCACCAAGCATCATCTTGAACTTCCAGCAGGCAGGGTGTCACATGCTTCCCTAGTGGGTTTTCTTCTTGATGATGCTGAGAGATCACTCTGTTCCTGGTGGTGGGATGCCTTGTTCTTTTCAAAAGCTTTTTATTGGGAGGTAATACAGAGATCATAACACTCCACAGTTCAATCACCTCAAACAATATTGTACAATTGCTACCACAATCAGTTTCAAAGCATTCTTTCTCTTCTTGAACCACTTGACATCATCATACCTTTAACCCTTCCCTCCCCCTGGACTTTACACTTAATTAGAGGCTTTTTTT
>NW_022111369.1:20081023-20096894 GCF_000313985.2 Echinops telfairi | reverse complement strand
GATGGTGCCTGGCTATCAAAAGATATAGCGTCTGGGATCTTAAAGGCTTGAAGGTAAACAAGTGGCCATCTAGCTCAGAAACAACAAAGCCCACATGGAAGAAACACACCAGCCTGTGCTCTCATGAGGAATGCCTTATTCTTATCGCCAAGAGAATGGCAGCTAGAACTGCCTAATCTCCTCAATGGGCTCAAGCATAAGAACAATTGTGAGGATGGTGCAGGACCAAGTCGTGTTTTGTTCTGTTATGCATAAGGTTGCTATTGGTATGAACTGACTGGATGGCACCTAATAACAACAAAATATTCCCCACACTCTATTTGCATGGACCTACCTGTGATGGTTAGGGATTATGTCAACTACTCTCCTGGGTAGGGGTGGAGCCAAACTGTACTCTGCCTCCGAAGTCTGATGACACCTCCTGCCACTCCAGGAGCAGTTAGCAAACTTTTCATGATGGATTCATTCAGCTGACTTCAGACCCTTACATCCACCAGCCTGTGCCCTCAATGACCCTATGATTTCCTGAGCATTAGGTCCTTTGCTAAATTCCTGTAGGTCGCCAAAGCTGCCATTTTGATATGATGCAGATTGAAGAGTGAAGAATTATTTGGGACAGAGTTGGAGACCATGGAAACACTGCTTTCAGTGTACAGACCTTGGCATAGGATATGTAAAAAAAGGGTGCCTCACATTTTAATATTTTTTGGTTTAATTAAGGTGTTTATGTTTACATAACTATACTTTTTTAGCTTACAAAATATGAGAAATAGGACATTTCAATGCTCAGATTGCCTGCATATTAAAGAAAATTTCATTCCAGCAAACTATCAGAAGGTACACAATAGCTCATATTGTTACTGCAGTTGTTGGAGGCCACTGAGTCCATTCTGACTCCTACCAACCCCATGGGACAGAGTAGAACTACACTGGAGGATCGTTCTTGACTAATCAGCACACATGACTATAGAATATAAACTCTGGTGTGCTGGGGCTGGTTCATACTGGCCCCTGAGGGTCAATTGCACATATTCAAGAATTCTATTAGACCCTTGGAACCCTAAAATTGGCCACAATGGGAGTATTTGCATCATGGAATCAGCAAATGCTAAATAAGGACTTTTTCTTTCACAAAAATTAGTTTACCAGCATGCCACTGAGACAAGGAAAGAGGAACTTGATATGTGGCTTTGTGTGCTCATTAAATCTATGTGACTTGACAGAAGGTTTTTATTAAGATCATTATATGAACGATATTCAAAAACATTGTAGATTCCACTTTGTAGAACTTCATTTTGTACAAAAATAAAACTACTTTTAATTGGATTTCAACAATTGACAATGTAATGAATCATATTCTAGAAAGAATTGAGACTAATATTTATTTTTCTTTACAATTTTCCATAGACTATAAAATGCATATAACCAAGGAATATGATTGAGGCTAGACAATATTTAAGCAGCAAAATTTAATGACCTCATTCAAATCAAATATTAGGTTTGGGATATTTACTACATTATTGGATACAGTTCTGGCATTAAGAAAATAATTATATTTTAATATCAAAGTATGTAACCACATAATTATTTATCAAACAATTTTATATATTATTATTTAGACTATGTGAACCATTTTATATACTTGAAAAAAAGGAAACTGTGTTTCACATATCTAGATTGGTTTACTTCTAAATTAGCTCTCAGTACAGAGGTCCATTGCACAGGTTGACAGCTGTCTTGTAATTACTCTCTGTGTTGCTTTGTATGTCTATGTTTAACTCCTCAACTACTCAAGAATTGTGCTTCCTGTTTTATACCCCTATCTAAATGTACTGCATATAATACTAGTAGTAATATATTAATGATTACTTAATTAATATTACATTAACTAGATACATATATATTTTTAATTTTAATCATTTTATTGGGAGCTAGTACAGATATCAAGACATTCCATAGTTCAATCACATCAGTGAGTATTGTACAATTCTTACCACAATCAGTCTCAAAACATTTTCTTTCTTGAGCTTCTTTATATCAGCTCCCCTTTTTCCCCTTCTTCCCACACCCTACCTCCCAGGAACCCTTTTTCCCCCTATAATAGTTTTTTGGTTTGGGAGTTTCCCCATATCTTACACAGTCCAATATACCCATTCACATACATTTCTGTTATCTGATCCCCCATCAAGTAGGGTTATACAGTCATAAATGCTATCATCTCCCTATTCCCCCCTCCTCCCCTTCTCTTCCCATACCCTCAGGGAACGATTACTCCTGTTACTGTTTATGAAGGGTTATCTATCTTGGCTTTCATATACTGAACAATCTTAAATATACAAATGAACATATGCAAATATAGCATGATTCATGAGGTAAAACAAATACAAACCATAAATAGTGAGGGGAGGAAATATTAAAGAACTGGAGGGTGGTTATGTGGTTCATCAGAGCTACACCACACCCTGGATTTATCATCCCTTCTATGTGGCCCTTCTCAGAGGGACTGCCCAATTATCTCACAGGTGGGTTTGGAGTCTCCACTACATCCACACTCCTTCACATTGATTTAGTTGCTTGTTTTTGAACTTCTGATACCTGATCCTGTGGACACCTCATGATCACACATGCTGGTATGCTTTTTTCATGTGGGCTTTGTTGCTAGATGGCTGCTTGTTTAACTATAAGCCTTAAGACCCCAGACACTATATCTTTTAATAGCTGGGCACCATCAGCTTCCTTCACCACATTTTCTTATGCACCCATTATGTCTTCAGCAATCGTGTCAGGAAAGTCAGTATCATAGAGTGCTACATTGTTAAAACAAACCGTTCTTGTACCGAGGTAAGATTTAAGTAAAGGCCCAAAGTCCTTGTTGCATTTGCATATAAATACATAGATAGGCAAGTACACATATATTTATATATTTACATATATACATACAATTTTTTTTCTTCTTTCCTCTTTTTCTTTTTTCCTCCTGTCCCACTATAGTGTGTACCCATTGTTCACCCCTAAGTAATTCTTCTCAAATAAACTTGATTGATCAATCATGACCAGAAAAGCTACACCCTCATTGTCATCAAACACTTACTGTTCCCCTGTACCCCATCATTGCTAACTCCCTGTTCACCTCCCCCAAACTCCCATGCTCCCCAGGAACCATTGGACAAGTCACTACCTTCTTAAGATTACCTATCCTGCTTATCTTGTATAGATAAACACCAAAATAATAATAATTATACAGATAATCACAAGACTAACAGGGACTCTGAAATAAAGAGAGGAATAGCTCTCTGTTAAATAGAGAGAAGGACATGTTATAAACCATCAGTCCTGTCCCCCTATCTTCCAGAACTACATAGCCTGAGTCGCACTTGCCTAGCAACATATACATCCATTTAATCTTCAGTATTCATGTCCAAAAGGCGAGCACCCTAAATGTCCTTACTGATACTCTTACAGTCAAGGATGGAGTGGTCTAGTGCCCTCCCCTTCCTCCGCTATGCCTCCACACATTCAGTATGCCCCCCTTGTGAGTAATCCCCAACCAGTTCAGATGGGGTACCAAGTGCTGCCAACCCCAAATCAGAGGTATAGGATTGTGGTACTTTGGAGACTTAGTGGCTTCACTCCCATCACTGGTCTGTTGTGTTCCCCTCTTGATTTGCCCCCATGTGTGCAGTTCAGACCATCACTGTCCCTGAGCTGTATCTTCAGGCAGTCCTCTGCAGCACTGTCATCTCCAGAGAGGATGTCACATCTGGAGCTGAGGCCAGCCCTGCAGTCATCTGTGGGAATTAGCTGCTCAGACCAGGAACATCTCCCTCAAGGATTGCCATGCCACTCTTGTTCTCCCTTTCCTGTGGAGATATAAACAATTCCCTCCCCTTGGGTTGATTAGTGCCCTGAAACCTCATTGCTATCCTTTTTCCCCCACGCTTCTGCCCATCTGTGGGCCTCAAAGGCATATAAAAATGGGGGGAAAGATGCCTTTCAGCACAAGTGCTATCTGCATCTGTTTTTACCCAAACCCAATGATATGTATGTTATCAAAAATAGATACATATATTTTTAAAGCTGCTAGCATTTTCAGGTATAAAATAAATGTTACATTGCTTTGTTCGCCCTTATTTGAGGTTAAATTTTTATTTTAAAAGGAACAATGTTAATAAAAGTGTAAATCATTGTTGATTTATATGTAAACATACAAATTTAGCCTATTGCAAACTCCTTTTTTTAACCAATTTTAGTTGCTAGTCATCTATGATGATGCTTCTCATAGCTGTTGTTTACCAATAAATTTTTATTAGATGTATACCTCTCTCTTTTAACATCTATGGTAGGAACAAGATTCCAAGCGCATGTCACGCTTTCCTTCTAAAGGTAGATAGTACTTGGGTTAGGCTGGGTTGACTAGAGAACAAGTTCAGTGGCATTCATATATGTATAGGAAAGAGCTTTCTATCCAGAAATAATTACATATCAAGAAAGTGCCCCAGACCAGACCAACTCAAGTCCTTAAGTCCAATACCGGTCCATATATCCTTCTTCAGGTGCACAAAGCCACATTCAATGATGCAGGATGCAGGAAGAGGACAGGCCAGTGGGTGCAGAGCCATGTCCATTCAATCAGCAGAAACATGGCAGGGCACCAACAGCTCTCAGGGTCAGTTCCCCAGTCCCAGAAGTCAGGAAGGAAAGGGGAACAGAGAGAGCAGTTCCCAGGGTCTCACACTTCTCTACCATCCAGGGGGCATTAGGCTGTGACTTGATTAACAGTTTAGACTCCACCTCTACACCTTCATACATCTTCAAGTTGACAGAAATTTATCTAACTACCACAGTACAGAAAAAAAAAAGGATGTTATAGAATATATGCATGTCTCCACGTTTGAAATTTGGGGATTATACACCTACATCATAATTGACCTTCCAAATAATGAATGTGACCTTCCACATTATTTGCAAACTAATTATATATATAATGAATGTGACCTTCCACATTATTTGCAAACTAATTATATATATATATATATATCCATTATTAAGATTAGTGATCTATACTCAGATTTGTGATAATATTATGACATGATTGGGGACTATGTTAACACAATTTTCAGAAAGGAGGTTGTATAATTAGTTCTAGAAATGAATAATTCCTGGCCATGTCATTTATAAGACCCAAACACTCTGAAATTGTCTTATTAACAACTCCAAATATTTTATTTTAAATAATATGTCATTTAAAGTTAAGGATCATTAATAATCAAAAGTATATTTGAGAGAATATTCCCATTATTTGTAGAGAATCATAATTCCATTTTCATTGTCCCTGTTGTTGTTCTTGGTACCATTCAGTCAGTTATGACTCATAATGACCGTGTCATCCTCACAATTATTCTTAGGTTTGAGCCCATTGTTACAGCCACTGTGTCAATTTATCTTGCTCAGAACCTTCGTTTTCACTGCCTTCCTTTCCACTTTACCAAGAATGATGTCCTTCTCCAGGGACTGATCTCTCCTCGCATGACCAAAATATGTGAGACCAAGGCTACGCATCCTTGCCTCTAAGGAGCATTCTCGCTGTAATTCTTCCAAGACAGGGCTATTATTTTTTTGGCAGTCCATGGTACTAGGCATTTGTTTTAGACATTACAAATATTTACCCCAGCTTTCATCTATATGATAACCCTGAATATGTTCCCAACTGAAAATAAATTCTTAATTTTAGTTTAGTCAAATGTATGAGATTTTAATCATCTGGTTTTTATTTTTACGTCTTGTTATTCTCCACAGCATGGCCATTGTCAGACTATATTTTCTTCCATTAGATTTATAATCCTACTTTCATTTTAGTCCTTTATTACACCCAGGGTTCAACCATTTGTTATTTTGTGTTAAATCTGTCTTGTTTGCTTTTAACTATATCTAACATTATAAATTTTTCTCTAAATAGTATTTTATCTAGGTTTCATATGTTTGGCATACAGTATTTTGAATATCATTCAATTTACATAGTATCAATGTTTCCCTTTTAACCCAAACTTACTAGTGTTTTCTATCCAATTAGATGATTTTAATTTAATTAATATTTTATTTATGTTTCTGTTGTGAATGATATATACAAAATTAAAAATAAATATTTGCAAACATAAGCATACTCACTTGTTTAACAAATGTATTTGTTTGAAATCAATGTATTTTTGGTATAAATTTTGTCAGTGTAATTTTATGACTGTTATTCTATATGTTCCTTTAAGTGACATACATGTGCTATTTTTTTCTATACACTTATTTACAATATTGTTTTAAATACACAGTTTTATCAAATGATGATCTATGTCTAAATGGAAAATTAACTAACTGAAACAAAAATCATATATCACAATAACATGGCAAATATGATAATCTGATAGTCATCTTAAAATATACAATTATATTGCAAATTCCTTTAGCAGTCAAAGGGTGAAAAGTTTGATATACAATGTTGACATAGTTCCATATGAACACACAACTGCGCAAGACAATCAGCTCAATACTGATTCTGCAGACTTGCGATACTGAAATTCGGGCTGTTATCACCAAGACTGGTAGAAAGGCAAGAGACAATGAAGGGAAGTCGCTGTTGCCAGAGTCTAAACCACCACCTGAAGCCCCAGCCATCTTGGCCTCGCCGCTGCGGTCCCCAGGTATGCCACCAGAGAAGACCTTCAGCACCGCTCATTCAGACAAAGATGGTGGAAGCTGCCTGGCTTATCGATAGAAGGATCCTATCCCAATCCTGTTGATAATAAATAGATTCAAGGGTGGGAAGCAGCTTCCTATTCCAAATGAAACCAAGTTCCTTGCCTGAGATCGCATCACCAGGAGCCAGCTCATCAAAATCATTCCAAGGCATCTGTAGACCAATGCTACCAGGGCTTCTTCCTGCTGGTCACAGGACGCAGGTTGGTGAGCACATCTGTGCCCCTTTCCGAAGGGTACAAGAAGAAAGAGAACAAAGACAGCTTCCAGTATGTGGTCTCTGCCTCTCGGGAGATGTTTGGTCTGAAACCGGCCTGTGTAAGGCCAGCCAAATCATCCCTTGTAGAATTGCTAGCTCCTTACCGGGGTAGGGAGTGTGCGGATCAGAGATGGGGGTGGGGGAGGGAAGTCAGCATCCTCTATGACTAATCAGAACCGTCGCAGGCCCTCACAGCCTTAATGGTCCCACCCAAGAGGAGTTGTAGCAAATATTTGTTTCCCTCAAGCAGAAAAACTGTTCCATGTTCTCACCTGCAGAAAACTGCTTTTTGACCTAAGCTCTCTCATTTTCAGATTTTAGAGATTTAAAAATAGTGCTTCACATTTTCAGTTGGCAATAAAATAGGCCTAGAAGTTACTATAACACTCTTTTCTGCCCGTGGGAAGTTGCAAGGTGAGCGGTAACTTACAAGGCCTTCCATCGCTGGCAGTTCCCCAGAGACTGCCCACATGCGAGTCGGCAGGCTGTGTTTTCTACTGGAGGAACCTCACCAAGACGGTCAAGTACAATACCCCCAAAACTCATTTGCTGATACAGCTAGAGCATAGCAAGGGCACTGCGGTTCACGCTTCCTGATTCCTTATGGGTGGAAACCATAAGTCAACGCTTTTGTAATGTTAAAAAAATTTCATAAACATGACAGATGATCCCTTCAGGACCAGTGGTGAGAGTGGCGATACCGGAAGGGTGGAGGGAAGGTGGGGTGGAGAGGGGGAACCAATTACAAGGATCTACATATAACCTCCTCCCTGGGAGATAGACAACAGAAATGTGGGTGAAGGGAGAGATCGCGCACATGATAAAATAATAATTTATAAATTATCAAGGGTTCATGAGGGAGTGGGGAGTGGGGATGGAGGGGAAAACATGAGGAGCTGATACCAAGGGTTCAAGTAGAAAGCAAATGTTTTGAGAATGATGAGGGCAACAAATGTACAAACGTGCTCGACACAGTGGACGGATGTGTGGATTGTGATGAGTTGTACGAGCCCCCAATAAAATGATTTTTAAAAAGTTTAATAAACACTGAGCTGTTTCTTATTTGTTGTCTGGGCAATTACACATAGGAGATCACCACATCTTCATAGGAGTTTGGAAAGGCTCCGAATTTGGCTCTAGCCCCCGAGGAGACATGAGTAATGTTTCTTCACTTGTAGGTGTTTCCCGCCTCTCCCCAATCAAAGAACTCAAATCACTGCTTGGTTTGTTAATACAACAGTTGTGTCATTTCCATTCCCTAGGTCAGCAGACACTAAAACACAATGCAGAAGCATTAAAATCTACATGCCACTCTTAAGGTTAAGTCCATGTTCTCTATTAAGAGTGACTAAGAAAATGTTGCTTATAAGTATACTTCCGAATCCACCTACTCTGAGCGTGTGTCCTTAGAGGAAAATGTGGCAAAAGAAGACATGAGTTTTCTGCCCGAGTTAAATGTCTTTGAAGCTCAGATTCAAGCAGACGATTTGATGCTTCCTGCTACTGGCAAAGCTTGGCTCTTCATGGGCCTGTCCCAGTGCCCCTGGCAGGGCCGAGTGTAGCTGTGTGCCCAGGGTGGATGGGTATCCCACACCCAACCTCGTTCCAAGCTTGTGCTAGTCCGGTATGTACACTTCTAATGTGAATATATTTCTTGGCACATTATGTAAATTATTTACCAGCCTGTCTTGCTGAGACTGTATATATCATTTTATCTGACATCCTTGTAACTATTGTGTGAGATCTTAAAATATCAAGGATTCGTAGCAGAAACAGCTTTCTTAGAAGGGGCTGAGGGCAGAGGCATTCCCAGAGTGCTCTTTCTATCTCGCATGACTTTTTCAGGTGGTCACTTTTTTTATAGGATCTTTGAAACATTTTTAAGAAACTAGGGTGAATAAAGGCACATAAATAAAGAACTAGATAGATGATAGATATAGATAGATAGATAGATAGATAGATAGATAGATAGATAGATAGATAAGGTTATGGCAGGTTCCTCCAAACTTTTATGGAAATGCTGACAAGTTATTTGCCAAAGTAAAAATGGATCACTTATTCAAATTCTGATTTAGTAAAGATGAAAAATGCAACCTCATTTATGTAATCCCACTATGATAATTAGGTTAATCACAGAAAAATAATCCTGAGAGAAAAATTATGGAGAGGGAAATCATGTCTGGGGAAACAGGGACAGCAGAAGAGAGGAAGGCTCACAGTGACATGACTGACACAGTGGCTACAAGTATGGGCTTGAGCGTCGAACAGTTGTGAGGGTGGTGTCGGACGAACAGAGCAGTGTTTTGTTCTGCTGTGCCTGGGGTCACTATGGGTTGGGACCACACAGAAACCCTGTGATAGTCAGGTTTTATGTTACCTTGAGGGGGCCAGGATTTTCTCATGACATGATCTAACATACTATGGTCAACTCCATGATGAGATCTACTGTGTCTTAACAAAGCAGTTGGGGGAAGAATAGGATGGAGTACCCCCACTTTCTCTGATTTTTTTGCATGGGTCATATAATCAGAGATGCTGGATTATATGAAGAAGAATGGGGCATCAGGATTGGAGAAAGGCTTACTAACATTGTGCCATATGCAAATGACTCAATCTTGCTTGTTGAGAATGAGGAGAACTTGAAGCACTTGCTGATGAAGATCAAAGATTGAAGCCTTCAGTCTGGATTATGACTCAGTGTAAAGAATACCAAAATCCTCACAACTGATTCAGAAGGTAACATCCTGATAAACATAGAAAAAATGTGAAATTGTCGAGGATTTTGTCTTGTTTGTATTCACAATCAATGTTCACGGAATCATCAGTCAACAGAACCAATGACATATTGCACTGGGTAAACCTGCTGCACAGGACATCTTTATAGTGTTGAAATGCAAGGCTATTACATTGTGGACTAAGGCACAGCTGGCCCAAGCTATGGTATTTTTAATTGCTTCACATGTATGTAAAAGTTAGACATTGAATAAGGAAGACCAAAGAAGAATCAAAGATTTCAATTATGGTGCTGGTGAAACATATTGAAAGTACTATGGACTGCCAAAAGAACAAATAGATCTATCTTGGAAGAAATATAGCCAGAATGCTCCTTAGAGTCAAGGGTGGCGTGACTTGTCTCACACACTTTGGACATGTTAACAGGAGAGACTTGTCCCTGGAACAGGACCTCATGCTTGGTAAACCGGAGAGGCAGGGAAAAAGAGGAATACAAGAGCGGACAGTGTTTCCTTCTGTTCTACAGAGGTTCACGATGAGTCATAACTGACCGAATGACACCTAGTGGTAACAACAACAACAAAACCCCCTCCCTAATCTGGTCACCGCTTTGATACACTTGAGGGAGGTTTCATTTGGCTTTGGCCTATAGATTGACATTGTGCAGAGGCTAACTCACTTCTTCTTCGGGATCTTAATATTGTATCTGTCTCATAGAAGACGTATATAATCTTCCAATCCCAGGAGCCATCAGAGGAATGCTGATGGTGGATTCATTCAGCACTGTATCCACCAGGCTATGGCCTTTTTGTTTCATCTTCCTATTTGCTGTTTGTCAGCCCCTGTAGCAACAGAGATCAAGAGGCGCCTCCAGCTCACATCTGACCCACAGACTTGAATGGAATGAATTTACCTACTTCTACAGCTGCGTGAGTCATTTCTCAATATAAATGTCTTGATATGTTTACAGATACGTGCATGTGCCACCAGGTTTGCTTCTTGAGAGAGCCCAGACTAGCACACTCACAAACAGTAGTTTTTTAAATTTCTGAATATTTCAAAATCTCCAAGATTTCTGTTTATAAATTTAAGGTAGATGGATAGATAATGAAAGATAGATAGATAATAAATGTCACTCTGAATCTCTCTGGTTGTAAACTGGTAGGGACATCTGGGCAGCAGGAATTACACAGGAATATCGGCACTAGCAAGGCAAAGACATTTCTGCAGATACTAACAATAAAGTCACATTTTTCCTACCACAATTAATTATTAATAAATTCTGTTGAGTTGATATTAAGGAATATATTTCACCTTAAGCAGACTTATATATACGTAATACCTGCTATGTTTTCATGTTTTAACATCTTTCATAAATAAAAATCAAGGCAGATTCCAAAATCATTTTTATGTCATAATGGAATTTTCACTCTGAGTTACATGCAGGGTTTCCAGCTATATTTTAAAGTGGATATTTAGATTTAGTATTACACCTAAATGATATGTCTGGTGGTATTTCTAAAATTGTTTTCCTGATTAGATATAAAAGTAACCTATACCATCACATGATTATTATCCACATACAAGTTCTGTCATAGCAGAATTGATAAGCAATCGGCTATCTTCCTTTCAAGAACCTGTGAAAGAAAAGCCAATGTAAAATGACAGATTTGGAAAGAAACCAAAATAAACAAGAAAACAAAAGGGGCCCAAACCAAACTTAAGGTCATTCTTTTGAACGCCTCTATATCCTACAGTTTTACATCTATCTCTCCTGTTAAGTGTATTGCTGGCTCATTGTTGTTTAACCTATATTTTGTTTTATTTTATTTCAATTTAATAACCAATGTAGAGGTCACTGGTTTTTCTTTGTGAAGTTTAACCTTATTGTATTACTCTACCAATTATTTTATTGAGACTTACAAGGGACCTTCAAAGAGTTCATCGAAAAGGCATACCATTGAAACATATACATTCATTTTGAAACTGTTGCACCAAAATAAATGAAATGTATGCTCTCGCTACGTCAAAACAGAATCTCATTTGAGGTAGTTAGAAGGATAACAGTTTGAAAAAAAGCCTGAGAGCAACCTGAATTCTACTAAAATTGAAGCAAGCGGAACATCAATTTTATGATGAGTGCTGGTGAGTTCATTAATGCTTTATGAAGAGATTATGGTAATAATGCTGCCAGGAAATCAGGAGTTTACAAATGGATAACTCATTTTATGAAATTACAAAATGATGTGATAGTAAAGCCTACAATGGCAGACCATCCACACCAACTTTCAAGGCAACAACATTGTAAAAGGACCAACAATTAATGGCAGAAACAATAGCCACCTCTATTGACATCCCAACATGTTCAATTTACACAATTCTGGCTGAAAAATTAAATGTAAGGAAACTTTCCACTCAGTGGGTACCATGATGTCCAGATTAACTACAGACAAAGCACAGCTTTCAACTAAAATTATAAAATAGGGAGATCAAGATCCTGAAGCATTTCTTGGATGAGTTTTAACAGGAGATATACACTGCTTAACTAATATTATTCTCCAAACAAAGCACATTCTAAACAGTAGTTACCAAGAGATGGAAATGCAATGGCTATCAAGAGATGTTAATGATGGTTACCAAAAGATGGAAACGCACAGAAAATCATCAAGGAAGCTATATTATATGAAGGAGAATGTGGCATGAGCATTGGCTTATTAACAGCCTGTGATATACAAATAACCCAACCTTCCTTGCTGAAAATCAGGAGGACATGAAACACTCATTGATGAAGATCAAGGGCTGGAGCCATCAGTTTGGATTATGTCTCAATGTAAAGAAGACCACAATCTTCATAACTGGACTAATAGGTAACATCATAATAAATTGTTGTTAAGGGTTTTGTCTTGCTTGGATCCATAATCTATGCTAATGAAAACAGCAATCAAGAGATCAACCCACTGCCTTAAGTAAATATGCTGCACCAGCCCTCCTCGAAATGTTGAACCGCATCTATTCCAAGACATTCTGTTGTTGACTTTCTATGGGTTCAAAGAATGATAATGTGTGCTTATTGTCAGAATATTTTGAAAAATTAGCCAAAGGTTTAGTGGAAAAACACCCAGGACAATTTTACCATAGGGCTTTCTACAAAAGTGCTCCTGGTTAACCCTCTCATCAAAAAAAGAGATTTTGTGAAAATTCTTAAGAGAAATCTGTGGCCATCTACTTTAGTTCCTGATGGCTCATTTTGAATGCCTTTCATTTCCTAATTTGAAAAAAGTCTTGAAGGACATCTCGTTTTCTCCAGGCTTGAATGTGAAAAAGACTGCTCTGACACTGTCAAATTTCAATGGCACAGTTCCTTCCATTGAACTAAATGACCGATAGCATTGCTTACAAAAATGCCTTGATCTTAACGAAGTTTATGTTGAGAAATATCATTCACACTTTTAATTACTTTTTGTTAAGAGTTGTTTAAAGTCCCTTCATATTGGTAGCATCATGTTTTCTATTTACTTTTCCCCCTATTTTCTCTTTTCATTCTTCCCTTAAAGTTAACATTTTTTCTGTACATATTTGAAAGCAAAGCACTTAATTTTTATCTTTATGATAGTTTTTTATAGTTTGTTAAATTTACTGAGCTATTTTCTCTTATGAAGCAAGCATATTTGTACAGCCCTACCTTCTTCTTTGACCACTTGTCTGTAAGTTTGTCATACTGTCATGGCTTATGTGTTGCTATGATGCTGAAAGCAATGTCACTGGTACTTCAAGTGCCAGCTGGTTCACCCAAAATGAACAGCTTTCAGTGGCGCTTTAGACAAAGAAGAGGCAACAAAGAAGAAAGTGGCTTCCCACTTTGAAGAGAGTAGCTTCTGAAAATCTTATGCATGGCTTTGAAATATTGTGCAATAATGAAGGCCTACTGGAGATCCCCTTGCAGAGGGGTCTCGAGGAGGAGATGAGCCAGTCAGGGTATGATCTAACAACGATAAAAATACAACTTTCTTCTAGTTCCTAAATGTTTCCTCCCCGCTCCCACTACCATGACTCGAATTCAGCCTTGCAAGTCTGGCTAGACCAGAGGATGTACACTGGTACAGATAGGAACTGAAAATACAGGGAATCCAGGGCGGATGAGCACTACAGGACCAGTGGCGTGAGTGGCGAAACAGGGAGGGTAAAGGGAGAGTGGGTAGGAAAGAGGAAACCGATTACAAGGAACTATATGTGACCTCCTCCCTGGGGAATGGACGGCAGGGGGTGGGTGAAGGGAGACGTCGGACAGGGTGGGATATGACAAAATACCAATTTATAAACTATCAAGGGCTCCTGAGAAAGGGGGGAGCGGGGAGGGAGGTGGGAAATGAGGACCTAATGTCGGGGGTTTAAGTAGAGAGAAAATGTTTTGAGAATGATGAGGGCAATGAATGTACAAATGCGCTTTACACAATTGATATGTGCATGGATTGTGATAAGAGTTGTATGAGCCCCTATAAAAATGATTTAAATTTTAAAAAATTACATTTCACAACAACAACAAAAAAATAATGAAGGCCTAAGGAATTTAAGTAGAACACTGTCGAACATAGTGTCAGAGGAGGAGCAGCTCTGGTAGGCAGGTGCTCACAATGTGACTGAAGAGGAGCTGATTTCTCAGAGCAGAGACAACCATGGTGATTATGAGTAGGGCAGAGCCTCTGGGGTGGAGTCTCTGGGATCTTCATGTGCTGCTGGGGCAGGATTCAACACCATGCAGAAAGAAGCAGCACAAATCTGCTGATCATCAGAACTTTGACTGTTGGAAGTACGAATTTAGGAAAATTAGAACTGGTCTAAAATGAAATGGAATACATAAAAATCAATTTCCCAGGCATTGGTGAGCTGAAATTGATTGCCATTTGGAATCAGAAAACCATATGACATATACAATACTAGTAATAATAAAATCAAGAGGAATGGCTTGGCGCACATAATCAAAAAGGTCTTTGTAAAATCAATCATGAAGTGCAAGGCTGTCTGTGATAAGATGATATCTATCCATCCTCAAGGAAATGCAATCAATACAACTATTATTCAAATTTAAGCACCAACAAAAATACCACTGAAGAATTCTACCAACAACTTCAGTGGAAAACTGACCTAAATGAAATCAAGATGTATTGATAATTATTGACATTTGCACTGCAAAAGTTGGAGAAAAAAAAGAGGAAGGAACAGTAGTTGGAAAACATGGACTTGGTGACTGGAGATAGCATGATAATATTTTGCAAAACTAACAACTTGATGATAAACCAACCACTTGTTTGTACCTTTTTTTCAACAACACAGAAGCAAATATATACTATATATATTTCTCCATATGGAATATACAGAAATAAAATTGGCAATACCTGTAGATGAGACTATAGAGAAGCTCAGTATCAGCAGCCACAACCAGGACAGGGCTTGACTATGGAACAAATCACCAATTGCTCAAATGTAAATTCAGGATAAATTTGAAGAAAAAATTTAAAAGTGCTTGAGAGCCAAAATACGACCTAGAGTATAGCCCACCTAATTTTGAGAACAGCTCAAGAATAGATTTGAACAGCATTAAGCACTAATAATAAAAGACCCGATGAGCTACGCGAGGACATCAAGACCATCATTCATGAAAAAAGAAGAGTCATTAAAAGTACAGGAATGAGACTTCAGGAAAGATGGCGGACCAGGGGGAACATGGGAGTGTGGGATGTAGGGGAAGGGAGGAGGGTTGGCCAACCTAGGGACAAGGGAACAACAAATGGTTCAAAACCAATGGTAGGGAGGGGATGGGAGGACTGGTAGGGAGTGACCAAGGGCAAGGTAACTGAGAGGAATTATCAAAACCAGAATGAAGGCTGAACATGGTAATGGGACAAGAAGAAAGCGTAAGGAAATAGAGGAAAGAAGTAGGAGGCAAAGGGCATACATAGAAGTCTAAATACAGACATGTACATATGTAAATATACTTAAGATTATGGGGGAAATGGACCTAGGTGCAAAAATTTATAGGTTTGCTAGTAGGGTGGACATTGGGCCTCCTCATGTGCATTCCCTTAATACAAGAGCACTTTGCTCAGCTAAATGGTCATTTCATGATACCTACCTTCC
>NW_022111369.1:20075490-20080003 GCF_000313985.2 Echinops telfairi | reverse complement strand
GAGGGAGGGGAAAAAAGGAAAATGAGCTGATTCCGGGAACCCAAGAGGAAAGCGAATTTTGGGAATGATGAGGGCAACAAATGTATAGGTGTGCTTAACACAATTGATCTATGTATTGTGATGAATTGTATGAGCCCCAATAAAATGATTAAGAACAAACAAACAAACAAAACGACTGGACAAATTTTAAAAAATTAAAATACAATGCGGCATGTGATGTGGATGAATCATGGTGCCACTGGAATGGAGAGAAGGAACATTCAGCCTGATCTTAAAGCATGAGGTACATTTTCCCTGAAGAAAGGAGGTCTATACAGAGACTTAAATGATAAGCATGACTCAGAGGCCAAGCAGTGGCTGTGATGGGAAGACTTATTTGAGGATCTGGAAATTGAGAAAGAGAATATTATAGTTAAAGAACAGAAAGAAGTTCCCTTTGAAGGAAACTTAGTCTTAAAGGAAATGTAATCCCTAGCAGAATAAAGTCATAAGCTAGAATCATGTTACTTAGACTCTTATAAAGCAGAGGAATAACGTGCACTTTATTATGAGATGATGAATATCCACTGAAGATTTGCAAGTTGTCTATGAGAGTAAATCAAAGTGAATGGCAAAAAATATATATAGAAGCCTTTATTAAACAAACGGAACACATAATGAAGCTATTGTTTTTTGAAATATCTTCCATCGAGGTCTACACACTTCTGAAAGTAGTGTTTCCTTCTTTCTGCCTAAGAATTCCTCCCCTAAGAATTCATCACACTTCAATTTACACGGCATCCAAACAGCAGTGTTGGCATCCTCAAAGGACTCAACTTGTGTTTCTTTTAAACGTCCTTTGAGTTACAGAAATAAAAATACTACTAACATAAAAAAAGTACAGGAAAAAAAGAAAAGATCAAAGTGGATGTCAGAATAGACTCTTAAATTTGCTCTTAATTTTAGTGTAGCTAAAGAAAATGAAATAAATGACAAAGAATGCAAAGAGTTGAACAGAAATTTTCAATGGACAGCTGGAAAAGTCAAATATTATAATGAAATGTACAAAGACCTAGAATCAGAAAACCAAAAGGGAAAAATATACTCAGCATATCTGAAACTGAAAGAACTCAAGAAAAAATCCAAGTCTCAAGTTGCAATCTTGAAAGCATGTGTGGTCAAAATATTGAATGATGCAAGAAACATCAAAAGAAGATGGAAAGAATAAACAGAATCATTGAACTGAAAAAAACTAGTCAACATTCCACAATTTCAGGAGGTAGCATAGGAACAAGAACCATTGGTGTTGAGAAAAGAAGTTCATATTATACTGAAAACATTGGCCAACACCAAAACTTCAGGAATTGATGGAATAGGAATTGAGATGTCTCATCAAGTTGATTAATCACTGGAAGCCCTCACTCATCTATGCTGGGAAATTGGGAAGACATCTACTTGGTCAACTGACTGGAAGAGATCCATATTTGTACCTATTTTGAATAAAAGTGATACAAAAAAATACTCAACCTATAGAATAATATCATTGATATCACATGCAAGTAAAATTTTGCTGAAGATCATCCAATAACAGTTGCAACAACACATTGACAGGGAGCTACCAGTAGTCCAGGCCAGATTCAGAATGCCACCTGGAACAAGGGATATCATTGCTGATGTCACATGAGTCTTGGCCAAAAGCAGCAAATACCAAAAATATCTTTTCTTGATTATGGTGTGTTGTTTGGTTAGACTAGAGAAACAAATTCATAGACACTCATATGTATATAAGAAAGAGGTTTGTATAAAAGAGGAATTGAATATTGAGAAAACATCCCAGCCCAGTCCAGATCAAGTCCATAAGTCCAACATTAGCCCATATGGCTGATAGCAATCTATAAAGTCTTCTTCAGACTCACAAAATACATGCAATGATATCGAATGCAGGAGGATCACAGGCCAGTGGGTTGGAAGTCTTCTGGATCCACTGCCATTGTAAGCCTCTCAGTACTGGCAGGGGTCCCTATGTGGCTCTCCCACTCCAGAGTTCTGGTTGTAACAGGGTAGGTCCATGTGGCTTTTGCAGCTCCCATGGCATAGCACCATGTGTCTTCTCAGTAGGGCATCTCTCAGGGAGTGATCATTGTCAGTAGAGATTAGCCAAATTAGTGAGCAGAGAGAGCCTGTGTCTCCTGCCTCCAAGGAGGAAAATACAGGAGTTCCCAGAATTCACAGAAGAAGGCCATGCCCACACAGAGGCCTCATTGACTATGATATGATTGACATACTCGTCTCCCCCCCTTCACTCTCAATCCTCCCAAGTCCCAAATTGATACCAGATTGTGTAACTACCACATATGGCAAGACATTATTCTGTGTGGATCATAACAAATGATGGATAACCTTGAGAAAAAAATGGGAACTCCAGAATACATTATTGTGCTCATGTAGAACAAGAGGTTGTTGTGGAACAAAACAAGGGGATTCTGCATGGTTTAAAATCAAGGAAGGTGTGTGTCAAATTTGTATCCTCTCACCGTATTTATTCAATCTCTATGTTGAGCAAATCATCACAGAAGCTTCACTGTCTGAAGAAGAATGTGGTATCAGGATTGGAAGAAGGATTATTAACAACCTGCCATAATAAGATGACACAAAAGTGCTTGCTGAAACTGAATTGTGCTTTAAGCACTTGCTGTTGAAGATACAGGATTGCAGCCCTCACTACGGATTTGTAAGCAATGTAAAGAAGAACAAAATCTTCACAATTGCACCATCAAGATAAATGAAGCAAAGGTTGAAGTGGTCAAAGTTTTTGTCTTGCTTGGATTCACAATCTATGGTCACAGAAGCAGCAATCAAGAGATAAAAGGATGAGATTCCTTAGATAAATCTGCTGCATAAGTCCTCTTTAGAGTATGGAAAAGCAAGTATGTTCCTTTGAGGACTAAGTTAGGTCTGACCAAGCCAGGATGACCAACAAAGAATAGATCCATTTGAATTACGGGGCTGGAAAAGAATATTGAATGTGCCATGGGCTACTAAAAGGACAAACTGATCTGTCTTGGAAGAAATATGGCCAGAGTGGTCCTTAGAAGCAAGGATGGCCAGATTTTGTCTTACACACTTTGGTCATGTTGTGAGGAGAGACCAGTTCCTGCAAAAGGGCACCATGTTTGGTGCCCTAGAGGAAGGCCCTCAAGGATATGGATTGTCAAAATGGCTTCAATAATTATCTCAAGCATAGGAAAAATTGTGAGGATGGTGCAGGAAAGTGCACTGTTTTGTTCTGTTTTGTGTAGATTGCTATGGAATAAAACCAACTCAATTGAACTTAACAAAAAACATCTTGTTTCTACCCCTTTCCTTTTTCCCCAATATGCCATGCTAATTATTATCATTGTGAAAGTTATATAATCTAGTGTCAATTTGGTACTTCAGAGAATTAAGAGTGAAGGGGTGGTGTCTAGTCTAGTCTGTCAATCGGAGCATAACCAATGAGGCCTCTGTGTGCACATGGCCTTCTGTGAATTCTGGGAAATCCTGTATTCCTTCTTGGAGGTGAGAGACACTATCTCTCTTTCTGCCACTCCCTGGAAGACATTATAGCTGACAAGACACATGGAACTACACTAGTGCCCTAAGCTAGGGGAATCCACATGGGCCTACCCTGAGGCAACCAGACCTCTGAAGCCAGAGAAACCATGTAGAGACCCCTGCCAGTGCTGAGATGCTTACAACTCCACTGGATCTAAAAACTTTCTATCCACTGGTCTTTGATCATCCTGCATTCAGCATCATTGCTTGTGTTTCATGAGCAATGAAAGGACTTTATATATTGGAATCAGACATATGGGCTAATATTGGACCTATGGGCTTGGACTGGACTGGGTTGGGATGCTTTCTTAATGTACAATTACCCTTTATGTAAAACTCTCTCTTATACCCATATGAGTGTCTATGAATTTGTTTCTCCTGTATACCCGGACTAACACAATTGTTTTCTAATATCTTAGTGGGTCTTTGAAAAGGAATAAATCCTTCAATGAGATGGATTGACATGTGGTTGGTATAGGGCTCGGCAATATTTCATTCTTTTCTACATAGGGTTGTTATGAAGTAGAAATATCTCTATGGCACCTAACAACAACAAATTATTCCTATACTTTAACATTAAATCTGTGAATGTGCAAATGTTTAATTCACTGGGCTGATAACCAAAATATGGAAGTTTGTGTGTACCCAGAGGCAATTAGGGAGGCTTGATGATCTACCTCAAAAAAGTCATCCATTAAAAACTCATGGAACAGAGATCTGATATGACAAAATTGGATATCTCTGAGTCAAAATCCAGTTTTCACATGTATATGAGGCAATTTGAAATATCATGATTTGGGTCAAGTACACCTTTGTCCTCAAAGAAACTTCCTTGCTTTACAACACTTTATTGAGTTCTTGTGCAGCAGATTTACCTAATGCAACGTGTCCTTTGATCTCTCTTTTTTAAAAATTATTTACTTTTTTAAAGCAATTTATT
>NW_022111369.1:20068080-20074391 GCF_000313985.2 Echinops telfairi | reverse complement strand
GATCATGTCGGGAAGGTAGATATCATGAAATGACCGTTTAGCTGAGCAAGGGGCTCTTGTATTAGGGGAGTGCGCATAAGGAGGCCCAATGTCCACCTGCCACCCTACTATCAAAGCTATAATTATTTGTACCTAGGTCCGTTCTCCCCTTAATCTTAAATATATTTACATATGTGCATGTCTGTATTTAGGCTTGTATGTATGCCCTTTGCCTCCTACTTCTTTCCTCTATTTATTATTTACGCTTTCCTCCTGTTTCATTACCATGTTCAGCCTTCATTCTGGTTTCGGTAGTTCCTCGCAGTTGCCTTGCCATTGGTCACTCCCTACTAGTCCTCCCATCCCCTCCCTACCATTGGTTTTGAACCATTGGTTGTTCCCTTGTCCCTAGGTTGGCCAACCCTCATCCCTTCCCCTACCTCCCACACTCCCATGTCCCTCCAGGGCCATCGGTCCCTTTATTTTCTTCTCACATTTTTTTTTGTCCAACCTCTCTTATCTAGGTGGGTGTGCAGACATGACAATGTGTGAATAAAATTGGAATTGGCTTTGGCAGCACAGCGCCAAAGCGGCTCATAAGAACCTGGCAACGACAGCTGCAGCACCGACAAGCCAACAAACAAAAAAGCCACTGACATACAAAATTTAAAAGAAGAGGAAAAAGGAAAACAAACAAACAAACAAACAGATAGGCTGAAAAAAAAGAAAATGAAGAGGGGGAAAAAAAGCCAGTTAGTAGATCAAGGTCTGTTTGTTGGCCTTTAGGAGCGTTTTCTGGACGAGTCTAATGGGGTGCCACGTCCTGGCCCCAGAGTCCATCGTTTGTCTTCCCTTGGGACCTCCTTCCTCTGCTTCCCTGCCGCTCCATTGCACGCCCCCAGTGTTTTGCCTCAGTGTGGTGGGGTCAGCTCAGTCGCCCATCCTTAACTTTGGTTCTATCAGCATTGATTATGGATACAAGCAAGATGAAATCTTTAACAACTTCAATCTTTTCTCTGTTTATCATGATGCTCTCTCTTACTCCAGTTGTGAGGATTTTGGCTTTCTTTACATTGAGTTGTAATCTACACTGAAGGCTGCACCTCAATACAGTACTGATGTTACCTGGCCACTATTGCTAGTAATTCTCTGGTACTTTTATTCCAAAACTGTTACAGATACATAAAATCCTGCCTGAGGGCAAGGTGAAATCGAGGTAAAAAGCACAGCTATAGAGCTGCCTATCAGTTTATAGCAGGTAATTCTCCTCTGCTCTGTCACAGATGGGGACTTCCTGTTGCACACGGAGTCCCCTGTTGTAGATAGGGCCTCAAATACCTTCTTTCTCCTCAGAAGATTCTCAACATTTATGGTAGTTTATTGAATGTGCCAATATAATTTCCTTTTCGAACTATTGCTTTAGGTTTGAGCGGTGGATCCAGCAGCCATGTCAATTTTTCATTCTAGTCAGAAAGCAAAAGCAGGTTTTGTTGTTGTTCTATTAATTATTTGCTACTGGAAATTTCATTGTATTTAAAAGGTTCTAACTCAGTATCAGTAAGCATCCTTCCCACTTTCCCTAAAGGCTCAATAACATTTAACTAAGATCTAGAAATAACCTTTTAATGGTGTTTACAAAGATATCTCTAGGGACTCACTGAATACTTGCAACTTAAAATACTTTTATTAATAATGTAAGAATGAGAGAAGCGTGGGAAGGAAGGGCTTGGGAGGGAAGTGCAGAAGAGTAAGAATAGTCTTTTATTAAACAGGCATTTGGGGTAAAGTATTCACTAAAGGTAATATTTTAGGAAGAAAGTACAATGTTGAGAAGGTAGAAGGATGAGGACATAAGAGATGTTTAGACAGGTGTCCTTTCAACAACCTTCAGCTACTGAACGCTGCCTGCTTTGTTTATGCAGAATTCTAGCTCTGTGCCTAAATTTAGAGTAAGCCTGGCTATTGTGTCATATAAAACATAAAGCATAATTTCAATAAGTTTCTCCCATAGTTTTTTCAAACAATCCCATAATCCGTGAAAAGCTACTTCTCTATTGAGAAAAAGCAATTTTTAAAAATTCAACTGTATGTGGAATCCTTTAGTGTTTAATATTTTAAATAGGTTTTTAAATTCTTGAACAAGGCAAAATTCCAGAAAAATCAATCCCTCTCAGAGAATATCTTTTATATTTCTTTTAATGCAAAGAATTTTAATGCAATTCATATTGAGATAATAGGAATACTTCTGTAGAATTATTTATATGCTGTGGTGAGAAAGAGAGGTGACAAATCATAATCCCTACTAACTTCAAATGATAGAAGAGTTTCAGCATTGTAACTGAATAGCTAAATCTATCTTAGAACAATGCTGAGGTCTCCAAATATTAAATTTAATCTTCCTCTTGGTACAGAGTGCACCTGACAATTTCTCTATTTTCTAACAAAATAGAATGATTTCCCTTCATTGTAAAAGCCTTCATGGTCGGCACACATTTCATAGATACCCTGGTATATTATTTCTGTGACCATTGCACTCTTCATAAATGAAGTGTCTACCCAAGGTCAGTTGTAAACTAGACAGATGAAAAGCAGACACCATTAAGATACTGCACCTATAACCAGAACCTGTCTCTTTCAATCACAGGCACAGGATCTTCCTCAAATCCAGCTAAACTCCAACTGCATCGTAACATTTTACCAAAATCATAAAATTATGACATCATTGAAGCTTAAAGTAATCTACACATTACATGCAAGTTATAGTCAAGGGGGAGAAAGCCATAATAAAAAGAATACAAAAACGAAAAGGAGGTGGAGGCACACTCCCCCTGCCTCCCCAGCAGAAAGAAAAGTGAAGGGCAGACAGGACATTTCCTTATCAATGGAAGAGATCAAGAGAGAGTTAACAAAAGCAAATTCAGATCTTCTAGATACTGGAAAAAAGCCAAAGAAAAAGAAATCCAGGAAAGCAAATAGTTAAAAACTGAAAGCATTGTTTAATTCAAGAATTAGTAGTTACTAAGCACTATAAGGCATGATCATGAGTGTTGGTTCATCTAGAGCACGTCTAGTTACACCTGTGAGTTACAATCTACTCAAAGGTAGTGAGTTTGTTTTGGAAATCAACATTTTTAGACATAGTTCACACATTCACTCAAAATATTCTGATTTCAAGAAGAAACTACATGGTCACTTGCATTGTAAGTTTGAGATGATTACTACCCTCTCAGTGGTTATCAAGTACTGGGGAAGTAGAACTATGCAAACACCAGTGATGGATTAGACTCTTTAGCCATGCTCCTTCATGTGTGCTCAGCTTGAATGGGTTTCTTGTTATGCATGGTCTGCAGCCAGTTTAAAGGCTGAAAGCACTGACAGCCCTGACTAGACATGGAGATCATCAGTTAGAAAAGTAGACTGCTTCTCCAGCACAAATATGTCAAAGGAGGAATTTCCTTGAGGCTTTAAAATTATTTCCATTAAAAAAAAAAAGTATATACGCATGCATAATCCCCATCCCCCCACACCGCACATAACACAGAATTTCTGGAAACAGTTTCTAGAAATCCCATGTGCAATCAATGATAAATGACACTAATTAAGCATGTGTGTTTTAAAAACTCTCAACAACTCTCAGAAACCCAAAAGCATAAATGTAGCACTACAGAGGTAAAATAGAGGTTACGGGTAAAATTTGAAATGCTCCTTGAGGCATTTTAAGTTTTGATTTATATCACTAATCAAAACATACACCTTTAAATTTTCCTTTCCCTTTACAAAAGCTAAAATAATTGAAAGAGGATCAAAAGTTCACTTGATCTAAAAAACCCAGGTGGATAAATATGGTAAAATCACAGAAGTTTTTAAGAGTCCATCTGTGTATATGCTGTATAAGAGTCCAATTTGTGGATAACCCTGTCTCTCTTGAGTCAATTCTGATTTATAACAACACTATTGACAGAGGAGATCTTCCTTATGGTGTTTTCAAGTGGATTAGAACTTGAATTATGACCATTGGGCTATGGATAACAGCAAAAACCCCAAATCCATTCGCAAAGGCCCCATTGTGGATTAAGCCTCCATTGACTTCCTTACCAGGAGAAGCCCTAACGTGTAGTTGGTCTATTAACCACAAGGTCAGCAGTTTCAAACTACCAGCCACTACGTGGCAGAAAGCTGAGACTTCTAATCCCACAAGGATTTCGTCTCTGAAACCCACAGAGACAGTTCTGCTCTATCACGTATGGTCATTATGAGTAGAAATTCACTCATGAGAGGTGAGTTCGTGTGCTTTGTGTCAAGCATATCTTAGTTCTCAATGTGATATCACTGACCTTCAACACTTTAAAAGCGTCTTTTGCAACAGGTTTGTCCAATGAAGTATATCATTTGTTTTTTTACTTTTTGACTGCTGCTTCCATGAGCATTAATGGTGTGTTCAAGTAAAATAAAATCCTTGATAAAAGGATTTTTCAACAACCGTTGAGAAAGGGTATTTAGGATTAATAAATCATTGAACCTGCAAAATTCTATCGTGAGGTCCCCAGCATCCTTTTGGTCACAGAGGTAATTTTTTTCAATATGGAATAGTCAATTAATATGTCCCTCCTAGCCATAATTCCTTCTATGTTGTATCATAATTCTGGAGTGTTCGGCTTGTGGCTAAAATCCCATTTGGGAGGAAGAAAGGATTAGCACTCCAGAGGTAAAATGGAGGTTATATGTAAAATTTTAAAAGCTCCTTATGGCATTTTAAGTTTTGATTTATATCACTTGTGTGTATGACCAATTTATACACTTTGTTTCTTTGGGGAAACAGTCAACTAAAGCCAAAAATCACACCTCCACCAAAGCCATTCTTCTTTATATGAGAGTCATCTCAGACACATGGGAAGAGCACACTCAAGATCTCTTTCTGAGGTGGTGGAGGCTGAGACTAAAGGCAAGGAGATGGTAGGACAGAGTAAGGACCCAAGTCACAACAAAAGGCAAAGGCACAGACACAATGAGGCAGAAGAGAAGAGGAGCACTGAGACTGGGAGAGTGAGGTAGAGTGACAGGTCTTGATTCGTGGAGGTGAGGCCAAGGGAATATGTGGCTGGGAACTGGAGAAAGACTTGGCTGCTTGCTGCCTGAGCAGAGGTTTGTCTTGGACCAATGACTGTATTCTTACCATTGATTCATCCTGACTTGTGATAACCTATTAACTTTCCTAAGAAACCCCTATAATTGTGTTTCTCATCTGTGAGTTCTGGGGGACCATTGCAACAAATTAGGGAGCGGGGTGTGGAAGTAGACTGCCACTGAGGAAGAGCTGGGGTCAGAATAGTTCCAGAAGACCAGCGGGTGGAAGCACAGCAGTAGGGAAGCCAGACGGCATCATAAATGACCCTCCAAAGCATTATACACATTTTTCAAATTACAGAGCCTTTCATTTCCAACTTTCCATGTTTAATCACATTAATTATCAAACTATCTCGATGGCATGTTTTATCAATTTTGTGTTGAGGAAGTTGGTGCTATCAAGTCAGTTTCTGCCTCGTAGTCACCCTATATACAACAAAACAGAATACCACCAGTCCAACACCATCCTCGAAACTGTCCATGTGTATGTCTGGGCCCATTTTTCAGCCATCCTCTGTAAATCCATCTTGTCAATGGCCTCTTTTTCATTGGCCTTCTACTTTTCCAAGTATCATGTCCTTTACCAGGAAGCGCTCTCCTGACTACATGCCCAAAGTATGTGAAATGATGTCTAGGCATCCTTGCCTCTAAGGAGCTTTCTGGCTGTACTTTTTCCAAGACAGATATGTTTACTCTTTGGCAGTCTATGGAACTTTAAAAATTCTTTGCGAACACAATAATTCAAACGCATCAATTCTTCTACAATCTTCCTTACTCAAAGTCCAACTTTCACACGCATATGATACAATGTAATATGAGACAGGTCAGGCACACCTTAGTCCTCAAAGTCACCTCCCTGCTCTTCAACACTCTAAAGACATCGTGTGCAGCAGATTTTTAAAACAAGACAAAAGCCTTGACAACTTCAGCCTTTTTCCTGTTTGTCATAATGTTACCGATTGTTCCAATCATGAGGATTTTGAGCTTTACATTGACTCATGATCCATACTGAAGGACGCAATCCTTAATCTTCATCAAGTGCTTCACGCTTTCCTCACTTTCATCAAGCAAGGTTGTGTCATCTGCACACAGTAGGTTCCTAATAACCTTCCTCCTATCCGGATACCACATTCTTCTTCATCTAATCTAGCTTCTGTGATTATTTGTTCAACAAACAGATTGACTAAGTATGGAGAGAGGCTACAACC
>NW_022111369.1:20065375-20066885 GCF_000313985.2 Echinops telfairi | reverse complement strand
ATACTGGTCTTCTCCATGGTCTCTTTCTACAGTGGTAGTCAATTTGATTTCTGTGTATTCTATCTGGAGGAGTCTGTGTGTATACTTAGTGTTTTTGTGGTTGAAAAGTGAATTTTCTGTGAAGATGTCAATGGTCTTGTAAAATTTTATCATGCAATCTCCACCTTCATTTCTATTACAAGCACCATATTTTCCATGTATTGTTCCTTCCTCTTTGTGCCCAACTTCTGCATTACAATCACCAGCAATTATCAGTGCAACTTGACTGCATGTTTGTTCAATTTCAGACTGAAGATGTTGGTAGAATCCTTCAATTTCTTCATTATTACCTTTAGTGTTTAGTGCATCAATTTGGAATATAATTGTATTGATTGAATTTCCTTGAAGGAAAATAGATATAATCCTATTGCAGGCAGTAGTGTACAAGATAGATCTTTACATATCCTTTTTGACTGAGAATATAAAAGAGCTCCTTTTGATTGTGTCATTCCTACCATAGTAAACCATACGATTTTCTGATTAAAAATGGCCAATATCAGTCCATTTCAGCTCACTAACACCTTTTAAGCTCACTAACACATATCAATGTTTATGTGTTCCATTTCACTTTTGAAGACTTCCAATTTTCCTAGATAATTAATTCATATATTCCAGGTTCTGATAATTAGTAGATTTTTTGCAGCTTTTGTCCCTCATTTTCAATCATGCTTCATCAGAAAATGACGCTCTTGAAGGCTTTGCTCCCACAGACTTTACTTCATGTTATTATAGCCAATTCTATTTTGAGATACAAAAGCTGCTCTTCCTCCATCATATTTTGAGTTCCTTCTGGACCTGAGGGCTCATCTTCTGCCATTATCTCTGACAATGTTCTACTTCTGTTCACTAGGTCTGTAGTATCTGACAGTGTTTCAATGCTATGCGTAAGATTTTCAGAGGCTGATTTTCTGCAGTGGTTAATTCCTCCTTCATAGAAGCAGAAGTTAGTAGAATTATTCAATTTCCTCATTACTGACTTTTGTTTGGGGTTCATAAATATGAACAAAATTTTATCAACTGGTCTCACATGGATATTATCCTATCAAAAACAATATTATACTGCAAGATGGATCTTGAAATGTTTTCTTTGATGAGAAATTCACCACCCTTTTTCTTGAATTTGTCATTCCTAGAATAGCAAAATATAGAATAGTCTGACTCAAAATGGCAATATCAGTCCATTTCAGCTTACTGGTGCCTCAGATATCAATCGTTAGATATTCATTTTATTTTTAACACCTTCCAATTTTTCTAGATCCATACTGTATACTTTCCATATTCTGGATATTAATGATGTAACTGGTTCTTCTAATTTTCAGTTGTTCCACATCAGCAAATGATAACCTGGAAAGCTTTGCTCCATATATGTGTTTTAGGTGAACTCTATTTTGAGGGGAGCCCTGTTGGTATAGTGTTGGGCTATAAATTACAATTCAAACTCATCAGCTACTCCAAGGAGACTTTCTGCTCC
>NW_022111369.1:20063526-20065043 GCF_000313985.2 Echinops telfairi | reverse complement strand
TTTACCCCTGTGTCCATTAGTCTTCTTAATGGTCTTCTTCTTTTATCTTTCCCTCCACTTTACTGAGCATGGTACTCCTTTCCAGGGACTAGTGCCTCATAATAACCTGTCCAAAGTACATGAGACCAAATATCACCATCCTTTCCTCTATGGAACATTCTGGCCACACTCATTCAATACAGATTTGCTTATCCTTTTGGAAGTCTATGGTGCTTTCAATATTCTTCGCCAGCACCATAATTCAAACTTCCATTCTTATTCAGTCTTCTTTGCTCAATGTCGAACTTTTACATGAATTTGAAGTGATTTAAAATATTCCATTACTATTCATAAGACTTTCTAGTGGCTTTTTCCCCCCTCAGAATTAAACACTTGTTCCTTGTTCTAATTTGTCTTATTCTGGAAGATCCACTGAATCCTGTCCACCTGGGGTAACCCTGCTGCTATTTGAAATATTGATGGTACACCAAAAGCACAGAAACATCCAAATCACCCTTACAAGACAATCTGGCAGCCAAGTGGTGGTACATACACATTTAAGTTTGCTATATCATCCTGGAAAATGGACCTTTGCCATTATGTAATATCTCTCCTTATCACTGATAATTTTCTATGTTGGAGTATACTTTATCTGGTATTGATATGTCCATCCCCACTATACTTTGCTTAATGTTTCAACAAAACATCTTTTTACCATTCTTTTATTTCAACCTACAGATAAGATGGCTCAAAAAGCTTGTAGCAAAATTCCATTATTTTTTATTCTTTTTCCCACAAACTTTTTGAGGCCTCGTGCATATTATTCCATAGTTCAACTGAGTTTCTTATAGACAGTATATCATTTGGTATTGTCTTAACAATTCACTTTGCCAATCTCTATGTTTTCATTGACGTATTTAGAATTTTCACATTTAAGGTAATCACTGATATATTAAGATTTAAGGGTCTTTCATCCTGCTCCCTCATTATCAGTTTCCATCACTACTGGAGTCAAGAGAAGACTGACTTGAACCAGAATCAATTTTCCTGTTTCTACAACTGTGTAACCCATTTCTTGATATAACTCTCTGTCTGTATGCAAGCACATACACGATTACTTGTTTTGCTTCCCTAGAGAACACAATCTAATACAGCAAAATTATGCACAACATCCCAGTGCACTGCCCAGTCCTCCCTCAATATCACATTGTGGTCATGGTCGAGCTCATAATTGATGCATCCACTTTGTCAATCCATCTAAGTGAAGGTCTTTCTGTTTTTCTATCCCTCTACTTTTCCAAGCATGATACCCTTTTCCCCAAACTCATTTCTTTTGATAGCATGCTCAAAGTATATGGGACAAGTTTCTTGAAGCCGCCTTATTTTCTAAGTGGTTTACTAGCCAAATGGTGGGCATGTCAAGCCTGTCCAAAGGCACTTTCAAAAAAAGGCTTAGTGATTTGCTTCTAAGAAGCTTTCTGCCTAGAGCTGGGAGGCAAAGGGTATTTATAGAGCTCTAGATAAAGACATGTACATAT
>NW_022111369.1:20060331-20061896 GCF_000313985.2 Echinops telfairi | reverse complement strand
TTGTGGTGAAAGGAGACAAGCCTAACACAAACCTTTCCTGGTTTTGAGCCACAAAATACTCTTTTGTTCTAGTAAAATAACTGCCTATTGGTCATGTAAAGGCTCTACATGAGGACAATGAAGTGTCCTGGCATTCACATTCTTCTCAATACTAGTCATACTTTGCTATGATCCATATCGTGGAATTACTTTGCATAATCAATAAAACACAAGTAAACATCTTTTTGGTATTCCCTCCTTTGAGCCAAGATCCATCTGGTATCAACAATAATATCCCCTTTACCATATAATCTTCTGAACCCAGCTTAAATTTGTCTTGGTTCCTGGTCTATATACTGCTGCAACTGTAGTGGAATGGTCTTCAGCAAAATTTAATTACATGTGAAATTAATGATGTTCAGCAATTTATGCATCCTGTGGGCTCACCTTTCTTTGGAATGTATAAAAATGTTCCTACCCCCTTCTGATGACTAGATCTGCTGTCAATCATAATTCTGTGACAGTTTCCTTTATTCTCCATATCCTATTTAAATGACTGAGTTCAGTGAATCCTTGGACATTATTATGGACTCACGCTCAATGTTTCCCTTATCCTGATGTTCGCCTGTGACTCATAGTGATCCTATTGGACACGGTAGAACTGCCCCTGTGGGTTTTTGAGACTGTAACTTTTTATGGCAGTAGAAAGCCTCATATTTCTCCCTAGGAGCAGCTGGTCGTTTCAAATTACTGACACAGCAGTTAGCAGCTGAACACCTAAACCACTATTGGACCAGGCCTCCTGTTTAAGGCCGAAATGTGTCTCTCTAAATTATATTGAATTTAGGGTCACTTTTTCTCCAGAGAATCTGTATGCTAAGCAAATAATCAAAGAAGCTGTATTATATGTAGGAGAATTTTGCATTAGTATTGAAAAAAAGTTTTATTATTAACTACTTGTGATATGCAGATTACAAATCTTGCTTGTGGGTTTGAAGCACTTGCTAATGAAGATCAAGGATTGTATTCTTCAGTATGGACTACAATCTAAAGTAAAGAAAAGCAAAAGCCTCAC
Organism: Echinops telfairi; assembly: GCF_000313985.2. Lineage (NCBI taxonomy): Eukaryota > Metazoa > Chordata > Mammalia > Afrosoricida > Tenrecidae > Echinops > Echinops telfairi. Next base: position 20,060,842 of record NW_022111369.1, on the reverse strand, counting down.
AACTAGAACAGTAGATAACATGATAAAAGAAGAAAATATCAAATTTGTCAAGGATTTTATCTTGTTTGTATCCAGAAGATTAAATGACGTGTTGCATTGGGTCAGTTTGCTACACAAGACTTCTTTAAACTGTTGAAAAGGAAGGGTGTTACTTTCAGGACTAAGACGTGCCTGATTCAAGCCATGGTATTATCCATAGCCTCCAATACATAAGAAACTTGGACCTTGAATAAAGAAGGTGGAAGAAGAATCGATGCATTTGAATTATGATGCTGCCAAAGGATGTTGTAAGTACTATGGACTGCCAATAACAACCCCCCCCAAAAAAAACCCAAACAAATAGGTCTTGGAAGAAGTACAGGCAAACACTCTAGCAGATTATAAGGTTTATGGGATTGGTTCAGGGCTTTTGGACCTAGTCAGGATATGACTCATGAAATGTGGTCCTAGTTCGCCAGTTTCCATCAAAGTCACACCAGGCAAGTCCCCGAGAGCAAGTGTGGCCCTCTCT
>NW_022111369.1:20058023-20059198 GCF_000313985.2 Echinops telfairi | reverse complement strand
CCAGTGGGTAATAGTCAAGTCCAAAAAACGAATGTAGACCCTCCTATCATTCAAATAACGGTTTTCTTTATCACTCCTCTATAAAAATCTCTGAAATGACTAATGATGGCTCAAAAGGAGCAAAGGGCACAACTCCCTGAGTGAAATAAGGCAAGTCACTAAGAGGCGGAGACAGGACAGCCACAGAAAAGAAAGTTATATTGTAGCCAGGAAGGACAGAGAGGGGTTATTAAAACCCAGGTTCTTTCAAGGAAGGCTTACTCCTGAAACCTTTGTGAGCAGATGTAAAGGGGGAAGGGAGAAAAAGAAGCCTAAAAATGAACGGGGAAAAAAATGTCAGAACGTATTTTAAAATTGATATAAAATTGAAAATCATGGAAAGAGTTCATTGCTGAGAGTGAAAGGGCTCATATTTAGTGGGGTCTGTCTTGAAAGATGAACAAGGGAGAAATCAGTCTCAAAACCTGTCTGCTTGATTTGTCTCTCAGATCACTAGGTGGATTTCCAGCACTTCTTGCTACTAAAGAGGCTGGCATGTATAGTAACTTTATGAAGAGAACTGGGAATGGCAGCATTTCGGGAACTCTTGATAAGCTATCTGAAACGTGTGCCATTGTGCCATGCATGGATTTTCTGAAGCACATTGCTTTGATAAGGAGCAGGAACAGACATTGAATTGCTGGCTTGTCTGTGTTAAGTCTCCTTTATCCAGTGTCTATGCTATGTGAGGCACAGCATCCTATGTGAGGCGGCTTTTCTTATAACTGGTCACAAGCTACCTTGGACCCAGGTGAGGAACTCATATTCAGATGTGTACATACAGTGTATTCAGCAAACATGGGAACGAGCACCCGAGGAGCACTTACTATATGCCACACCTTCATTTTCCCGCTTTCTCTTCCCAAGACTTATGATGAGGACTAGTTAGTCAACTTGAAAGTTCAATCCCTACTGTCTAAAATTTAGCATAGCATTACTTAAGCCACTCTTCCACCAATAATTCCACTACTCAGTGCCATTACTTCCACCAAAATCACGGTGCCGTATCCAAACCTCAGAGTGATATAACTATAGGCTTTTTCAATGCTGCATTCCATAGCTCCTTTCACGTACTAAGACACACAAGCAGACAAACAACAATAACAAAAAGTCACCTTCCAGTCCATTCGGACTCA
>NW_022111369.1:20054606-20055752 GCF_000313985.2 Echinops telfairi | reverse complement strand
TATTTTTAAGACTTGCTTCTTTCCTTGCTGTATGTACATTCTAATCTTTTTCACCTTTAATAACTCTTCTGTGACTTTATGTCCTTCCCTAGTCACCATGGAATGTCTTCCTCCATTAAAAGTCAGAAAGAGTGTTGCATACAGTTTCCACTACTTCATATACCATTTACATTACTCGGTGAAATATGATTTCCTTACCTTATCTATTAATGTGATCATAACTAATACATTGTTATCTCGTAATGGCTAAATACAGTGAAAGGTATATATCATTCCTTACCTCAGGCTGCTTCTCGATAGCTCTGTAAGAATCTCTTCAGCCTTGTTTTCCAATATCGAGTTCCTCTCACTTTCCTACTTTCACCAAAATTTCCTGTCTGCTTTTCTAGAATGTTTTTATCCTGCAACTTTTCATAGCTTAAACTGGATGCTGCCTAGAATTAATTCTTGACCACTTTATGTTATCCCAGCCTCTTCCTGGGGATCTCCTATGTTCCGTAATGTTGTTTTTGTGTGCTATTGAGTTGATTCTGACTCATTGAGACTCCACATGGCAAGTTACAACTGCCCCCAGCGAGCTTCAAAGGTGGTGAGCTTCGCAGGACCAGAGCCCCAGGTCCTTCTCCTGAGAAGCTCTTGGATGGATTTGAAGAGCAACTTTTCAATCAGCCGCTGAGGACTCTAGCAATTCACCTCCAGAGCTCCATATCTATGGTTGAATTTCCAGTTGCATTTGTTAGCTCCAGGGACATAGACCAAGAAGCAATCAAATGAACAGAACAAGAGATTATTTTTCATTTCATAAATATGTCTTCAGTAAGTTCTTTGTTAGATAAAGTGCTAGCTTCAGAACAATTAAAATTAATTAGATACAATCCACACTTACAAGGAAATTTTATTTGGGAAGGCAGATGCACCCACTCGTTTGGGAAAGAAATATAAAAACAAATAATCAAAATACCTTGTTATAACATGCTACTAAGTAGGCATATGTACAGAGTGACCCAGGAGTCCAGATTAAGCTATGATTTAGCTATCCTATGAGACCAGGCATAACATTATCAAGATATTTTAAATGTAAAGAATCCATTCAGTACATTTCATTGAACTCCTGCTGTATGTTATGCATATACTTTAGGTGCTGAC
>NW_022111369.1:20034874-20053942 GCF_000313985.2 Echinops telfairi | reverse complement strand
TAACCACTAACCCATCGGGGCTCCTTATAATGGGAAGATTAGGTAACAATGCTGATGAGGGAAGACAGATGCACCACATGAAGATCGCCAAAAAGCAGAATGCATCCAAGCAGCTTTCTTGCATATGCAAAGACACATTTCTGTTTATTACAGCCACTCACTCATGATCATTCTTTTATAGCAGTACTAAAAAGACACAAGGCAGGATGAAGAAAGAAGAGTAAACCTCTGATTGTATTAGAATGTAATCCTATAAACATTTACTTCTGGAAGTCACCAGATGATGGTAGAGATTACCTTTGCTAAAATTATTACACATACAGATAAAACTCAGAGGGCAGAATCTACAGGATCCTCTCAGAAAGCAGTAACAATCAGATCCCCACTCTAGGCTGAGCGCCTCATACTCAAGTATAATCCAATTTTTTGGTGATCTCTGATTAGATGGTGACTGCATCCAGTGAGTATTTAAAGACAGATAGGCTTTTACTTACAATCTCCAGCTTTGGAGAAAAATGGGCTAGTCGTTTTTCATCCTTGTGTCTCTCCTCCTAGCCTCATTGTGCTTTTTACCAGAAAAGACAATCAGGTCAAATTAACCAAAATTCTACTGGCTAATTTTCTAAGTAGCTTTGTAATTTGTATGTTTGCTTTTTAAAGATGCTCCTGATAAAATATTAAGGGCCTCAGAATCCCTGGTTGGTGCAAACAGCTAGTGTGCTAGTGTGCTAGGCTGTGACCAGAACAGTGCAAGCTGTACAAAGCCCTCTGAGAGGAAAAGCTGACTGATCTTCTCCCAAAATAGCAAATTTTGAGAATCTTGTGGAGCACAGTTCCACTCTGACACACATAAGGCCTAAATGAGTTGCAATCGACTCAGCACTGTGGCAACTGGTTAACTTTAATTAGGATATTGGAACCCCAACACAGTAACAGAGTCCTGAAGAGGACTTACTAAGGAGATTTGAAGGCATCCAGAGAGTCAGGACTGAGCTTGAGAATATGGGGAAGGATAAAGTGATAATTACCAAACCATCCACTGGAGAGAACTGCCTCTGCTTTTTGGCACTGGGGATGTAGAAGACTTTCGACACAATACTTAGTGAGTTGGTCTGTCTGGGCCGTGTGGAAGGTGAAGGTAGGAGGGTCCTGCACACAGAGGTCATTACATTCCACACAGGGCAATTATGACATAGCTGATGGCAAAGATAGTTGGATTGTACTAAGTATATATGATGCCAGTTGTAATGTGAAAGTTTTTTTCTTATAAAATTATTAAGACCCATTTTTCTTTTGTTGACACATACATGCTCCCGCGCTTTGTAGGTTTCTATCACAAATTATACAGTTGAATTTTTATTCCTTTCTATGTTTTCAACTTTTATACACAGACGAGAGGCTGTAAAGGGGCTCTCTCATTTGCTGAATGTAAAAAACTGAAGCGTGACTGAAATCCTTAGAAGAGCAAACTGTGTCTACCACACATCATTACCTTTTACATTGTTTGTGATTACTGGGCTTGAACTTAACAAAAGCCTTCATTAGAAACCAGGGGAAGATCCTACTTTTTTGAAAGAATCTATTAAACAAAACCAAACCTATAAGATTTTGAAAAAAGAGAAAGATGAATAAAAATAAACCTGATCCATTTTTAGCTTGCTAGAAAAAGCACCAGCACCATCTATCAGTGGATTTCCAACAACAGTAGCACCAAGGCTTTAACCAGATAGGAAAGCGATTTCAGTTAAACTATTGGTATGCCTCACAGCCTTTAATTAATCAATTATTTCCTAGCATAAGATCAAAATACATGTTAGTAATATGAAATATATGTGCATATTTGTATATCTATCTGTATGTACATATGTAACTGTTGTTCCCATTTATATATATGTATATGAGTATCTTTATACTGAAAAATAAAAGGGGTTGATCAGAGAGTCTGGGTGAATGCACACACATACACAGTAAGAGTACAGCAAAGTGAGTACAAACACCCCTCCTCGTGAAGACTTCCTCAGATGCGAAATGTGGGCTCCCAGATTCTGAGTGGGAACAAAGGAAACAGGAACAACTATTATATTCCTACTGGTCCATGAATTACAAGCCTATTTCAATTAAAGTAACGCCACTGTCGGAAAAAAAGGAAAACAAAACAAAACAAAAACACCTTTCAGAGCATCTGACTCACTACAGCTGTCCTCTAAGTGCATGGTCCAGCAAATCCAGCAAATTTCTCAGCACTATTGTTAGAACATGACCTAGAGCTATGAAAGCAGTGGACACCGAACTAATATAAATATTCTTTGAGGTTAGGCATAAAAATCCTGACTACTGTCAATAATTTCAAGCACTCTGATGGTTTCAGTCTTCCTTTCGGTCCTTTGCAGAAAATAAAGGGTTACAAAGCTGAATATGTTGTTGCTGTTGTTGTTGTTGTTTGGTGCCGTGAGTTGGTTTAGACTCATAACAGCCCGATGCACAACAGAAGGAAGCACTGTCCAGACCTGAGTCCTCCTCACACTGTTCCTGTGCCCGAGCCCAGTGTTGCCATCACTGTGTCCCTCCATCCCCTGGGGGGCCGTCCTCTTTGTGGTGCCTGTCCGCTTTTCCAAACACAGTGTCCTGCTCCAGAGACTGGACTAGGGACTGAGTTTAAACTGAATATATAACCATGAACATTAAAGGAAAACGTTCGATATTGTTGGTAATCTAATTGTTCCTTTTACAGACATCTCCTTCTACATGTCCTAAATATATTTATCCCATCACAACAATGCAACACAACTTTGCAAAAAATGATCCTTGACCCAGTTCCTTACACTCTCAGATGACAGAAATCAGTGAATATTCTGAAATCCCAAGTCAAATCATTCTATTCACGTGATGTAGGAGCGTCCTCCTGTCACGACTGATCTGCCAGCATTTGGTGAAGAGTTACAAATGAGAACCACAACCTGCAGAGCTAGGCTATCATTGTAAACATCTGGAGCTCCAGCAGCAGTGGTTTTGCAGGCTGGTTAGGATGAGCGATGTTTGTTTTAGGGGTAGACAGGTTTCAAGCCAGCTTATTAAGAGAATTTGGATTTCCACACTAGATATGCGGCTCAGAATCTATAAGAATCATTTGGGGATCTGAAAACTCACCTGGAAATCTTGTTAAAATGTAGATTCCGATTCAGTGTGTCTAAGGCAGACATGCAAACTCTCAGCCAGTGACGTCAGTTCAAATGAACATGTTTGAAACACTGGGGTGAGGTCCAAACTGTCTTTATTCCCTCTCTTTGGTTCGATATAAATGGGGAGGTATTTTATTCGGCAATTTTCTATCTAGCTGTGATACAAAGGGACTCATGATGGGTGATGGACAGGTGGATGATTGAGTTGTTTTTGAGATAGAAACTGCTTAGCTGAAGAGTTGTGGAGCAAAGCAGCCAATAAAAATCATTATTCATCTACCAAGACTAATGGACAGTGATGACAGAGCGATAGGCACAGCAGGAAGGATTTTTAGCTCCTTTTCCTGTCATAGAGGTTCACGCTCCTCTGTATTAGCAAGGGTTGGGTCAGCGCCTGAACTATAATGCATTTTAAATCTCAGATGCAAGATGACCCTGCACAAGGTAAAAATGGTGGATCAGATCTAGCTTTCAGCTCTGTGGAGTTCTAATGATTGGGTTTGAAACATGAAATTCAAGTTAACATTACATATGGGATCTCAGACTAGTGAAATAGGAAGAAATCTAGGTACTTAAGCATATATAATGCATATGAGCAATTTGTTTGTCCAGAACACTGCTTTCTAGTTTATGCCATTTGATTCTAAGAGACGGGGTAATTATAATGTGCTTATTTTATATTTATGAAATTGAGGCTCAGAAGCCCAAGAATTAACCCCATATTACATAGTTGACAATAATATGATCTCGTTATCGAAACTGATTCAGAAATATATCGCTTAGATTTCCTCAAGGCTGTAATCTCTCTTTCAAAGAAAAATTTAAGTTAAGTTTTTAATGGAGTACAAAGTTATTTAGACATAACTGGATTCAAAGGCATACCTTGGGGCTTCCTAATTATGACCGACTCTCAGAAGTCTTCAGTGAGCCCTGCCTTCTGGTGTTCTTATCCCTTTGTCACCTCCTCCTTTGGAATGCAGGCAAGATGTGTGACTTGACGCTAAGAAAGAAAATACAGCAAAGGAGATGGAGCATTGCTACCATTATGCATCTGTTCCTAACTTCCATCTGAATCCCTGCCTTTCTGGCTTTCCTAGAATAAACTTCTATAGGAAGAAGTTCAAGGAACTGAAGGCAATCTCCAGCCAACAGTCAAAAAGGATCGTATCCAACCAACAACCATGTGAGTTTGGAAGCATATCTTTACCCGGACAAACTTTGAAACGCCATGCCTGCATGACACCTTGCATTTTTGTGTGTGAGACCCTAAAGAAGACCCCCTCTCAGTCATTCTCTGATACCACACCAGCTGAAAAGTTTAGATTATAAATATGAGTCATTTTGAATCAGTAAGTTTGCAGTAATACATAACTATTGGAATAATTTTCTTTTCAGGAAAGCAATAGGAATTCACTTGTAGGTAAAATTTGCAGACCTACCAATTATAGTCACTTTCATACTCATATTTTATGTCATTTTAACTTGCTGTAGTGGATACTGTGATAATTGCTGGGACCAGTGGTTTTGTGAGATAGACAGATTTAGTCATCTTGTTGTGTTATCACTTACTTTCCTGGCTGAATTTAATGCTCAGTTGTCTACAACCTGGACGTGCAAAGCAAAAGTAATTTATTATAGAGTGTTAAAGAACAGTTCTGTACTAAGAAGTCCACATGCACATTAATAGAAATCAGAGTTCAGCGCAAGGTACCTGTGGGAAATTTTTCCTGAATTGCTTTAACAAGGCCTGGGTACAGGTGATCAAAATTGTCTTCTGGATCATATGTGCAGCCTCAGATGATCGTGACAGAAAAAGGCCGGGAGAAAAAAGGAAAGGGGAAAAATATATGTGTAAATATCAGCATTGTTTACAGATAGGTTTTTTCATTTAAGGGGTCTATGTTATTATTATGCCCTTATTCTTCTTTTCCCTGTGCAACTACTGAGAATCAGAATAAATTAGTTTAATAATTTCTGAGAAATCAGCCAATGGCTAATGTTGTTTAATCACATCCAGTTGCAGAAATGTCAAGTGCATTTCCATTTAGAGTGCTTGCTTAAACGGCCGTGCAAATGGGGAACACCCAAAAATCAGCGTCTAGCACAAGAGAGTCTCAAATTTTCTCTCAGCACACACTTGCATTAATCCACTTTCTTACTCTTGAAAATAATTCATTTTTCCAGCACATCATTCTTTAAATTAGAGTGATCTATCACCCCTGGAGATCCACCAGTAAGACACATTAATAAAGGAAAACAGTCAGTCAGGTTTTCTTGGGGGAGGTTGGGGCTTATCAGTACAAGATTTGGTAGCTTATGCCAAAACCCAACGCAGATATTTCTGCAACTCAAATTTTCCTTTAAAGGACACTTCACTATTTCATAAATAATCTACCACAACTCTCATTCCACTCTTCATTTTAGAGCTGTTTGTTTCAAAGTATTTCATATGAGAGTACCACATAGGATTTTTCTGACCCCTTCTGAAAGCTGATGAATTCAAATATACTTTAGGGATTATAATGCAGTTCAAATTATCTGATTACCTAAGATCTACAATGTGACTAATATACACACACATTCATACATGTACCTTATATACTCAAGTATAAGCCAACCCGAATATCAGCCAAGGCATCCAATTTTACCACAAAAACTGCATTAAAAAGGTGCTGAAAAACTTGGCTTATACTTGAGCGTAAGCTTTAGATGTCTAGAATTCAGACTAATTTCAAAGATTTATCAAATGTGAAATATTTCTGAACCATGTGAAGAAAGTCCTAAATAATGGGCTATATAAGAAAAAATCTGATTACTTAAATCGCATAGATTAAGACATAAGTGATATTTCATTGAAATTATATGACAATTTATCTCCTGATAAAATCTAAGGTTTTGTCATGCTCAAATGTATTAGCTAGTACGCCACATATGTGGGTCCTACTATCCTTATATTCAGGATATCTGTTGGCCCAGTGAACTTGGACTTCAGCTGCTAAGCACAAATAGGTGCTCAAACTCACACTAAACGTTCTACAGACAAAAGACGAGGCTATCTGCTTCGTTAACAGCTTATAGTTTCAGAAACTTGAAATAGCGGAGCTAGTCAGTCTTATTGGGTAAGACTATTTGAGTTGGGGTTAATGTGACAGTGCTTTTAAATACATATATACTTCTATTAAAGGTGCTCTGGTAGCAGAGCAGGAGAATGCTGAAGACACGGGAAAGATGAGGCTTTCTATTCCTGGAAAGAGTTATGGTCGCAGAAACTCATAGTAGCAGTTCTGCTCTGCCCTATGGGGTCACTATGAGTCAGAATGGGCATCATAGCAGCGAGTTTCATTTTTTCATTCACAGTGGCACAGTGATTGACTGCTTGATTGCTAACAGAAATGAGTTTCAAACCCATCAGCCAGTGTGAGTAAAAATCATAGAACAATCTGCTTCTTTAAATATTACTTATTGCCACAATGTCCATTCTGGCACTTGGTGACATCATAGGTTTAATAAAACTGTCCCCTAGGATTTCTGGGGCTATAAAATGTTCTGGGAGTAGACAGCTTCATCTTTCTCCCGAGGGGTGACTGTACGGTTTAAACTGCAGAACTTGCAGTCAGCAGTCCACTGCCCAACCCAGCATGCCACCAAAGCTCCTTTCTACACACAGTACAACCTTGGACACCCTATGGAGAGGGTCCACTCTGCTGTAAGGGTTGCGATGAGTTGGAATTGACTCAATGGCAATGGAATTGGTATGAATTGAATAGATATACTTATATTGTGTGATTTAATATATGAACATTGCTAGAATATTTTATAATCCAGGCTTTTCATAAAGTGGATTAACTCTCCAGCATAGCTACATTTTCACTTTATTGAAACAAAATTTACATATTATCTTAATCAATTTGACAATCCCAGACTTATTTTAAACTATATTCAATGGTGAAAATAAGTATTGTGCTTATACAGTTGAATCTATAGTATGATACTGAATCACCTAAAAAATACTCAAACTAAAAATAGTCAAGAAAAATTAAAAAAATACTCAAACTTCTTAATTTATGTACCATCAAATAATGGACTGCCAAAGAACACAAAGTCCTGACTTAGAAGAAGTACAGCCAGAGTTCTTCTTAGAGGCAAGAATGGTGAAATTTCCACTCACATATCCTGGACATGCCTTCAGGAGAGACAAGTCCCCCTGGAGAAGGACATCGTGTTTTGTTAAGTGGAGGCACAGCAAGAGAGGAAGGTCCTCAAGAGATGGATTGACACAGTGGTGGCAACAATGGGCTCAGACATCAGAAAAACTGTGAGGATGCGTGAGGACAGAGTAGGGTTTCCTTCCATTGTACAGGGGTTGTCAGTGCAGAATAAAGTGGAAGAAGATGAAAACAAGCCCATGAGAGTCCAAATCTGACCCAGTCTGTCCCACGTGAATTTAGAGAAGACCACAAGAATCTGTTTGACTCATTGAACTATGACGACAAAAGACTACATGAGCTGCGGGAAGACATCATCCATCATTTATGAAGAAAGAAAAACACCGTTAAAAAGACAAAAAGGAAAGAAAAGATCGAAGTGGATGTCAGAAGAGACTCTGAAACTTGCTCTTAATCATAGAGTAGTTAAAGCAAATGGAAGACATAATGAGATCATACAGCTGAATAGAAACATTTCCAAAGAAGACAAAGCCAAATACTATAATGAAATTATATGTACTCTGGAACTCTAATTCTAGAATTAGAAACCAAGAGGGAACGACCTCCTCAGCATACCTTAAACTGAAAGAATTGAAGAAAAACACTCAAGCTTGAGTTGCAATAATTGGAAGACTCTATGGACAAAACATTGAAGGATGCAGGAAGCATAAAAAGAAGATGGAAAAATATAAAATATCACTATACCAAAAAGAAATAGTTGACATTCCACCATTTCAGAAAGTAGCATATAAGTAAGAACCAATGGTGATGGAGAAAGAAGTTCAAGCTACACTGACGCATTAGTTAAAAGCACATCCTGGTCCACCAAGCCCTGAGGATGATATCCCTGTTAAGAGCACCAATGCACAGAGAGGACTATAGGGGAAGCTCCACTAAAAGACACAATGTCCCTCATTGACCCATAGTGCTATGGGGGACAACACTGCAGACAGTGCTCCAGGAATTGTGCTTGAGCTGACCACACCACACTGAGGAGAAACACTAAAGGCGTGCAACAAAACAGCAAGGGGAGTAGAGCAATGGAGTCCCCAAGGAATACCAAAAATGGGGGTCCCCCCCACACTTACCGATCAGGCTTTACTGGAAAAAAACTCTTAAAGGTCAATAAACAGACCTGGAACTATTTATAGTTTATTTTGTTGTTATTTATTTATTTTGTTGTTTTGTTTTCTTTTGTTGCTTTGTTTTGCTCTGTTTGGTTTGTGTACATATTATTATATTCGCATGTCTATTTAGATAAGATAGACGGGATAAATAATCTGAAAGAGAAACAACAGGACTAATTGATCCGGGATGACATGCGAGAGAGGGAGGTGGTGAAAAGGAAGTGGGTGCTAACAAACCCAGGGACAAGGGAACAACAAGTAATTTAAAATAAATGGCAAGGGAGGTGCAGGATGCCTGGTAGAGCTTGATCAAGGGCAATGTAACTGAGAGGAATTACTGAAACCCAAATGAAGGCTGAACATGATAGTGGGACAAGAGGAAAGTAAGATGAAATAGAGGAAAGAACTAGGAGGCAAACGTATTTACAGAGGTCTAAATACAAGCATGTACATATGTAAATATATTTATTGACAATGAGGAAATAGATCCATGGACATATATTTATAGGCTTAGTATTATGGTAGTAGATGGACATTGGGCCTCCACTCAAGCACTCCCTCAAGGCAAGAACAATTTGTTGTATTACCCTGGCACTCCTTGATGTTCACATTCCCGACACAATTGCTAAAGACAAAGCGGGTGCATAAGCAAATGTGGTGAAGAAAGCTGATGGTGCCTGGCTATCAAAGAATATATCATCTGGGGTCTTAAAGGCTTGAAGATAAACAAGCGGCCATCTAGCTGAGAAGCAACAAGGACCACATGGAAGAAGCACACCAGCCTATGTGATCATGAGGTGTCGATAGGATCAGGTATCAGGCATCAAAGACCAAGAATAAAAAAGCATATCATTTTGAATGAGGAGGAATGCAGAGTGGAGACCCAAAGTCCATCTGTAGGCAATTGGACATCCCCTTACAAAAGGGTCATGGGGTGATGACAAGCCAGTCAGGTTTCAGTATAGCACCAATGAAACATACAACTTTCCTCTAGTTCTTTAATGCTTCCTCCCCCCACTATTATGACCCCAAATCTACCTTACAAATCTGCTAGACCAGAGCATGTACATGGGTACAGATAAGAGCTGAAAACACAGAGAATCCAGGACAGATAAACCCCTCAGGAACAATATTGAGAGTAGCCACACCAGGAGGTTATGTGGAAGCTGGGGGCAAATGAGGGAAACCCATCACAATGATCTACCTAAAATCCCCTCCCAAGGAACTAGACAACAGAAAAGTGGGTGAAGGAAGACATTAGTCAGTGTAAGACATGAAAAAATAATAATAGTTTATAAATTATCAAGGGTTCATGAGGGAAGGAAGGTGGGGGATGGAGGGGGGAAATGAGAAGCTGATACCAAGGGCTCAAGTAGAAAGAAAATGTTCTGAAAATGATGATGACAACAAATGTTTAAATGTGCTTGACATAATGGATGGATGGATGGATTGTAATGAGTTATAGGAACCCCCCAAAAAAGATTTTTAAAAGTCTCCAGGAATTGATGGGATACCAATTGTTATGTTTCAACAAGCTGATGAAGCAGGGGTAGCACTCGCTCTTCTGTGCCAGGAAATTTGGAAGACAGCCACCTGTACAACTGACTGGAAGAGATCCATATTTATGCTCATTCTGAAAAGTGAGTCAACAAAATACACAAATTATAGAACAATGTCATCAATATCTCACACAAGTAAAATGTTACTAATGATAATCCAGTAATGTTTGTAGCAGTACATTGACAAGGATCTACCAGAAAATCAGGCCAGATTCAGAAGAGTATCTGCAACAAAAGTTATCATTGCAGATGTCATCTGGATCTTGGCTGAAAGCAGAGAATGCCAGAAAGATGTTTAATTCTGTTTTATTGGCTATAACATGGCATTCAACTGTGTGGATTATAACAAAGTATGAAAAAAATTGAAAAGAATGGGAATTCTAGAACAGTTCACTGTGCTAATGAGGAACTCCTGCACAGATCAAGAAACAGTTGTGGAACAGAACAAGGGAATATTGCATAGTTTAGAATCAAGAAAGATATACATCATCATTGTATCCTTTCACCATACTTATTCAATGTGTATGCTAATCAATTAATCAGAAGAGCTAGCTTATATGATGAAGAATGTGGCATCAGAATTGGAGGAAGGTTTATTAACAACCATTGATATGCAGATAAGAGAGCTCTGCTTGCTGAAAATGAGGGGGACTTGAAGCACTTGCTGATGAAAACCAAGTATTTCAGTCTTCTGTATGGATTACAACTCAATGTAAAGAAGACCAAAATTCTCATAACTGGGCCTAATAGGTAAACATCATGATAAACAAAGAAAAGATGGACATCGTTAAGGATTTTCTTAGTTGGATCCACAATCAATGCTCAATCAAGCAGCAGTCCAGAGGTCAAATGAAGAGTTGTATTAGCTAAATCTGCTAAACAAGACTTGTTTAGAGTATTGAAAAGCATGGATGCTCATTTGAGGAGTAAGGTGGACTTGACCTAACACATGGTATTTTCATTGTTTCATGTGCATGTGGAAGTTGAACATTGAATAAAGAAGACTGAATGAGAATGGATGCATTTGAATTGTAGTGCTGCTGAAGAAATTTAAATGTCCCAGGACTGCTAAATGGACAAAATGATTTGTCCTGGAAGAAATGTGGTCAGAGTTCTTCTTAGAGTCAAAGATGGTGAGATTTTGTCATATATTTTGGACATGTTGTCAGGAGAGGTCAGTCCCTAGACATTATGTGGAGGGCCAGAGAAATAGAGGAAGTTTCTCAAGAACATGGCTTGACACCATGGTTGCAACAATGAGCTCAGGCATGGGGACAAGTATGCAAATAGCACAGGACAAGGAAGTATTTTGTTCTATTGTGCATAAGGTAGCTATAGTTCAGAAACAACTTGGTGGGACCTAACAACAATAATAATTGTTTATGATGCGTTAAGGATATAGTTCTTTGATCTCTGGTCCTTGGTCTCCCAGTTACAAGGTCCCTTGACTACTGTCCTGCTTAGGCAAGCGTTCCAGAGCTCCTCTAAGTGAACAAGTTTCAGTGAAGCTTCCAGACTAAGAACAGACAACAAAGAAGGAATCTTTGTTTAGAAGTAGGTATTTTAGAAGAAGTAGCCATTAAAAATCGTATGCATAGCTTTGAACACTTGTCAGATTCTGAAAGGCTTAATGAATAGAAGCAGAACATTGCTTGAGATGGTGGCATAGGATTGGTCCCTCGAGCCAGAGAACAATCGAAACGTAACTGAAAAGGAGCTGCAATCGAATATACGAATATGAAAATAGGTAAATTTTAAGTGGTCAAAAATAAATAGAATGCATAAATATCCATATTCTAGGCATTAATGAACTAAAATGGACTAAAGTTGGCCATTTATAATCATAAAATTGTATGATTTACTATCCAGGAATAACACAATCCAGAGAAATGGCATGGTACTTACTGTCAAAAAAGGATATTACAAACTCCATCATGAAGTACAACGCTCTCTGTGAGATCTATTCACCTTCAAGGAAATTCAATCAACATGACTATTATTCAAATTCATGCATCAACTACAAAAGCAACGGTTGCAAAAATTGAATAATCCTACCAATTATTTTAGGTGGAAATTGATCTAACTTTTGATCAAGATGCATGGATAGTTATCAGTGATTGGGATGAAAAAGTTGGCAACAAAGAGGAAGGAACAGTAGTTGAGAATATGGACATGGTGATAGAAACCAAGCTGGAGATCAAATGATAGAATATTGTAGGACCAATGTCATGTTCATAGAAAACATATTTTTTAAACACAAAAGGTGACTATGTACATGAAATTCTCCAGATGGAGTACACAAAAATCAAATTGACTACATCTATGGGAAGAGAAAATGGTTGTTGTTGTTGTTGTTCATTGATGTCTAGTTGGTTCTGACCAATTGCAACCTTATGCACAACAGAATAAAACACTGCCCCGTCCTGCGCCATCCTCACAATTGCTGCTATGCTTGAGTCCATGGTTACAGCCACTTTATCAATCTATCTCCTTGACAGTCCTCTTCTTTTGTGCTGCCGCTCTAATCTACCAATTATGATACCCCTCTCCAGATCCATAATGATGCCTATATGAAAATATTTGATGATGATATCTTTGGTATTTTTTGTAATATTGGCATGATTTTAAGAAATAGAATATTATGTCTTAGTTATATAGTTTTGACACCTGATGAGCTGTATGATGACCTCCAGGTATATGACACATTATGCCTCAATGAAAGGACACCAAAATTCTCACAACTGGATCAATAGGTAAAATCATGATCAAGGGAGAAAAGGTTGAAGTTGTCCGGATGTAATCTTGTTTGGAATGGAGGAATCCATAGTAATAACCTGTGATATGCAAATGAAACAACCTTGCTTACTGAATGTGAGAAGGAGTTGAAGCACTTACTGATGCAGATAAAAAAACAAAGCAGCCTTCTTTCCGTATGTGTCATGATGCAATGTAAAGAAAAAAATATCCTCACAACTGAACCAATAGTAAACATCATGACAAATGGATGTTGTCAAGGATTTTTTCTTTCATGGAACCAAAATCAATGCTTATACTAGTAGCAGTCAAGGAATCAAACAACACATTGGGTGAGTCTGCTGCACCAGATCTCTTTAGAGTATTTAAAAGAATTTTACTTTGAGGACTAAGGAGTGCCTGACTCAAACTGTGGTATTTTTTAATTATTTCATATGCATGTGAAATATGGATATTGAATAAGGAAGAACAAAGAAGAATCACTGCATTTGAATTTATGGTAATGGAGAAGAATATTGAAAGTGTCATAGACTGCCAAAAGGATCAATAAATATGTCTTGGAAGCAGTACAACCAGAGCGCTCCTTCGAGACAAGGATGTCAAGACTTTGTCTCATGCACTATGGACAAGTTGTTAGGAGAAACCAGTCCCTGGTGAAGGAACATCATGCTTGGGAAAGTAGAGGGCCACAAAAACCAGAAAGGTCTTCAACAAGATGGTGACATAGTGGTTGCAACAACAGGCTCAAGCATAGGAACAACTGGGGCAATGGTGCGGGATAAGGTAGAATACAGTTCTGGTGTACATAGGGTTGCAATGGGCTTAACCAACAACTGTCATTAAAATCAAGTTTCATAGTCTCTTCTGACTTCCACTTAAATTTTTTCTTTAATTTCTGTGTTTTAATGACCTTTTGCTTTTTTTAAAAAGCATTTTATCGGGGGCTCATACAACTCTTATCACAATCCACACATACATCCATTGTGTCAAGAACATTTGTACATTTGTTGCTATCATCATTCTCCAAACATGTGCTTTCAACTTAAGCTGTTGGTATCAGCTCCTTTTTCCCCCTCCCTCCTGTTCCCCACTCCCTCATGAACCCTTGATAATTTATAAATTATGATTATTTTGTCATATCTTACAATTAATGAATGAGTTTCTATCACTTTTTATAGGGCCCTATTAGCCAGTGAAAGTGTGAAAAGTGTTACTCCATCCATTTCATTATTGTTTACTGTATTTTGAGAAGGTAGCACTTCCTTAGTCTTATTGTGAGTGCCCTTTGACATAAAGGGCTCATCTTCTGGCACTGTATTTGACAATATTCTGCTATTTTTCATGAAGTTTTCAGTAACTAATCCCTCAAAAGTGGAAAGCCTATTCCTTCTGAGTTATCTTATCTTAGTCTGGATGTTGTGACTTCGCTGGTATTTGAAATACTCGTGAGATAACTTCCAGTATCACAGTAGCATGCAGGCTACTGTGACAAATTGACAGAGAAGAGGCAGATTTCAACTCATAGCAACCCTACAATGAGAGTAGAAATACTAAGGTTGTAATCTTTACTGCAAGAAATTCTGACTTTTTCCCCCCAGAGTGGCTGGTGGGTTATCATTAGCCTTTGATTATCAACTAAAAATCCAATAAAGAGTTAAAAAGTGAATAATCAATCAAGATATTTTGGTGTAAGAGATATTATACAATTCAAAAATCAGAGGATAAAGTCTGGATAAATTATTCAGTACATAAGTGCACCTGCAGGGAACTAACTAATGTGCATAAACAAGTTTTACTTTGACCTCCCTTAACAACACTTTATAGACATTTTTTAAATATATAAAAACCAAAAGATTATATCTGATTATAATACTTTATAAATAGATTCTGGAGCACAAATATGTTCTCATAAATTACTTAATCAAACTTAATATATGTCATTTTATTTTTTTCTTCTTTCTTTGGAGACATTTTAGCTCTGTAGATGTATATAATCAAAATTGCCTTGTTGTTCTATTTTGTAAAAATAATACATGATATTATTAAATATAGAAGTACATAAAATACTTAAGCATATGGATGAGAAAATTATGACTCTCCTTCAGTTATCCTAGGTATCACCACTGCTTAATAGTCAGCAAATATTTATTCAGTATGTGTGGCACAAAAACAATATCTGGATGTTGATATGTACACACATATATATGTTTTGTATACATTCATTAGATATACATACCATAATTATAAATGCATATATAGAGATGCATATTGACCTCCAATAATTTATCAAATAACCAAGTAACCAATTCAACTACATTTCATAATATATTCTCAATAATAAATACAGCATTTACAATAGCTATATGTCAAACATTTTTCTCAGTTCTTGGAATAAATTAACGCATTCGATCTACACAATAACCAAAGTATTAGATGCAATTATTATGCTCATTAACATACGAGAAAACTGAAAATAAGAGGTAGATGCATTTTTTCAAATACATGCTACAAAAAGGTAGATAAATTACAAAAAGGTGGCCTAATATGGGGCTTGTCACCTAATAGTTGCATAGCATTCCAGGGTATACATGCTCCCCATATAGGTGAACATTTATACTATTGTAAGCTGAAATAGACATTCTTTTATTTTTGTGTTTTCTGAATTATTTTTTTGGCATAAAGCCTTATAAATAGGCTATTTGTATTCTGCAAGAAGTTGGTCGAGTTTTGGAGTGGAAGATGACGATGAAGTACCACATACCAGAGGGACTCCGCAGAATTCAGCCCAGGAAAGGTGCTTAGAGGTAATTTCAATACTGTTGGACCATAGGAGGAGCATCACAAAGATAAGTAGGCACAAACCCACAAGGTTTTGAGGGGCTAGGGGCTTTTGGTTTACCACAGTGGAGGCTGGCAAGGGATTGACCTTAGCCCTGCCACTGTCTCTGCCGGAGCCGGGACCATTTGGAGTGTGTGGGGGGGCTTAATCTCGACACAGCCACAGTTTGTCACCGCCTCGGGGCAGGGACTAAACCCTTGTAGGCCATAGGCAGGGAGCGGGGTTCAGCTTCATTGTTACTTTTGTTTCCCTCTGTTTTCTCTATTCCCCCATAGTCTCTAAGGGCTGCAGAGGGGCTTTTTCTCAACACAGCCACAACTTGCTGATGTTGCCTTGGGACAGGGACTAAACCCTTGCAGCTCCACGGGCAGGGATTGGGGCTCACCTACATTGTTACTTTTGTTTCACTCTCTTCTCTATATCCCCCACAGTATCTCAGTGGGTTTACTTTTTAGTTTATTTTTCTCCTCTTTGTCTCTTTTTTGTTCTCTCACACTCCACTGCTGATCTCTAGATCACTCCAATTAGCCTATGGCATTTAAACCTGTGCCACCCACAGCTAGGTGAGATCCACACTGTGCAGTGAGTCCAAGGATGAGAAAAGCCCTGCGGACATCCACCAGGGGACACTCCGCCCAACTCCTTACTGGGAATTCCTGCTTGTGTGCTCAGGGGCATAAGGCAGCTCAGCCAACACACATCCAAGTTCCAAGCTGCTGCAAGAACCTCTGCCCAAGCTCCACAATGCCAAAGCAGGCAACCCACCAGCCTTCTGGGGCACTCCCCTGAGAGGGAAGCCACAGAGGATAAAGTGGTAGGTTAATTCCATAGTGAAATTAGTTGTAGGCAGTTCAAAGAAGCATTCCTACAAGTCTCCCAGAGAGATCCAGTGCTCTTCGACTCCCAGAAAAATGGCACCCGCTCCTCTAAAACAACGCAACTCAAAGAGCCATCAGCCCCAACGACTTCAATGAAAAAACAGAAGAAACAAAAGGCAATAGCATAAGATGTCCTGAACATAATGACATGCATACAAGAAGCAGACACTGAGCTGCCACAGAAATAAATTTTCAGAAAGCTGCTTGGAGCCATACAGTATATGAGGGAAACAATACAGAAAAAGGATGAAATGATAGAGGAAATAAAGGCCATACACCAAAGGGAAATACAGGAGCTTAGGGAGGAGATAACAAAAACCAGTAGAAACACGGACCTCGAGA
This sequence comes from Echinops telfairi, assembly GCF_000313985.2. Taxonomy (NCBI): domain Eukaryota; kingdom Metazoa; phylum Chordata; class Mammalia; order Afrosoricida; family Tenrecidae; genus Echinops; species Echinops telfairi. The sequence continues at coordinate 20,037,059 of NW_022111369.1, read as the reverse complement.
ATTGTCTGGAGGAAGAAGAGAACTGCATCAGTGACTTGGAGGACAGCCAAGCAGACATTAACAAACGCGAACAAAAATCTAATAAGATCATCAGAGAAGCTGAAGAAAACCTAAGAGCTATGTCTGATGCTATGAAGTGGAACAATATTAGAATTATTGGCTTACCGGAGGAAGACACAACAAATAAGTCATCTGCAACAATAGTGAGGGAATTCTTGGAGGAAAACTTCCCCAACTTAATGAATGAAAACCAGGAAATCACTCAGGAGGCTAAAAGAACACCAGTTAGACTGAATCCCAAGAAGAAGTCACCTAGGCACATAATAGTTCAACTATCCAACTTTGAGGAAAAGGAGAAAATCATGAGAGCAGCTACGGAAAAATAAACAATGACATATAAAGGTTTCCAAATAAGAATATGCTCAGATCTATCAGCAGAAACTATGAAGGAGAGGAGTTGAGTAACATATTCCAAAAATTGGAAGAAAACAATGCAAACCCAAGAATACTCTACCCAGCCAAAAAATCGATCAAGATAGATGGAGAAGTAAGAGTCTTTCCAGACAAGGAAAAACTCAAAGAATACATTAGAAGAAACCCAGCCCTACAAAAGATCCTTGCTGACTCAGTATGGGCAGAAAAACAACACTCACCAACCATAAATAAGAGACCACCACAGAGAACAACCTCACTCAGAGGGCAACAAAGAGAAAACAGACCCAAAGATAGCATTGGCTTAAGGATGGAAAGAAGTCAAGAATGATACATATATACACACACATGCACAACACACTAATGAGAAAGGAAGGTAGGGAAAAATGCAACACAAAAGGTATAAGCTGACATCAGAGTCTTCAGATGGAGATAATAACCCTGAATATCAATGGCCTGAACTCATGCATTAAAAGACTGAGACTAGCAGACTGGCTTAGAAAACACAACCCATCAATCTGCTGCCTACAGGAGACACATCTCAAGGATACAGAAAAAAATAGGCTGAGAACCAAAGGCTGGAGAAACTCATACCAAGCAAACAGCAATTCAAAAAAAGCAGGGGTTGGAATTGACCTCAAAGTGCACGCCATAAAAAGAGATAAGGAGGAACACTATATAATTCTCAAGGGAATGTAAACATATATTCTCCGAATGAGAGACCCGCTGAATATGTCAACCAAACCCTCCAAAAGATGGAAAAAGAAATCACAGCCTCAACAATTATAGTGGGTGACTTCAATATACCACTCTCTGAGAAAGATAGTTCACAGGAAAAGAAACTCAACAAGGAGGCTAGAGATCTAAACTCTACACTGAGATATTTGACCTGACAGATATTTTGAGAGCTTTTAATCCAAATCTTTTAAAAATGCATATTCTTTTCAAGCCCGCATGGCAGATATTTAAAGATAGACACATGCTGCAGCACAAGGTGAATCTACATAAATTTAAGCACATTGATATCATACAGACATCTCTCTCTGACCACTGTGCCATCAGGCTGGAAATCAACAAAAGGAAGGCAAATAAAACAAGAGCAAACAATTGGAGGATGAATAACTCTCTACTGCAAAAGGAGTTCATACTGGAACAGATCATAAATGAAATTAAGAAATTTCTAGAAACTAAAGAGAATGAGCACACGAAGTACCAAAAGTTATAGGACACAGCAAAGGCAGTTATCAGAGGAAGTTTCACAGCAATACATGACACCTGAGAAAGGAAGAGAGACTCATAATTGATATACTGGCACAAAATTTATAACAACTAGAGCAGAGTCAGCAGGACAATCCTATTAATAGCAAAAGAAAAGAAATAATAAAAATCAGGGCTGAGATTCAGGGGAGGGAAAATAAGAGAACTATGGGAAAAATTAATGCTGCTAAAAGTTGGTTCTTTGAAAGGATAAACTGAATTGACAGAATGCTGGCAAACCTAACCAAAGAAAGGAGGGAACAAATTTAAATAGCAAAAATGAGGGATGAAAGAGGGGACATTACAACAGACCCTAATGAAATAAAAAATATAATTACACAGCACTATGAAGGATTGTACTCCAATGAATTCACCAACTTGGAAGACAGGGGCAAATTCTTGGAAAAACAATCACTCCCTAAACTATACTCAATGATGTCAAGAAATTCAACAGACCCATATCAATAGAAGAAACAAACAAGGTTATCAAGGGATT
>NW_022111369.1:20013236-20027908 GCF_000313985.2 Echinops telfairi | reverse complement strand
GCTTTACACAATTGATGTGTGTATGGATTGCGATAACAGTTGAAGAAGAGCATGGCATCAGGGTTGCAGGAAGTGTATTAACAACCTACAATATGTGCATGGCGCAGCCTTGTTTGCTGAAAGTGAGGTGGAAGTGAAGCACTGGTTGATGAAAATCAAGGACTGCTGCCTACACTGTGGTTTACAACTCAGTGTAAAGAAAACAACATCCACACAAACAGACCAATAGGTAGCATCATGACAAATAGAGAAAAGGTTGAAGTTGGCAAGGATTTGGCCTTGCTTGGATCCACAATCAATGCCCATGGAAGCAGCAGTCAAGAGATAAAGGGATACATGGCATGAGTTAAATCTGCTGCACAAAGTGGAGTTGAGGAGGCAACGCTTGATCTGAAAGAAGTCATGCCTAATCGTTTTGAAAGAGCACTTCCCAATGCAGCTAGCAGTCTTCGCTTTCTTCGGGCTGGGCAGTGAGAGCTTCTGGGGCAGCACAGCCATATTCTTTCTTAGCTTGATAGATCCTTTTGCTCTCGCTCTTTATTTTTTTTAAGGGTGACCAGCAGTCTTTATTTTTAAAACTAAAGAGATATTTGATGGCACATAGGCAAGAATATAACAAGGATGACAAAGCTGTTGGGTTATGTGACAATGATGAAGAATAATTTTAGATTTATTGAAACAGCCAATCACGATGAGGAAGTCTTTTTCTATTACAGTGTGTTCTCTGGTGATGTCAGTAATCTGGAATTGAGAGACACAGCCAAGTAGAGTTTGTCCAAAGACAACAAAGTCTGTGCAGAAAAGGTGATAAAAACACACCTAGAAAATGGCACTATAGGAGAAACTGATCCCACTGTCTACTCTGGTAAAGACACTGGTTCCCTGAGGAGTGTGGGTCCAACACAGACTGAGTACCAAGATTGTGGAAGAGGAGGATAGGAAAGATGAGGTGTAACCATTTGGCATAGCTGGAATGGCCAACGATGGGGACTGCCTGCAGAAAGCGGGGCGTGTCAAGTTCCAGTTTTGTGTCCTTGGTCAAAATGCACAGACTGGGGCCTATGGCATCTCTCCCCTACGTAGGGCCATAGTGGAGTGTGGGAAAGATCACGCTGGCCTCGTTAACTATGAAGAGAGAGCCAGCAGCTCTTTTTCAATGTGAAGGAAGTTCAAGATGGCATTGAGCTACAGGCAAGAGATGAGGTGGAGTTCTCCGTGTAATATTTGGTGTGTCTGGGAAGGACCCAAGGCTGTTGACAAGACCAGACCTGATAAGGTGGCCCATCGCTTGAAGAGTGTCACCATGGAGGATGCTAGTGCTCCTCACCTCATAATTCTTCATCAGCCAAGAGAACCCGACAACTCAGTAGGATTTGGTGAAAGGTCCAAGCTGATGTCATAGACTAATCATAACCATCAAGCACATCATTAATCCACCTCTGATCAAGTTGGTGGGCGGTGGTGGTGAAGGGTTCTGAATATCTCCTTTTCATCCCTCCTCAAATCTGGAATACTTATTCTAATGAGCTATTACATCAGTTTTAATACCTTCCTCATGTTAAGTTTTAAAAAAATTAATACATTTAAGAAAACTATTTTAAAATTATGTACAGTTCCTGTCTGGAAAGCTTATGGTTGGTGCTTTATAGTATCAATTTTTGTAGCTTTTTTGGTGTATTTAATGCAACTGTTAAGTGCAAATTCCACTCCCACTGTGTAAGTGAGAAATACAGACTGTTACCTTGTAGGCCTTATGAAATTCTGCACTGGATATTTAAGGTCTACTTTACCTTCATTACTTCTGAGTACCTTAGCACTCGGTTACAATTTTTTTCCTTTCTTTACTGTTCATGGTGCATAATTTCATGCAAATAAGGTGTACCAGCAGTGTGATAATTTAAATGTATTTAAACAAAAACAACAAAGGACGAATGCACAAATTTGCTGCTGCTACTTGGACCACTGGGGCTTTTAGGATCCAATTTCTTTTACAGCTTTAGAAACAAACTAACTAACAAACACAAAGTGGTATTGGAAAAAAATGTGTCAAAAAGCAAGGATTTTACTTTGAGGACTAAGGTGTGCCTGACCCAAGTATTTTAAATTGCCTCCCTTGCATAGGAAATGTGGGTATTTGAATAAGGATTTATTTGAAGTATAGTGTTGGCAAAGATTATTAAAAGTACCCTGGACTGCCAAGCCAACAAGCATATCTGTGTTGGAAGAAGTACAATCAGAATGCTCCTTAGGGGAAAGGATGCCATAACTTCTCACAAACTTGAGCATTATTAGGAGAGACCAGTCCCGGAGAAAGACATCGCATTTTGTGAAATGTAGGATCAGAGAAAGAGAGGAAGGCCCTCAAAAATGAATTGGCACCGTGCCTGCAACAATGGGCTCAAGTATAAGAACTGTGAGGAGGGCGCTGTGGGGACCGGGCAGTGTCTCCTTCTGTCGTGAGTCAGAACCAACTCGAGGCACCCGATAACAACCCAACAAGTGTGGCCCTATAGTTCAAAGCCATGTTTGCACCAAGGTCAGCTGTGTACGTCTATATATAATAAATAAACACAGCCTGGGTGTTGGGGGGCTGATTTGGGTTTCAAAGACGATTGGTGAGAGTATGTATGTAGCAATGATCAATTCGATGATAAAAGCTGTGTGAATAGGACATGTAAATACACATGGGTGTATATATGTTTCTATATATGTGCACAGTAAATTTAGACCTAAAGTGTTTATTTCTCCATACCCAGTCAAATGATGATACCAAAGAAAAAAGGTTGAGCTTCTTTGATTATATGTGATAATATGCACATTTTCATAGGTTTATTCAGTATCAGTTTTTCTTATCTAAGAATACTGTATCCTGATTTTAGTTTTGTTCTATGAGAATACCATTCTAAAATTGTGGTTGAAGTTGGGGAAGCTGCTTCTCCACTGGCTATTCAAGGATCCCCAAAGAAACACAGGTTTCTTATAAATCGTTTCTAGTTAAAATGAAAGTGCTTGAGAGTCAGCCTCTGTGGGAAAAACACCTGCTTGGAAGGCGAAGAAAATAGAAGCATAAGCCTCCACATGTGATGTTACCGGCTCTATTTGTAATGCAAAGTTTGTTAATAAGAGCCAGATGTCTCTTACCCAGCCAGAGAGTTCTTCCTCTAACATGTTTACTAAAAGGCCCTCTCAAAATGACAACCAACTAAGCAAGTATCCTCAAGCTGTTTTAAATGAGAGAAAAGAAGGAGTTCAAGGATACATTTTATAGAACTCCTGCTGAACAACTTCAGGAAACTTTCCATTAAAGTTAAGGTGGTACTCTACAAAGGAAAACCTCATTTGTACATAGGAATTACTTTCAAGTGTATATGCCAAGGTTAAGTAAGGCTTATGACTCTGGCTGTTATTAGGTACCATCAAGTTGTCCAACTCATGGTAACCTTACGCACAATAGAGCAAAGCACTGTCATATCCTGCATCACATTTGCAGTTGTGTTTTGGCCCCTAGCTACACCCTCTTCCTAGTCCTTATTTCTCTTCACTTGGGTCATTTCATCTCTGTCACCTTTTTAATCTGCTAGTGAAGCATATTCCTTTGTTTCTTTAAGTTATACATCAATTATAGGTAGAAACAGAGAGAGACAATAACTGGATTCCAATTATTGTCTCTATAGTTCTACCTATAGTGGATTTCATAGCCAGAAACTCATACAAGTGGGAGCAAGCAAGCAAACAAACAAAAAATCCAACGGAAGTGACTAGATCAAACAGTAAAACCTAAATCAAAAAGAAAGCAGAAAATATTTAAAACTGAAACAACTTTGGAATGGGTCAAAAGGGAGATCAAGTGATAAGGTATTACATTTTAATCTAGCTACTACACCCTTGGTCTTATAGCATGGCTATTCACATCCCTCTACTGTGGTTGAGGGAATTCACCAGAGGCTTAATCTATGTGGGAAAATTGCAAATGGATTTTGGGTTTCCACTATCATCAATTGTCTTCTGCAAACTAGGTGTTCATAATTTAACTCTGATAGCATTCCCTTCTTTGGATTTGAATTTTATTATTACAATTCTTGGATCACACAGACTAGTGTGCTTTTCCCATGTGGGCTTTTTTGACACTGGTGGTAGGCAGGGTTCTCTAGAGAAACAAAATCAGGACCCTTATGATTATATAGATATATATAAAAGGATAGGCTTATACAGCAATAAGGACTATAAGAGCTACTTGGTCCACAGAACAGTACAGAAGGCTCAGGTCAACTCACTTTTGTGGAACAGTTAATATACTGGAAATCCTTTGATTCACAAGGGCTGCCGGGTCCAGGGTCAAGGAGGCAGACAGCAGAGTCCTCCCTAGGGCATGGAAGACAGTGTCTGCCTGCAGGCAGAAAACAGCAGTGGGTCAGCAACAGTCAGTAGCTTGGGAGCTTAGCAAAGCAGGCCCAAGGATATAGAACTCAAGCAATGCAAGGAAACAGGATCCACCAGCCTCAAGCTCAAGCAATATACTATGTATGCACCAGCAGCTTGGTGAAGCAGTTCTCAAAGTAACTTCAAACTCTAGTGACATGATCCATGATCCACAGGTTGGGTTGGTCCACAGGTAGTGTAGCACGCAGGTTGAGGCAAAGAATTAGCTAAAGCAGCAGCATGCTGGTCCTATCACCAGAGAGCAAGATAGATGGGGGTGGGCCTTGCAGAGCCATTTATCTCTTTGCCCTCTAATAAAACTGTGATCTGATTAATCCTTCATGTTCCCATTGCCCAAGTTGTCACAATAAACCTATCACAAGGCTTCACTTAGAAGTCTGTTTGTATGAAACCTAGCCTTTCCAACCCCAGATGCTATACTTTCTGATAGCTGGGGATCATCTGGCTTATTCATTACGCTTTGCTATAGCATCCATGTCTTCAGTGATCTCTTCATGCAGGCCAGCATGGAGCAGGGCCATGTCAAAAGAACAAATTGTTCTTAGGTTGGGGCTATAATTAAGGTTAAGTCCAAAATTCAATTATGTATCTATGGTTTCCTTATGTCTCTGGTTCACCTTAGAGGTACCATTGAGAAATTATAATATGATAGAGAAAAGTATAATCCAACCCCCTGGGCCTATTGATAGTGTCATTAATTTAGCTAATGGTATAGAACTTAAAACACTGTTGTGAAAAGGAAATTATACAAGTATAGTCCAAAATCAGACCTCAATATATCAATTGTTGACTTGTACAGATTAAACTCTTGTGACGGGACACTATTTACACAGTGTATACAATGAGCACAAAAACTCATTCACAAATACAGAATTCTGCCTACCTGATTAATATATGTCATTAGAAAGCAAAGAGAGCGTTGAAATTGTATCTATATATACAGGACCACCCCTCATTAGGCACCCTCAAAGCAAGAAATCCAAACTCAAGTCCAGTGACCACCAGTTCCATTTCCTTGAGCTAGCAGTCATCTTCTTCTCACACTAGGGAGCTTCAGCCTTAAGCCCAAAGCAGTATAGATTCCTTAAATCTGCTAAAAGTGAGGTTGAAGTAAAGCCCACGAATTTTAATGGTGTTTCCTTGTCAAAGCCTTCTCATCTGGTCTGTGAAGGATGCATGCATCTCAAAAGGACAGAATCTAAATCCCCAGAAGGCTGTTTATAACACACAGCCTGGCTCACCAAGGGCAGGATACAAACTAGGTCAAAAGTCTCCAATTAGAAACAGTGCCAGGCATAGTCTCCCTTTGGGTTCTATGTAAGTATTGTTCATCGGTTTTGATTTGTTTGTTTGTTTACTTTCCACCTCTATGGAAGGTGGCTACTCCCCGTTCACCCAGCAACAGAAATGTAATCTCATCCAAGACATATATGCTCCCCGGCCCGCATCTGGACTTGAATTTCCAGAAAGGTTTGCTTATCACTCTCGTAGGAGTGTCTGTTGATTTGGGGTGACTTTACCACAATGTCATATGGCAGCAGCTCAGTGGTTATTATCCTCTCCCTAGATCTTGAAAAACCAAGCCCAGTGAAGGTGAGGCCTCCTCGGTTTAAATGGGTTTTAAAATGTACATGTAAAGTGGGTGGAGCGCTGGCCTTAAACCATATCAAATCAAGCAGCATTTTCCTTCTTTGGTAGTCACAACTTTCTAACCATACAAGCCAGCAATTCACAATTACCTTGAATAATCTTGTGCATATACTTAGTAATTAAACAAGGTTGAATAATATCTAAATGCCAGACAAATAAGCTTAATAAAGTTGACATTGCCTTATATTGCAAGGTTCCTTGCAAATCATGTCTAAAGGGGAAAAATGAACAAAAGATACAACTAAAAATAGATTTTATGAAATATTGATAGCCAGGATAAACATTTTTTAATGTTCATTTTCAGTACCCACTGGCAATGAGTTAATGATGATTCACAGTGACTCTACATAGGTTTTCTAAGACTAAACATCTGCAGGAGCAGACAGCCTCATCTTACTCTTATGAATGGCTGATGGGTTTGAATTGCTGGATTTGCAATCCTTAATAACCCACAGCACTCAATCGCTCAGTGTCATGGAGTCAATTTTGTATGATAGGGATCCTAGAGAACTTGCAGGTCTTAAATGGCATAGTAGTTAGTGGCCCACTTTAGTAGTTACGAAGTCTTAAACTCTAGCTCCGTGACCTATGATAACATATGTAAGGAATTCTAAGACTCATTTTTTAAAAACTAAAAATGGAAAAAGTATTCATTCTTGCCTTCTGAGGTTCTAGAGAAATTAAAATAATTTCTTAAAATTCATTGTTGGTTAACATAAAATAATTTTAAGGATTCAAGTAACTGCTATAAGGAATATCAATATAATAATGAGACCACCTTCTCTATTTACTATTTACTCAAGTAATTTAGCATTGCTTTGAGTCAGAATTGACCAAATAACAAGTTTTTTAAATTTATGCAATGTTTGCATAACTTAAAGACATAAAAAATTTTAATTATATCTAGAAGTCCAAAGTGAATCATTATTGCTACACTGGAGGAAAATTTAGCCCTATAAATCAACCAGAGAAGTAATTCTAAGTTCATAATAAAGAAATTAAAAAGATACTCAAACTATATGTGCAAGGTTGTTTGCCAAAATATTTATTTATAATAATAATAAATCTGGAAGTATAAAACTCAGGGATATAATACATTGTACATGTCTGAAGGGCCTTCAAAAAGTTAATGGATAATTCCATTGTCTTTTAATTACATGTTTCCATAAACTTTTTGAAGACCCTTTGTATAAAATGAACTAAAAACCAATCATTAAAAATATAGTAAGTACAAGCCACCAAAAGGTGTTCATATTGTATTAAGTGAAAATTTTGAAAGTACCTAACAATCTATACAAAATGGTCTCATCTCTTTTAAATATGGAGAAATATGTACCTTAAGTATTATTTATGTTTTATATCTAGAGAGTGGAATTTGGGAAAATTCATTATTTCACTGATTTTTAAAAATTATTAATTAATACACTTTACTTACATAAGAGCCCTGGTGGCATAGTGGTTATGCATTGGGCTGCTAACTGCAAGGTAAGCAATTTGAAATCACCAGCCCCACTGCAGGAGAACAATGGGATTTTCTACTCCTCTAAACAGTTAGAGTCTCAGAAACTCACAGGGCCAGTCCTTCCCTTCCTGGTCCTAGCCAGAGCCCATCAGGTAGGGACTCAAATTCTGGGAATCCAGGCACATGAAATGAATTCTCAGCACTCCAGGAATACTTTGGCATTCAGTCTGGAGGATTACTTATTAGCAACCTGAGCTGTGTAGATGACACAACCCTGCTTTCTAAATATTAAGAAGACTTGAGACGTATGCTGATGAAGATCAAAGACTACAATATTCAATATGGACTACACTTCAACATAAAGAAATAAAACATTCTCGCAACTGGATCAAGTGCCAACATAATGATAAAGAGAGAAAAGATTGAAACTGTCAAGGATTTCATTTTACTTATTAACTCCCATGGAAGGATCAATAAAAGAGCTAAAGTATATTACACTAGGCTACAAAGACATCTTTAACACATTCACAGGAAAATATGTCACATGGAATATTAAGTTGCTCCTGACCATGTCATGGTATTTTAATCACTTTATATGCATGCAAAAGCAGGATAATGAATACATAAGATAGAGGCAGAATCATTGTCTTTGACTTATGATGTTGAAAAATAATATTAAATATAGCATGGATTTATAGATGAACTAATATATCTGTCTTGGAAACAGTACAGCCAGAATGATCTTCAGACACGAGGATAGCAAAACTTTGGCTCATATATTTTGGGTATGTGATCTATCAGGATGGACCAGTTGCTGGGGAAGAACATCATGTTAGTAGAGGGTTGCTCACCAATAAAAGAGAAAGACCCTCCACTAGATGTAGTGACATGATGGCTTCAATAATAAGCTGAAACACAGCAATGATTATGAGAATAGAACATGACCCCATTGAGCGTCTTGTTCTGCTAATATAGCCTTGCCATGAATCAAGATTGACTTGACAGCACTTAACAACAACAAAATATTTGTTTATATTATATGTAATACGTAAACATGGATGAAGAATTTGAAGAATTTTATGAATGTATTCAGTCTGAAATTGATCAAGCATGCACTCAAGATGAATTGATAACTATTGCTGATTGGAAAGCAAAATTTGAAATCCAACAGAAAGGAAAAGTAGATGGAAAATATGACCTTGATGATAAAAACAAAGCTGGAGTTTACACTATAGAATTTTGCAAGATGAATGACTTCTTAGTAGTAAATGGCTTTTTCAACAACAAATATAACAATTATACATGTGGAATTCTCCAGGTGGAATACACAGCAATCAAATGGACTACATCTGTGGAAAAGATGATGAGCAAGCTAAATATCACCAGCCAAACTGAGGCCAAGGGCTAACAATGAAACATGCCATCAATTGCTCATATGTAAATTCAGGTTGAGGCTATAGAAAATTAAAATAAGTTCATGAGAGCAAAACCATGACCTGAGCATATACCACCTGGATTTTGAGTACTTATAAATATTAGATTTAGCTCCTTGAACACTAATAACAGAAAACCTGATGAGCTATTGGATGACACCAAAAAAAAAAGTATACATGAAGGACACAAAATCTCATTAAGAAGAAGAGAAAGGGAAAAAAGATCACTGTGGATGTCAGAATCGACTCTAAAATTTGCTCTTTGAGTAGCTAAAGCAAAGGGAAATGATGCAGTAAAAGAATTGAAAGGAAATTTTCAAAGGAAAACTCAAGAGAGCAATGTAAAGTGTTATAATAAAATATGCAGAGACCTGGATTCAGAAAAATATAAAGAAGAACATATTCAGCATAACATAAATGGAAAGAACTTAAAAACAATTCAAGCTTTTTGTAATAAGCCTGTAATATTAAAGTTGTAATATTAAAAAGATTTTTTGATAAATATTAATGATTCAGGATGTATAAAAAGAAGATGAAAGGAATGCAGAGTCACTATAGCAAAAATAACTGGTCAACATCCAACCATTTCAAGAGATAGCATATGACCAAGAATCAATGTTACTGAAGGAGCAAGTCCAAACTATACTGAAAGCAGTACCAAAAACAAGGCTCTAGGAATGGACTGAAGACCACCTGTAATGTCTCAAAAAGCTGGTGAAGTGCTGGAAATGGGCACTTGTCTATGTCTAGAAATTTGAAATACAGATATCTGGCTACTCTTTGTACCCGTTCCAAAGAAAAATAACCACACAGAATGCTACAACTATAGAACAATATTGTATGCCAGTAAAATTTTTAAAGATCATTTTATTGTGGTCTCATTATTGGAAGAAGGCTTATTAACAACCTATGATATGCAAATGACACACTTTGCTTTCTGAAAGTGAGGAGGGCTTGAAGCACTTGCTGGTGAAGATCAAGGATTGCAGCCTTCAGTGTGGCTTACAGCCCAACGTAAAGAGGACCAAATTTCTCACATCTCAAACAACAGGTAACCTCATAATAAATGGAGAAAAGTTTGACGTTGTCAGAGATTTTTTCTTGGTTGCTTTCACAATCAATGTTCATGGAATCAACAGTCAAAAGATCAAGTGATACATTGCATCATATAAATAAATATGTTGCACAAGATTTCTTTAAAGTGCTAAGGAGAAAAGATGTCATTTTGAGGACCAAGGTGTGCCTGATCCTTACCATGTTATTTTCAATGGCCTCATAGGCCCATGAATGTCAGATATTGAATAAAGAACAATGAAGAAGAATTTGAATTATGGTGATAGAAAAAATATTGAAACTACAATAAATTTCCAAAAGAATAAGTAGATATATCCTGAAAGAAGTATAGCTAGAATGCTCTTTCAAAGCAAGGATGTCTCAAGTACTTTGGACATGTTATTAGGAGAAACCAGCCCCTTGAAAAGTACATTGAGCTTGGTGGTTAGTCTGGGTAGACTAGAGAAACAAAATTCATAAATACTCATATTTTATAAGAGAGAGTCTTATATAAAGGGTAATTGTACATTAAGCATCTCAACCCAGTCCAGTCTAAGCCCATAAGTCTGACATTAGCCCTTATGTCCAACACCAATCAACAAAGTCCTCCTCAAACTCACAAAACACATGCAATGATGCTGCTGCAGGAGGAAAGCTGAATGAGTGAACATGTAAGCATCTCAGCGCTGGCAGGGGTCTCCACATGGCTACTCCAGCACCCAGGGATGTGCCTGGGCAAGTCCATGCAGCTTCTCCTAAAGAACGTCTCACAGGAAGTGAGCCTTGCCAGCTGAAGCAGAGAACTAGCTAAGGCAGCAGCAACTGGTCTGACTATCAGAGAGCGAGAGATCAGATAGGTGAGGCTCACCGAGCCATTTATCTGCCTGCCCCTTCAATTAATCCCACATGTGTTCATTGGCCAGGATGACAAAATAAACCTTAACTATCACACTTGGAACGTAAAATGGCATCAAAAAGGAGCAAAGCCCAGTGGTTCCAACAATGGGCTCATACATAACTATTGCAAGGAGGCTACAGGACCAGGTGGTGTTCCTTTCTACTGGATACAGGGTTTCTATGAGTCCAGCTGATTTGATGGCACCTAAGCAATAACATGTATATTTTAATGCTATCTTTATATTAGATATTGTATTTATTTATAAGTGTGTTAGGTTGAGTTGTCTAGAGAAATAAAACAAGTGATGGTCATAAATATAAGACAAAACTTTATATCCAGATGACATCCCTGCCCAGTCCAACTCAAGTCCATGGGTTTGAAGCTAGCTGGAGACCTCTTCAGACTCACACCTGAAGACCCATGTTGCAAAAAACTGAGGTGGAAAGTAGGGGTGGTTGGGACCAAGTCGAATGGATCTGAGGTTAGTGGCAGGACAGGATCTCAGCAGCTCCCAGAGTCAGAGACAGAGATTCCAAGCAAGCAAACAAGAGTTAAAGGCAAGAGAAAAACAAAGCTCCTTACTGTCTCTCTTATAAAAAGACCCATCCCCAAGGAGGCATCACCAAGCTACCATCTGATTGACAGGTTAGACTCCCCTCCAGCTCCTCTTAGGTACCATCAAGTTGCATAAAATCTAACTTCAAAAGGTGTTTGGAAAAAAACATTTTCCATTTTTCCATGAACTTTTAAAGCCTCTTTATAGGTGTAGGATACACATAAATAGACACACACTCATATATATATATATAAATATATATATATTCAATTGAATATTTAATATATATATTGAATTACTCATACAGTGATGGTGGTAAACCAATGGATATTAACCCAATGGATATGAACACATTCATATATCCATATTTATTCATATTTAGATTCCATCCCCTTCTCCGTACTTTCAGTACTGTTGTCTATCTCTCATCTGAATTATGGTTTCCCATTTTCCACTCCTTTTGTACTCCTCAAGTTTTTCTCAAAGCAGATACCAGAATATGTTCAAAATCTAAGTCATAGGATTCATCTCTGATCAAAATTCTACATGCATTTCTCATCTTATTCAGAGTTAAAGTCACAGTTGTTACACTGCTCTCCAAAGATCTCAGTGATTTCTCTCACCCTCATAACCTACCTGACTTCATTTCCCATTAAATGAATATTCGGTCACTCCCTTCTGTCATACAGCTCCGACTGCATTTCCTTAAGCATGCTCTCATTCCAGTTTCTTTTACTGTGCCCCAGCTTCTTCTCCAGATAGCCACACGACCCACCCACACTCTTCCCTAAAAGTCCTTTCAAATGTAACTTCCTCAGGGAGAACGTCCCTAGTCACCCAATCCAAAATTGTAACCCACTCATTATACTGACATTTCTGGTCATCCTTCCCTGACTTACTTTCATCCTTAGCATTTATTATTTAAGCATGTAAAATTTCAGCATTTCTCAGCTTCTGTGCTGCCCCTTATAAACTAAATGGAAACAAGTATTCTTGTTCAGTTTATAAATTACCATAACCACTATTCCTAATAAAGATCCTTTAAAAATGACTGACAATACATTTTGTTAATGAATGACCCATGCAATGATGATGATAATCCACGTAGAATCAATGAAGAAAGGAACACACCCATTTAGAAACAACTGAGATACATTAATGAGTTATTTCCCCCATCAAATTAGTGAATGATTAAAATAAGGACCCATCTAGCAATTTTTGGAGTTCCTCCGTGTTACTAAGAGTGAAGAGTTTGACTACTGACTGAAAAGTTGCAGGTTCAAACCCACTGAGGGACATCTCAAAGGAAAGGCCTGATCATCTGGTTCCAAAAAAAGTCAGTTTTGAAAATCCTAAGGAACAATTCTATTTTACACACACTGGGTTGACTTTGAGTCAAAAACCCAACAACTGGTTTTACTTAGGTTTTTTGGGCAGGGACAATTTTTAGTGTTCTATTTTGCTAAACTCCCAGCCTTATTGGTTCATGTCTTTTGATTCTAAGTTACTTTGGCTTGTTAAATTTCTGCTAATCTTGACACAGCCAAACTCTTTCTCAGCACCATACTCTCAGGTGATGCATGAATTGTGCTCATCAACACACTGAACATGCAGAGTGCATTTTTCAATGTCATTAAAATTACACAATAGAGAGTTAAATTGTTTAAGACAATAAACACAATCATTGGAACCATTTACATTTGTGGTTATCTTCAATTGAGCTAGAAATGTTTTTATAAACGATTTTATATTCAGTGTTGCAGGATCGAACTTTTCCTGTAATTGACTCAAAGTAAAAACTATTAGAAAATAGAAGTCCACATACTTTTATATTTCAACAAGGCCACCTGGAAGTCTTTTTTTGTTTTGTTTTTTAACCAAGTTTCCATTAGCAGAAGTAAGCTCAAGAACACATAAAATGGACTTCAATTTCTGAGGCCCAAGTAACAATGATTAAGAAGTGCCACATTCAGAATATAATTCACAGATTATTATGTTCCATATTTGTAAGGAATCTAGTACATAAATCCTTAAATAGAGCTGTTTAACCAACTTTAAAAGAGTGGAAGTGGAATGATATTGTAGTGATATAATGTAGAAGCATAAAAATTGAAAGAGTATGATCGCTTATAAATTTTCTCATTTCATATTTATACTCACTCTTCTGTTTAGTGTGTCATATATCAAATAATACTGCTTCCTTCGAAAGTCCCTTTTATGAGACTAATACCACAATACACCATGGTAAATCTGGAGTAGAAACTTAAGGATACATGACCTTTTGTGCACTCCGGATAGCCTTACATGATTTCTTCAATTGTTTTGAAATGCAAACTAGTTATATGGACATCAGTTAAATGGGGACTTTAAAATGTTCTTTAATCTAAGATTTTCTTGGGTGAAGGCGGCATCTGGATAAGTGTACACATCTGAAAGCAATTGGCTCCTACGTTTCCATGACACAGCAAGGTGAAATCACAGGTGTGAGACATCTGGTGGACTCCGAGACAGAAGCACATGAAGTTGTGACTTGAAACAATTCCTCATCTGAGGTGTCAAATTAAAATGGTTAATATATTCATTGTCCTTAGCAATAGCCTAGATCACTGTTGATAGGGACTGGATTTTTTAAATTACTACTGAATTACTCCCTTTCAATTACTTCACCATGGTTAGTGGAAAGCGCACTACCTTTATAAAGCTGTACCTAATGCTACTACTAGCAATGCAAGGTCTAGGCATTTAATACAACCTTTTTCAAAAGGTACTTATTTTATACAAAATTGGATTATATTTCAAAAAGTATTACTCTGATGGTTGCTAAGGACTATAATTTGAGTAAGCATCACAGAATACTCATATTTATCTCTTTATCACATATTTTGGCCATCCTTTATCTTATCTAAAGTATTTTAGAAAACAATTTTAAAAAATTAGAATTAGCATATCTCATGGAGAAATTCAATAGTGTCCCTTACTATCTGTAATAATAAATCAAATGTATAAAAATAGAAAAGTTCTATTTACAAAGCAGTCATATGCCAGGATATTCTTAAAGCCCATGCATGCTTTTCATGGTATCAATTTTGCTCAACATGAATCTATTGAATCAGATATAAAATATTAAAATTTTATTTTAAAAGACATTTGCTATATAAAACAAGAAATCAAGAAAAAAAT
>NW_022111369.1:20010417-20012584 GCF_000313985.2 Echinops telfairi | reverse complement strand
TCTACAGATGGGCTTTGGGTCTCCACTCCACCCCCTCATTCACACTGATATGATTTTTTGTTTGGGTCTCTGATGTCTGATATTTGAGCACTTGACCACTTCGACACCTCATGATCACACAGGCTGATGTGCTTCTTACACGTGGGCATTGTTGCTTCTTAGCTAGATGGCCGCTTGTTTATCTTCAAGCCTTTAAGACCCCAGATGCTATATCCTTTGATCGCCAGGCACCATCAGCTTTCTTCACCACATTTGCTTATGCACCCATTTTGTCTTCAGTGAATGTATCAAAGAAGGTGAGCATCACAGAATGCCTGGTTATTAAAACAAAGCGTTCTTGCACTGAGAGAGTAGTTGAGTGGAGGCCCAATGTCCGTCTGTTGCCTTACTACTTAACAAATAAATATATGTACATAGATCTATTTCCGTACCATGTATTTACATATGTACATGCCTGTATTTAGACCTCGATAAATGTCCTTTGCCTCCTAGTTCTTTCCTCTATTTCCTTTTACTTTCCTCTTGTCCCACTATTATCTTCAGCCTTCATTCAGGTTTCAGTAATTCCTCTCGACTACATTGCCCTTCATCAAGCCCACCAGGCATCCTATGCCCTCCTTGACATCAAGTTTAGATTGCTTGTTGTTCCCTTGTCCCTGGGTCTGTTGGCACCCTCATGTTAATCTGGGTACACTAGAGAAACAAATTCATATAGACACTCATATGTGTATAAGAAATAGCTTTAAATACAAGAGCAATTGAATATTGAGAAAATATCCCAGCCCAGTCCAAATCAAGTCCATAAGTCCGATATTAGCTCATTTATCCAATACCAGAATATAGGTTCCTCTTCAGACTTATGAAACACATGCAAGGAGGCTGAATGCAGGAAGATCACATGCTAGTGGATAGCTGGTCTTGTCGAGCCAATGACAGTATAAAGCATCTCAGCGCTGGTGTGGGTCTCCACGTGGCTCATCCAGGTCCAGGGCCTGGCTGCCATAAGCATAGATCCATGTGTCTTGTCAGTAAGAGTCTGTGAGGGAATGAGTCAAGAGAGAGCTTGTCTCCCGCCTCCAAGGAGGAATACCAGAGTTCCCAGAATCCTCAGGAGAAGGCCATGCCCATACAGAGACCTTATTGGCTATCAATTGACTGACAAGCTAGACTTCACCCTTTCACTCTTAATCCTCAAATTGACACCAGATTATATAACTACCACACACACACACACCCCTCCTTTCCTCCGCTTGCCCCTCTCCCATGTCCCCCAGGAATCATCTGTCCCGTTGTTTTCTCCTCCGGATTGTTTATCCCTCTATCTTATTTAAATTGATATTCAGGCGCAATAATGAGCACAAAAACAAGACAAAGCAAAACATAACAAAAGAAAACAGAAAACAAAACAGCAACAATAACAACAGCAAAAAAAAAAAAGCCTATAAATAGTTTCAGGTCTATCTGGTGACCTTATGAGTTTTTTTTCCAGTTGATTCTGATGGGGTGCCACACCTTGGCCCCAAAGTCTATTTTTGGTATTCCTCAGGGACTTTGTTGCTTTGCTCCTCTTGCTGCTCTGTTGCACACCCTTAAGGTTTCACCTACTGTAGTGGGGTCAGATTGGGCACAATTCCCACACTGTGTCTTTAGTGTTATCCCCTGTAGCACTATGGGTCAGTGAGGGACATCGTGTCTGACGGTGGGGCCAGATCTCTGTGTTTTAGCTGCTCTGAGGTGGAATTTCATCTTCTGGGCATGGTGGGCCAGGAAGCATTCCACTCGCTCTCCTTCCCACTTCATTTGCTCCTGATCAGAAGGTCCACTCTCCCTGAGCTTCAGCTTCAGTGCTGTCCTCTGAAGTGCATTCTTCTGGTAGGTGGGGGGTGTCCCATGTAGTTGGGATTTGGGCCAGCCCCACAGACCCCTCTGTTGGTCCACTGCTTCATGTCAGTATGTTGCATTCACATCTTGGTGCATCAGGTTGAAGCCTGATCCCTTTCTCCATCTCCTGTGGAGATACAAGCAATATCCTCCCCCTTGTTTCCCAGCTACTCATGTCTTTTCTCTCTCTCTCCCTTTCTTTTCCCCTCCTTTTTAGTTTGGTATCATATGTATCCCTGGATTTGGTCTGGCCCCTGCCATACTACCTGGACCTACCCCAGGAATG
>NW_022111369.1:20007300-20009273 GCF_000313985.2 Echinops telfairi | reverse complement strand
GTCTGTCATTATACCAGTACCACACTGTTTGATCACCGTGGCTGTATAATAGGTTCTAAAGGCATGTGAGGTACACCCTCCAACTTTCTCCTTAAAGAGTTCTCTACTAATTCTGGACTCCTTCTCTCTCCATATGAAGTTGCTAATCAGTTTTTCCAATTCTTTGAAGAAATATGATGGTATTTAAATCAGGATAGCACTGAACTTATATAGTGCCTTGGGAAGAACTGACATCTTCTGATCCATGAGCATTCCTCCAGTTGTTGAGGTCACTCTTGGTTTCTTGTAACTGTGTTCTGTAGATTTCCTCGTACAAATCCTTAGGTTTCTTTTTTCAGACAGGTATACCCCTAGATATTTCAAATTGTGCTTGGCTATTGTGAAGGGTGCTACCTTTTTGAGCCCCTCTTCCATGGCTTGGTCCCATGTGTATAGCAGTCAGACACACTTCTGTTGATCTAGTATCTTGGCACTCTGCCATATTCCTCTGTCACCTCCGGCACTCCCCTTGTGGAGCTTTGAGGATTTTCAATATATAAAATCATATCATCAGGGAATAATGATAGTTCCATCTAGTTGAATACCTTTGATGCCTTTTCTTTGCCTTATGCTATTAGCTAGGACATCCATTATGATATTACATAGCAGTAGGGACAAAGGGCATCCTTGTCTGGCCCCTTTTTTTCGAGGGATTGTTTTCTTCTTTTCTCCATTGACTACCATGTTGGCTGTTGGTTTGTCATATGTAGCTTGTATTATATTGAGGAATTTTCGTTCCATTCCTATCCTCTTGAGAACAGGTATTGGATGTTTTTGAATGCTTTTTCCACATCTATCAATATTATCATGTGGTTCTTATAACTTTCCATGTCAATATGGCGAATAAAACTAATGGTCATTCATATGTTGAACCATCCCTGCATCCCTGGTATGAATCCCACTTTGTCATGTGAATTATTTTTTTCATGGGCTTTTGAATTCCATTCGCCAGTATTTTGCTTTTTGCATCGATGTTCATTAGAAATATTGATCTGAAATTCTAGATTCTTGTGGATTGATTCCTTTCATGGTTTATGTATCAGATTTATAGTAGCTTCATAGAAAGAGTTTGGGAGTTTGCCATCTTTTTCTGTGTTCTGAAAGAGTTTGTGTAGGATTGGTTTCAGTTATGCCTTCAATGCTTGGAAGATTTCTCCTGTGAAGCCATCTGGACTGGGGATTTTCTGGATGGTAATCCCTTGATAACCGTATCTATTTCTTCTATTGCTATGAGTCTATTGAAATTCTTGACATCCATCTAGGACAGTCTAGGGAGGGATTGTTTTTCCAAGTATTTGTCCATATCTTCCAAGTTGTTGAATTCATTGGAGTACAAGCCTTCTTAGTACTATGAAATTATCCTTTTGGTTTCATTAGAGTCCGTAGTATTGTCTCTTGTTTTATTCCTAATCCTCTTGCTATTGAGATTTGTTCCTTTCTTTGGTTGAGTTTTCTAAAGGTCTATCAATTCTGTTAATCTGTTCAAAAAAACAACTTTTAACAGCATTGTTTCCCTAGGTTGCTTGTTTTCCCACTCAAAAATCTCAGCCCTGTTTTTTATTATTTCTTTTCTTTTGCTATTAGTAGGATTGTTCTGTTGACTGCACTAGTTGCTGTAAATTTTGTGCCAGCATATCAACCATAAGTCTCGCTTCCTGTTTCATGTGTGCATGCATTTTTTTCCTTCAATTTTCAGAATATGTTACTCCACTCCTCTTCTGTGTAGTGTTCACTGCTAGGTCTGAGCAGGTTCTCATTTGGGAGTCTTTAGAGGTGACTGCTTCTTCTCTAGCTGCTTTTATGATTTTCTTCTTTTCATCACAGTTGCATAGTTTAATTGTTATATGCCTTGGTGATTTCTTCTTGGGATTCAGTCTAGCTGGTGTTCTTTCCCCCACCTGAATGGTTGCCTGGTTTTCATTCATTAAGCTGGG
>NW_022111369.1:20005707-20006749 GCF_000313985.2 Echinops telfairi | reverse complement strand
TGTTTTCTTGTTGAGGTTAATTGATGTTTCTGTGATGATTTTGACCAACTGGTTGCCTTTTTATCGAGCGCCAAAGAGCCCTGGGCTCTCTTTGAGAGGTTGGTATTAATGCTTCTACAGGCTGCCTCTAACCATCTATCCTGAGGGGTTGTGTTTCACCTTTGTCCCACCAGAGACTCCCTTATACCCTAGCCCATTGGCAATTTGTTGCCTGGAGGGCAGGTTGGATGGCCCTCTTAGTAGTCAGGCTCTGAGGTCAGCCTGCATCATGCTCAAGCAACCATCTGTCCTCCATAGGGGCCGTTTGCAGCTGTGCAGGTTACGGTGTGAAGGAAAGTCCTGGTCCATGCACAGGAGCATGTAGCTCAGGGGTTGGGGATGGGGTGGGGTTGGGGGTAACTTGCTCCAAGTAAGAGGCACTATGGACAGATGGGTGCATAGGAAATAGGGTTCATAGTTTGTTAGAGGGGCAGGGAATTCCAGGTAGGGCATGGAGAAATATAGGGGGAAAAGTGCTAGTCTAGGAGAAGGGATCTGCCAATGGGCAGAGGGAGTGCCCTGTGCTGCTGGGGATATCAAACTTCAGCTGCACATGCCTCTTCTTGGTGGCTGGCTCTTGTGATGCTGCATCCAGCCAAGATGCTGCGGCTGGCCAAGACATTGCAGTTGGCAGCAGTGCAGCGGCTGGTGCCAGACAAGGTCCTTTGAGTGAAGGAGATGATATGGGATTCATTTCCTGGTTCAGGAGGTGCTTTGAACTGTCTCAGGAATTAACCAACAGCCTCAGAACCCCTACTGAGCCCCCAGATTTCCCAACTCATGGATCTTCACTGAGCTCCCAGTGTGAGCTTTCTACCTGGTCACCCACTTTGTTATGTTAATTTTTGCTATATGACAGAGAGCTGCAAGCTCGTGTTCAAAGTTACACCAAGGACTACAGCCAGGAATTGAACATTTTTACCATGAAAATATTATTTTTCCCTTTATATATTGGGTTTGTGGGGTGCCCTGGTATTGGGGCTGGGCCATGCAGGCCTCAGGG
>NW_022111369.1:20002532-20004185 GCF_000313985.2 Echinops telfairi | reverse complement strand
ATGACAAAAAAGAAAAGCCTGTAAATAGTTCAAGGTCTGTGTGTTGACCTTTAGGAGTGTTTTCTGGTTGAGTCTGATGGGGTGCCACGCCCTGGTCCCAAAGTCTATTTTTGGTATTCTCTCAGGACTTCCTTGCTCTGTTCCCCTTGCTGTTCTGTTGCATGCCCTTAGTGTTTTGCCTGGGTGTGATGGGGTCAGATCAGGCACAATTCCCACACTGTGTCTCCAGTGTTGTCCCTTGTAGGGCTAGGGTTAGTGAGGGATGTAGTGTCTCATAATGGGTCCATCCATAATATCCACTCTGTGCATTGGATGCTCTGAGTGGGGATATCATCCTCAAAACTTGGTGGGCCAGGATGTGCTCTGTGGGAAACAGTAAGATTTGTCCTAAGTTGTCTCCCCCAAATCTATGCCAAACCTAGCTGCTTGCTACATGTGAATGACTATATACTTGGAGGTCAGCAGAAGGAGGTCAGGGATTATTATCCCTAAGGGTTATCAGCCATCCAGAGCAAGCAGTCATCACTGTTTATCCCACAACAAGTAGGACCCACTCCTTTATGATAAAGACAGTAGTTGACTGTTTCCTTGTAGGTCTAGCCCACCCAAGGGTGACCAAGGTTAGGCTGCCATCATGAATCTACAGTAGGGTCTGACCATCTTGTCATATGTATACCTCTTTTCCCTCCCCTTCCTATGTGCACACCCCTAACTCATCCCCTTCCTGTCACGCTTATGCCTATTGTATATCCCCATCCTATGATGTGTATTCCTATTGTATTACCCCTTCCTGTGATGCGTGGTTACCTGTAATGATGCCTCCCTGAGTAGTTATAAACCTTGGTTTGCAATAAAGTTGCCCTCCTTTGGGCTCTCCGCCCCCACCTCACCTCACCTCTGATCATACTGTGCACTGACCTTGCTGGTAAGGTCATGGCCATCCAGGAGGTGAGCATGCTACCATGAGATGTGTCTAACTTCTTTACTTTACTCTCTCTCCTATCTCCCTCATGCTCTATGACTTTGCTATAATCTTTATATAGCTCAACCGTACAATTGCACTTACTGAACCCATGATTTAGCTGTGAGGGTATGAGGGGCTGGCCTCCCCGCCCTGCATTGCTCCACTCTCTCTTCCTCCCCCTTCATTTGCTCCTGTGTGCTCAAATCAGATATATCCCTCTCCCTGAGCTGCAGCTTCAGTGCTGTCTTCTGAAGTAAATTCTTATGGGGAGATGGGAGGCTATCCAAATAGTTGGGATTGGGGCTGGCCACTCAGGGTTTTTGTTTTGTTTTGTTTTCTGTGGCTGACTTGAACTGAATTTGCCCCCTGGCTATCAGCTCTCCATTTGTGCTCTGTGGAACTGCTTTCTGAGACTTGTAACTGCCCCAGCAGCTCTTTGTTAAGTTGAAAGCCTGAGTGCTATGCTCTGAAGACTAGATCTGGCTGCCTTGTTATGTTAATGGATGATAAAGGACAGACTTCTGCAAGCTTGCATTCAAAGTTATACAAAGGGCCACAGCAAAAACCAAAAAAAAAACCCCAAAGGGCCACAGCTTGGGATTGGATGTTTTTAGCAAGAAAATATATTTTCCCATTTTTATATTGTTCTTCTGGGGTGCCCTAATTTCAGGGATGTGTCATGCTGGCCC
>NW_022111369.1:19996962-20000802 GCF_000313985.2 Echinops telfairi | reverse complement strand
AAAACAGCGGTTGTTTAAAAAAAAAAAAAAAAAGTACCCTCCACAGAAACTTGGTTTCTATACATTTTAACTTTCCCTGTGGTTTCTTAATTCATGAAACTGTCTGGCCAAATCAGCCATGTGGAGCTGATCAGAGTTGGCTGATGCAATTCTCTCTGGACCTTGCACTCAGCCACGTGTGCGCCCTACCGGGAACTAGGAAGTGCTCCCTTACCTGGCTAGGGGCACCAACGTGCCTGCGTCCACCAATCACCAACAGCCACCCTTGCCTGGCTAGGGGCGCGGAAGTGCCTGCGTCCACTGATCACCAGCAGCCTTCCTCACCTTTGCTAGAGGCGTGCACATGCCTGCATCCACCAATCAACAGCAGCCTTCCTCAGACGTGCCTGCGTCCACCAATCAACAGCAGCCTTCCTCAGACGTGCCTGAGTCCACCAATCACCAGCAGCCTTCCTCTGACGTGCCTGCGCCCGCCAATCCTGGACTGGCACCTTTGGCCAGGGATTCAGGCGCGCCTGCTCCACCAATCCCTGGCAGACACCTGCCTACTCAGGAACCCAGACGTGCCTGTGCCTTCCAATCCCTGACCACCTTACTAGATATGGGCCCAGGGCCAGCCCAGCCATATGTCTCCCGGCAATAAAAAGGTCACTCCTATAGCCTGGGCCTCGATTCCCTCAGCCCTGATATTTTGGACTGTGGAACTTCGCCCAGGTGGGGTTTTTTCCCTAATAAAGCCTGTTTGCTAAAATTCGGCTGATTTGGTTTCTGGCGCCTCTCGACTACCTTACAGAAACTATACTACTAAAATGGAGGAGGGTCAATGAAGAGACAAAAGCAATTGGTTCAGAGGTTAAATTAATTTATATATCTACTAAAATAGATAAACATATCAGTCCAATTTAGTATAATTTTAGAGAAGGAATTATTTTAAGTACTGGATTTTTAATTTGGTGTTTCTTAAAATAAATAGAATTTATAAAATCTGAATTCCCAGAAAATAGTATTAAGAGTTAAAAACTAATAATTTATGATGTAAGATATGATCATTAAAATGGTATTATACTGGTATCATCATAGATTGAATTGTATCTCCCCTAAATTTGTATTAGTGAGTTATGAATTGTGTCCCTAAAATTTGGCTGCAAATCTCTACCTCTTTTTCTGTAGTAATAGTCATATTTGGAAAAAAAATTATTGTTACAGTTTATTATATTATATGTATTAGGAAATCAAATACAGAACAGTTAAGCAATTAGCTCCCAACTATCACAGATTTAGAATTGATATTTGATCTCGGGTTGATATAGATTAAAAGTTAGCACTCTTAACTATACTTACTATATTTCCTCTAAATATGTAGAGGGTGTTTGTTTTGTTTTTAATTAAATAAAACCTGGCTTTAATTTCCTAATCCTAGTAAAGCAGCACACACAGATAATGTCTTTAACTTGATGTGATGAGTAGATCCCCAAATCATCCCATTTAAAAAAATCATATGGAAGGAACACTGGATTTCCTCTACCTTCACAAGGGGAAAGTTAAACATGCATCCACTCTCTAACCTTCCTTGACAATTCCGAAACCAACCATCCCTTCCACAGTACTTTCTACTTCTCAGACGAGCCCCCTATCTCAATAGCCACACAGTACTCACAGGTTACAATGCAGGATCAGAGACTGTCTTGAATAAGACATTTCTTCATTCAGGAATGCCTCTTCCCAGCCATGCAGGTAGGCCTCTTTCTGGCCCTTGAGCTCTGAGTCATGTGGACCTCTACCCTGTCAGAGCAAGGTTACCCGGTTCTTTTAAGCATGCAGATAAATGGGGCAAAGGGCATGCAACTTAAGCCTCCACCTGAAGGTACTTAAGTGTACCTTAGTAGGTCAGCAAATGTTGTGCTCCATTCCTGGCTTTTCTTTCTAGGTAGAGGTGAAACGTCATCTTCTGTTGCTGCTCATTTATACTCAGATGTGACAGCATTGACCAGTCCTCCACTTAGAGTTTCACATTTTTACAATCACGATGAACTGTGCTAACAATAACTCACAACTGCATCGTATGATCCCATCAGTATCTTCCCTCATCTTCTCGTACCCAGACTCGTTTGGAAAAGCCATTTGGTGGAAGTGACGAAGATTCAGGTTGAGTGAACCGTCTGAAATAATTCACTGCCCAACCCCCCTTTTGGAATACCTGCACTGTTGTATAATCCCTTCTCAGAATGTGGCACTCCTGTGCTTATTTCATATTAATGAATCCATCTTGCTAGCAAACTTACTCTAGAGCTACTCTTAACTGGCTTGATGAAGAAAACCGCTACTTTGAGAAAATCCACATGACCAAATGTCTGAATATCCTATAGGACTTGAGAATAGCCTTCGGCAGGCAGCCCATAAGTTGTCATTGGGCGGCCGGGTCTTAACAACCACACGAAAATGAATTCTCTGACAACTTGTGATCTCAGAAGCAGAATTTTTTCCTGACTGACCCTCCGGGTAAAAATGTTGACTCTTAAGCAGAGGACTCCTGACCCATGGAAGTTAAGAGATGCATGTGTCACTTTACAACAAGATTTTTGGTGACTTTTTATCTAGTAGAAGGGTTTGGGAAAAGGATAGGCAGGAGCATTTGAGATACAGAAAAACACATCTCTACTTCTGTCCACTTTGCATCTAAATCATGTCTTTCTGGGTTCTGTACGAGCTGTCTACTCCAGACATGTGGGGTCAGTTACCTCAGTGGTCTCAACCTGGAGGCAGGAGGCCACTCCAATATGAATGGTGCTGCAAGTGACAGCGTGTCAGGTGGGCAGAAGCTTTGCTCTCTCAAAGTAAACAATGTTTATTCTGCAAGTGAGAAATCATCTCCTGAGTCATTATTATGCAACATCAAATATGCATATTTGAGTTGGGATTTTGCTAAAGCCAAGGAAAAAAATAACAATATTGTTTTATTTAGCTTGTTGTCCCTATCTTTTTTTTCTTTTTTTGGTGCCCTTTATAAAAAGTCAAGAAATACCCAGAGAAAAAGATGTGAATTCCAAAAAGATTGGAGTCATGTTGCTTAGCTGTGGAGATTACTAAAACTCAGAAAAACATCTGAGAGGAAAAGGAAAAAAGTTGTGGAAACGATTTTCTTTTGGTTGCTATTGAAGTGTAAACAGTGTTGAGAAGCTTGTGACATCTCTTGACTTAGTACTTGTGTTGGTTTTCTCTCACTGTCATAACATATTCATACAAATTTCATGTCTTTGAACTGCACATTTTATCTCATAGGCCATTAGCTCGAAGGATATCATAGGTGGGCCTGGCTGGCTTTCATGATCTTCTCTGAGTCCTCCAAGACCCAAACCAAGATGCCCACATGGTTGTGTGTAGTATAATGTTAAATTTATTTAATAAATGCCATAAAGAATGAAGATATAGACACTCTATAAGTTACAGACTCACTGCCATTGAGTCATTCCCACTCACTGCTACCACCTACCGCTCATAGCTATTAGGTTTCCAAGAATGGAAATAATTATGGAAGCATACAGTCTTTCTCCCCAGTCCATCTGGGGGATTTAAACTGCTGACCTAGTGGTTAACAGCACAATGTCGAACTCAGGGTACCATCAAAGCTCCCAATATTGCCTCCTAAGACTTCACAGTGGATATAAGGGAACCCAAAGGTTGAATTTTCTTCTTAGTAAGAAAGTTTTAAAATTTATATATCAACTATTAAATAAAAGATCATTAATTGAATAACCAGTTACTTTGTGGTAGGATTGCCCTACTGCTGCTAAAGGTACTAAAATTCAACCACTAGAAAGATATAATTAACAACTTTGCCTC
>NW_022111369.1:19985063-19996342 GCF_000313985.2 Echinops telfairi | reverse complement strand
ATTGCCGGTGGCACAGTAAAATGGTGTCACTACTATGAAAAGTGTTGTGGTGCTTACTCAGAAAGGTGAGAATAGACATACCGTAAGCTTCTACTCGGTATATATCCTACGGAAATGAAAGACAGGCACAAGCACATATATGCTCATGTTCATCACAGCACTATTCACAATAATAAGACTCTAAAATTCCATCAGTGGAAGAACGGCTAAGTAAAGTTTGGAAGATACACACAATGGACTACAATACAATGTTCAGAAATAATGGTGACTATGAGAAACACCTCATAATATGGATGAACCTGAAAGACATTATACTGAGTGAAATTAATCAATCACAAAATATACAAATAGTGTAGGGGTCACTCATGTAAACAGTAAAAACAAAAACTAGTATTCATGCTAAAAGAAACCTTCTTGGATGGTTCCCAAGTATGAGAGAGGCATTGATAGAAGGAAAGACATGGGCTAGAGGGGGTAGTAGTTACATACTCTGGTGTCAATTTGAGAGAATTACGAGTGAATGAGTGGAGACTAGCCTGTCAATTGGATCACAGTCAATGAGGCCTCTGTGTGGGCATAGCCTTCTCCTGAGAATTCTGGGAAATCCTGATTTTCCTCCTTAGAGACGGGAGAGACTCTCAGCTCACTCCCAGGAGACATTGCATTGCACTTGTCAGGAGACATTGCAGCTGACAATACACATGGAACTACACTAGTGCCCTGAGCTGGAGAAGCCACATGCACCTACCCTGATGCAACCAGACCTCTGAAACTGGAAAAACTGCACAGAGACCCCTGTCAGCACTGAGATGTTTACAACGCCACTGGATCCAAAGACTTTCTACCCACTGGCCTCTGATCATCCTGCATTCAGCGTCATTGCATGTGTTTTGAGAGTTTGAAGAGGACTTTATAGATTGGTATCAGACATATAGGCTAATATTGGACTTATAAGCTTGGACTGGACTGGGTTGGGATGTTTTCTTAATGTATAATTACCCTTTATATAAAACTCTCTTTTATACACATATGTGTGTTTGTGAATTTGTTTCTCTAGTCTACCTGGACTAACACAGAGGGTAACTAAGTGTTAACTTGGGTGAAGCAGAAGGTAATACACAATAAGAAAGAGTTTGACACAAAAAAGGGGGGGGGGATAGGAAAATATTCAAATATCCCTGTTTGGGGTAACATATCAAAGTGGTTTTTTTTCACCTGTAACATGGAGTCTGTAAGTGGTGCAGACTAATGCTTTCAGTTGATAATGAGTTCAGTTTGCTGTTTGAGCCCATCCACAGGCACCTTGACAGAAATGTCTGGCAACATACTCCCGTAAAAGCAGCCATTGAAAACCCTGTAGTGCACAATTCTAGCCTGAGACACAGGGAGGTGACGTGAATCAGAATTGACTTGACAGCAACTGGTTTAAAGCTACTTAATCTGTTAAGTGAGAAATGTTTTAGATCAACTTGCATTCACAGTGTGAGCGAATAAGAGTTTCAAGAAAGGGTAGAAACCTGAGAACATTTTCAGGAGGAGCCCCAGGAGCATCATGCATCTGGGAGGTATAAGGGCAAGGATGAGATTGAAGAGCCAAGGGACCAAAGAACATGTAGGGGAAGGTTGTAGTGTTGCGTATCTCCAGAGCAAACTATCAATTTCATCATGTTGTCTTAGACAAAACATACATTTTGAAAGAAAATTCTCTAGTCTCAAAATCCCATAAGATACAAGGCATGTTTGTTTTTGTAAAAAGGAGGGAGAGGCTTCTTAAACTCATTCCCCTTAAGACTGGTACCATAAAAATAGCAGGGCAGCCTCAAAGCATAAGGCAACAATGAAACCCAATGACCTTTATCTATTTCTGTAAGGACTTGCTGAAACAGACAACTGAAAAGCCAACTTAGACTCGTTTGATCCACTAGAGAGACTTTGAGATTGGGAAACCACACAATAAATATTCATTGACCACTACCTGTAGCTTATCATCTTATTAAATCTTATAGGGCATTACAGAGAAAAAGAAGAACCAGTCTATTCTCAGACATTTTATAATTATGTAAAGACATTTTTGTATTTTAATAATAAAGGCAAATAAAATAAAAATATTTCTGAGACTGAAGAAAATGATGAACCAACACAAAACCAAACCAAACAACCTGCTAAATTGTACAGTCCAACTCATAGGCCCTACAGGACTGTGTAGCGCTACCTCTCTGGGTTTCCAAAACTTTAAATCTTTACCAGAATGGATAGCCACAACTTTCTCCTAATGAAGGTCCAGTGGACTCAAACCACAGACCTTCTGGTTAACAGATAAATTTGTAGGTTACTATGCCACCAAGGCTCTTGCTGAATAAGTATGTTGTTCTTGTTAGGTGCCACCCAGTAGGTTCAGGCTCACAGTGATTCTATGCACGACAGAAAGAAACAATGCCGGTCCTGAGCCATCCTCACAATTATTCCTTTGCTTGTTCTCATTGTTGCAGCCACGAATGTCAATCCATCTCCTTGAGGGTCTTGAAATTTTTTTGCTTCCCCTCCACGTTCTCCAAGAACAAGTATAGAAAGAGATAAAAGTCACGAAATCTATATAAGGGCTGGTTCAACAAAGGTTTATCAGATAAGGTTATTTCTGAGAAAGTATTACAGAAAGACAATAGCAAGGTGTGCATTTCGGGCAGGCAGAATAAAGCACACATTTGGAGAATAGAAGTAATGGAAGTATAGACTACATGAGATGATAGAACAAGTGTAGAAAATAGGATGGCAGTTTATAGCCACAAACCAATGGCAAAACCCACTGACTTATAGAGAGGTATCCGGTATATAAGGTTTAATCAAGAAGTTATCTTGTGCCGCCTTAGAAAGCTTCAGCTTTATGCTATGTTATCGTTCTTAGATGTCATGAGTCAGTTATAATCCCACCAACCTTGTGTACAACAACAAAACACTGCTCAGTCCTGCATAATTCTCTCACTTGTTATGTCTGAGCCCATTATTGTAGCCACTGTATATTGGTCAGGGTCTTATTCTTTTACACTGACCCTGTGCTTTACCAAGCATTATATCCTGCTCCAGGTGTTGATCCCTCTGTTAGTAAGTCCAGAAAAAAGAGGTAAAAAATGTTCATACTTGCTTTAAAGGAACATTTCAGCTGTACTTCTACACAGGGTTACTTGTTCTTCTTGTACTTTAAGATACTTTCAATATTCTTCGTCAACACCATCATGAATTCTTCTTTTGTCTTTCTTATTTGTTATGCAACTCTCCCATGCAACATGAGACAGCTGAAAATACTATGGGTGGGTCAGACACACTAGTCCTTGAATTATTGAATGTGGCTCTTCTATCTTAGTCTTTGTCATTCCCACAATCGGAGCTTTTTTTCAGTTGTTTTTTTGAGGTCATCCCCATGTTACTTATCTTAACCTTCCCAGCACCCTTGTGGTGCAGTTGCAACCTGTGCAGGGGGAGGTTAACTGACTTGCTGAGATCTCGCAGCCACAAAGGGCCAGAACTGAATGTGAGCCCATGTAGTCTGTGGCACAAATGCACTTTGCTCCATGACTCTTTAGAGCAGTGGTTCTCAGCCTTCCTAATGCCACGACCCTTTAATATAGCTCCTCATGTTGTGGTGACCTCCCAACCATAAAATTATTTTTGTTGCTACTTCATAGTTGTAATTTTGCTACTGTTATGGATTGGGTGATCCCAGTGAAAGGGTCGTTTGACCCCCCAAAAGGTCAAGACTCACAGGTTGAGAACCACTGCTTTACAGGCCTATGAGATGCTAAAGAGTGCCCCACAAAGTTTATTACGTGAAAGAAGCAAAGAACAGAATTGTGTTAGTCTGCGTAGACTAGAGAAACAATTCCACAGAAACTCATATGTATATAAGACAGAGTTTTATATAAAGGGTAAGTATACATTAAGAAAGCATGTCAATCCAATGTTGTCCAAGCTCATAAGTCCAACATTAACCCATATGTCTGACACCAATCTACAAAGTCCTCCTCAATCTCACAAAACACACAATGATGCCGACTGCAGGAGGAAAGCTGAATCAGTGAGTTTGCTAGCATCTCAGTGCTGGCAGGGATCTCCACACAGCTGCTCCAGCACTCAGGGCTGCATCAGGGTAGATCCATGTGGTTTCTCCTCAAGGATGTTTCACAGGAAATGAGCCTTGCCAGCTACACAGGGTCTGACCATCACAGAACAAGAGACCAGAGAACAAGAAAGGCAAGGCTTACCTAGCCATTTATCCCTCCTTAATCCCGCATGGGTTCATCAGCCTTCACTTAATCCCTTCACTTAATCCCGCATGGGTTCATCAGCCAGGTTGGCACAATAAACCTTAACTATCTCAAGAATATTTTATAAATTAAAGTATATAAAGACATATGCTTTATTGTTTATGTTTTCAGATACATTTGGCCATGTAAATATGTTTCTATATATGGAGACACACACACACTTCAATAAGCATGGAATAATCTTGGAAGGTCACTTAAGAAATTCATAGCAGTGCTTTCTCTGGGGAAGAGGAGGAAACCTTCAATAGATGGGAAATTTATTTTTCACTGTATACCAAATTTTATTCACACAGCTCACATGTTAAAGAGGTTTTGCAAACCACACACTTCCTTTACTATTTTCCCAAGTATGCTAACCCACATTACATGTGTGTATGTTTTATACTTTCATATCATTTGCAAAAATACTTTGTCTTTGTATTACTTGGATTTTCATTAAATTCATTAGGGCATTCAGAATATCATTCATGAAAAAAGCATTTGGTCATTCTAAAGGCAGGAAAGAGTGAAAAACGAAAAGTGAATGCCAGATGAGACTCTGAAACTTGCTCTAAATCATAAAGTAGCAAAGGAAAATGGAAGAAATGATGGCATAAACGAGCTGAACAAAAAAATTTCAAATGGCAGCTCAAGGAAACAAAGTAAAATAGTATAATGTGCACAGAGCTAGAGTTAGAAAACAAAAAATGAAGAACATGCTTAGTATATTTTAGCCTCAAGGAACTTAAGAAAAAGCAGTAATGTTGAAAGGGTCTATGGGCAAAATATTGAATGACGCAGGAAACATCAAAAGAAGATGAAAATACAGAGTTTCTGTACCAAAAAGAATTAGTTGACATTCCACCATATCAGGATGTAGCATATGAGCAGGAACCAATAGTACTGAAGGAAGAAATTCAAACTGCATTGAAAGTGTTAGCCAAAAACAAAGGTCCAGGAATTGATAGAAGAAAAATGTCAATGTTTCAACAAGGCTATGAAGCATTGGAAGTGCTCACTTATCTTTACCTGGAAAATTGGAAGTTACTTGGTCAATAGACTGGAAGTGATCCCTATTTGTACCCATTCCAAAGAAAGGTTACTCAAAAGAATGCTCAAATTATAGAACAGTATCATTAATATCACATGCAAGTAAGATTCTGCTGAAGATCCCCCAGAACGTTTGCAACGTTTACATTGACAGGAAGCTTCCAGACGTTCGTGTCAGATTCAGAAGCGGACATGGATATCATTGCTGAGGCTAGATGGATCTTGGTGGAAAGAAGAGAATACCAGAAAAATGTTTACTTGTCTTTCACTCATTACGCCATAGCATTTGACTGTGTAGATCATAACAAACTATGGATAGTCTTGAGAAGAATGAGTATAGCACAGCACTCCATTGTGCTGCTGTTGAACTTGTACCTGGACAAAGAGACAGTTGTACAATCATAACAAAGGCATACTGCATGGTGTAAAATCAGGAAAAATATGGGTTAGGTTGCTTCTTCTTACCATATTTATTCAATCTCTATGCTGAACACATAATCAGAGAACCTGGACAATGTGAAAAAAACAAGCAAACATGGCATCAGTATTGGCGGAAGTCTTATGAACAACCTGCAGGATGCAGATAGTACAACCTTAGTTACTGAAGGTGAGGAAGACTTGAATAACTTGCTGATGAAGATCCTGGATTACAGCCTTCAGTGTGATCTTCACAATAATGAGGAGCAAAAACCTCACAACTGCTAACATCATAATAAATGGAGAAAAGATTGAAGTAGTCAAGGATATATATATAAAGCTATATATATAGCTTTCGTCTACAATCAATACTCATGGAACCAGCAGTCAAAAGATCAAAGGACAGATTTCATAGGCTAAATCTTGCTGCACAAACCTCTTTACCAAAACGAAACCAAACCCACTGTCATTGAGTCGATGTAAACTCATAGCAACCCTATAGGACAAGGTGTCCCATAAACGGTAACTGTTTATGAGAGTAGAAAGCTTCATCTTTCGCAGAGGGAATGGTGGTTTCAAACTGCTGACCTAGCACATCACCGCACAAGGCATAACCACTGTATGCCACCAGGGCTCCTATCAAGATTTCCTAAGAATGTTGAAGTACAGGGAGGTAAATATGAGGATTAAGATGCACAGGACTCAAGCCATGATACTTTTAATCATGGCATCTGCATGTGAAAATTAGACATTAAATAAAGTAAGATCCAAGAAGAATTGATGAATTTGAATTGTAGTGCTCACAAAGAATATTGAAAATACCACGAAATGTCCAAAGAACCAACAAATATGTGTTAGAAGAAATAAGGCCAGAATACTCCTTAGGCGTGAAGACATTGAAATTTCATCTCAAGTACTTTATACATGTTTTCTGGAAAGATCTGTCCCGTGAAAAGGACATTATGCCCTGGACACAGTGGATGGATATAGCGGCTGCAACACTGGGCTCAAGCATAGGAAAACTCATGAAGATGGCACAAGCGTGGGCAATGTTTGGCTCTGCTGTGCGTAGGGCTTCTATGGGCAGAACAGACTATGACACCGAACATCATTGCTTGGAACAACATTCATGGATAGTGTGAGTTCCGGGTGGAAAGTTCAATGAATTATCTTACTTAGTAGCTAACAAAAAGAGAATGCTGAATGTGATAAGACATTGGCCGGAATGTGAACCCTTTAAATAAGTCTTTCGCAACACATTTGCCCAATGTAAAACATCCCTTGCTTTCTTGACTGCTGTTTACGTGAGTGTTGATCTTGGATCCAAGTAAAATGAAACCCTTTTCAACTCATTATATTCTCCATTTATCATGATGTTGTTCTCTTGAACTATGACCAACTTTTAGAATGTGCATAGGTTGTAATATCTCCAAAAGGGCTTTTTGGATTTTTTTTTTTTTTTAGATTCCTGCAGTCCAAAGTAATCTCTCCTTTCTTGTAGTTACCATATCATTTTCTATCTTAGTTTTAAGGCTTAATCATCGGCTTAAGTCCTTGACTACATTTCATCTTTTTTCCCATCAAACAACCTTTATTTTGTCAGATTTACCAAAGGCTCTTTTTCTTTATACATGCTCAGCCCTCTCATGTGTTGATCCTTCGGAAACGCAAATATCTTCGTATCTTCAAAGCAAAACTGTCACGTGTTCTCTCCACTTTTCCCCTAAAATCACTGCAGTTACAGTTTAGCCATCAACAAACGGTTGAAGCTGCATCACTGAAGATTACCCACAGTCTTCCAATTCTCAAATCCAATGGGAAATTTCCTGTAAGTTTCTTCCATAATCTTGTCTTGTGTGGTAGTTATATTATCTGGTGTCAATTTGAGAGGATTACAAGTGAAGAGGTGGAGTCTAGTCTGTCAATCTGATCAGCCAATGAGGCCTCTGTGTAGGCATGGCCTTCTCCTGACAATTTTGGGAAATCCAGTATTTTCCTTCTTGGAAGCGGGAGACACTTCTCTGTCTCTGCTCACTCCCCGAGAGACACTGCAGCTAACAAGACACATGGAACTATGCTAGTGCCCTGAGCTGGAGAAGTCACATGGAATTACTCTAATGCAACCAGACCTCTGAAGCCTGAGAAGCCATGTAGAGACCCCTGCCGGTGCTGAGATGCTTACAACGCCACTGACTTTGCACCCACTGGCCTGCGATCTTTTGCATTCGGCAACATTGCATGTGTTTTGTGAGTCTGAAGACAACTTTATAGATTACTATCGGACATGTGGGATAATATTGGACTTAGAGACTT
Organism: Echinops telfairi; assembly: GCF_000313985.2. Classification (NCBI taxonomy): domain Eukaryota; kingdom Metazoa; phylum Chordata; class Mammalia; order Afrosoricida; family Tenrecidae; genus Echinops; species Echinops telfairi. The sequence continues at coordinate 19,988,264 of NW_022111369.1, read as the reverse complement.
GCTTTTGACTGGATTGGGATGCTTTTTTAATGTACAATTAGCCGTTATAGAAAACTCTCTCTTATACACATGTGTCTCTATGAATTTTTTTCTCTAGTCTACCCCCACTAACACATCTTGTAAGTGAACATGAAGTTCAAAACCACCAGACGCTCCATGAGAGAAAAACTGGGCTTTCGACTCCTGTAAACACGTGCAATCTCAGAAATTTAGGGGGCTAGTTTTATTCTGTCCTGTAGGGTCCCTATGGGTCGGCTTGAATTTGATGGCAATGAGCAGTGGTGATCAGAGGATAGGGTGATCACTTGTAACCTTTCTGCCACAATCCATTTCCAGTGCATTCACATGAGTGCAAGGCTATTCACAACTCGGGTCCAGGATTGGGGGATTCACCAGGGGCTTAACTCAGGTATATTTCCCCTTCACTTCATTTTTAAAACGGAAGCAACTTAAAAATGATAAGAGATTACATTTTAACCTACCGACATCTGCCATAATCAACTTCCTGATGATCTCTGATAAGAGGGCTATTCATATCCCTCAACTAGGATTAGCGAGAATTCAACAGAAGTGAATCCGTGTGAGGACCCTGCTAGTTTTATGATGAAAAAGTTAGAGGCACAAATTTCACTGAGAATTTGATTCACTTTTCCTAAGTTGGTTTGCCTAAATTAAACTGAAATTATTTGATAATGGATGGAATTGAGTGGGCAGCGTGCCATGTTTTTCTTATTGTGCAAGAGACCGAGCCTCAAAAAGCAATTAATACCAGCCATACAATGTACCACTGACAGTTGTCATATGAAACTAAGATCCTGGAGTTATTTTCCCTTTGTTTTCACATATGGACTAAATTTGTTTACTTTTTTATTATTTTGAAAGTATAAACATTATAAAATTATATAAAGTTTGCTATAAATCAGAAAATTAAACTCACTCCTACTATTTCTACCCAGAGCTAATAGCAACTATAAAGAAGAAGGATATATTTTGGTATTATTTGAGCATATGTATGTTTTATACAATTGAGATACTACAAATATGTTTAAAATTCTCTTTAATTCTACTCAAGTATACAATCATCTTCTCGTGCCTTTTTAAAAACCTGAGAAATTTGAGAGGATGCACAACATACTATAATGTACGTAGTAACTGATCTATTCTCAAATCCAAAAATACTTGTATGCAGAAGTATTGTAATATATTGAAGATTAGCACCTTATAATAAGTGGCTAGGCACTGCATTATAGTGTCAATGAATGGACAACAGACTTCTTTATCAACCCCCCCCCAAATAATTTATTCTACATAATCTAATGGAAGACTAAGGATCAAAAACATAAATCTGTGCACACAAAGATAAGAGTGTTTTTACCCCTCAGGCTTTCTTTGGTATTGTAATCTTAGAGCCAGCTTTTGGGAAATCATTTTCTGAGAACACTCAGATTGTTCAGCTGAGGCGATGAAACAGAAATAAAGTAGTTACACTACATACCTGGATCTGAGGTGCACATCGACTATAATGCATGTAACTAAGATAAAAATAAGATTTATGATGGCATTTAGAACAAGAAGCACATTCTGTCTATGGAAGAATGCTTCCTGGAAATCCGAGTCTGCCTGTGCCTCCCAATTCCATAGGCGAAACTAATAGACAGCTCCATTTTATTCAGTGGCTTCTGCAAATCACATCACAAAAAGTGTGATTCATTCCTACATAGATAGATGAGCAGATCTATAGGTAGATAGAGAGACAGAGGGAGGGAGGGAGTGATGGAGGAACAGATGAGGAACTGCTGCTTCCATGTAATGTGGGAGTGTGCGTTGACATGTGCTTGGAATTAGAGTAGAAATAGAGTTCTGGTACTACCATTTACTAATTCTGTGGCTACAAAAATGTAATTTTTTCCGTTCATTTCCTCATCTACACAGTATAATAAATAGTATCTGAAAATAACATTTTCTCCAACTGTTATAAATAGTATTGCTAAAAATGACAAAATGCATAATGGATGCTAATATCAATGAGTTCTAACTATGGGACAGTGGTCTTCACACCTTATCTTATGTAATCCTCTCCTGAAAACTTTAAGGTGAATACAATTATTCTGATCTACTGAAAAACTCTAAATCTACACATTATTTCTTCAGCGAATCCATGCATGATCTTACATAAATGTAACACTCTTCGGTGTGAAATTCTCATTGATCTCCTTACTTGATACCATAAGAATATTAATCACAATTTCAGATTATCATGCTTGAACGAATTTTTTACTATTTCACTATTAACTTGGCAGACAGTAGATTCTTTGTAATACATGGCAAACAGTTGAACAAATAATTGATTAACCAAATGATGAATGAAATGATAAACCTGTTTTAAGGGAGATGTAATGGTTACAAAAACCTGTATCTATTATAAAAGTTAAGAGTTAACTAAGACCTTTACTGCAGTTTACACTATCACAAAAGCACTTAGCCAGAAATAATCATCTCCTCTCTTGCCTAAGGGGCTTGAAGTTCAAAGTCACTTCTCAGCTCTCATCTCTGTTTTATAGAATACTTAGTAAAAGCGACCTGGTTGAACTAACTGCAAGGCCAGCAGTTCAAAACCACTGTCAGTCCATGGTTATAAAAAGGAGACTTTCTACTCCCATAAAGACTTAGTCTCAGAAATTCACAGGGACAGTTCTACCCCTTCCTAAAGGGTCACTATTCACAGGAATCAACTCAATGACTGTGAGCTTGGTTTGGAATCAAAGGAAATGGAACTCTGGTGGTGTACTGGAAACACACTGCGTTCATTAAAGATTTGAAAGTCTCAGAAACCGTTGTATCTGTCCTAGGGGATTCTATTGGAATTGACTCAACGGCGTGAGTGAGAAGACCTGGAAATGAGGCAAGCACAAAGATGTATCCTTGAGTAGTACTCTCCTTCTGAGCAGTCCTTTCTCTTTATCTGGTTATCATTTGAAACTCTGGTGGCGTAAAGGCTCACTCATTGAGCTACTAACCACAAGGTCAGTCGTTCCAACCCATTAAGCTCTGTGCTGGCAGAAAGATAAAGCTATGTGCTCCCACAAAAGATTTATATCCCATCAAATCTAAGGAACAGCACTCTGTCCTATAGAGGGGTAGCTATGAATGAGAACTGACTCAATGGTAGTAGGTTTGGTTTTAAAGCTGACATTGCTTTTT
>NW_022111369.1:19974498-19983688 GCF_000313985.2 Echinops telfairi | reverse complement strand
TCTGTACATTTCTGAAGGAGCTGTATATCTCTAACTCTTGCCTGAAAATTTCTGCTCTCTATAATTTACACTACAGAATGTCAGCGTCGGCATTCTCAAGAAACCTATATCATGTTTCTTTTAAATGTTCTGTGAATTTGTGGCTCAAAAGGAAGCCTGAAGGGGCAAGATCAAGTTGTAAGGCAAGATCAAGGTTGTGAGATGAATGAGGGTGAGGTTTCCCAATGAATTTCTCATTGCGCTTGCTACTTGCTACCCTAGAGGAGTAAGCAAGTGAATTGTCATGATTAAAAAAAAAATCCTTAGCACAATTCTCCTGGATGTTATTTGACCCATCCAGTTTTCACTTTTCTATTTTTTTTCAGTTATCATTTTTCTTGAAATTTTTTAATATTAAATTCCTACAACTCTATTCTCCAAGACTACCCCATGGAGTCCCCCCAAACAGCAGCCATTAACATTCTGAGCTGATCTTTCTTCTGTGAATTTAACTGACCTGATGTAGTGGTTATGTGTTGGGCTGATAACCACAAGATCAGAAGTTCAAAACCACCAAGCCTCTCCATGAGAGAAAGTCAGGGCTTTAGACTCCCCTAAAGAATTGCAGTCTTGGAAACTCACAGGGAAAGTTCTATCCTGTCCTATAAGGTTACTATGAGTTGGCATTGACTCAATGACGGTGAGTTTGGCTTTAGTTTTGAACAGATACCTACATAGCCGTGGTAAACCAATCAGCTTCTCCATGGGAGAAAGATAGGCTTTCTGCTGCCATAAAGATTTACAGCCTTTGAAACCCTAAGAGTCAGTTCCATTCTGTTCCATAAAATTGCTCTTGGTTGGAATCAACTTGATGGCCGTGTTTCATTGTATGTTTTTCTTTTCTTTTTTTTTTCTAAGTAGATACTTCTTTGGGGGAATTTTTTTGAAGGCACTCTAATGATACTAAGTCAAGAACATTACTGAGAGAACTTATCTACAGCTACTCACTGAAACCAAGAGGCATGTTTCAACATGGTTTGTTTAGAATAAACCCATGAACACATGAATTAGTACAACTCTAGTAACAATATATTTTGAATTATCTATGTATTCTGATGAAATGTGTAAAGACCTGGAGTTCGAAAACCAGAAGTGAATAACATATTAGACACTTATGAAGTTGAAAGAACTAAAGAAAAGTTACAACCTCCAATTGCTGCATTAAAGGATTTATGGTCAAAATACTGAACGATACACTCAAGGAAAATGGAAATGCACAAAGTCAGGATACAAAATTGAATTGTTCAATACTCAATCATTTTAGGAGGCAGAATATGATCTAGAACTGATGGTATTGAAGGAGGACTTACAAGTTGCATAGAGGGCACTGGCCAAAAAAACCCCAAGGCATCAAAACAAAACACAACATTCTCTTTCCAGAGGTGGGGTTCCCTTCAGAACTAAAGAGCTCTGTAACCCTTGCTGAGTCAGACAGTTAGAGGCTGAGGGACATGTTGCTGCAAAGCTGAGGACCAAAGAGAGGCATGGCTGATAAGAGACATTTTCAGACAAAAGGCTTGTACCCTTAATGTTTTTTTTTTCTTCTGGTTTGTAATTTGTTCCCTTCTCTAATAAACTTTATAATTGTGATATTCTCAGTTCATTAATGTATAACAATTGCAATGGATTATCCAACCCCGTAGAGAATTCGAATGCCAGAGGGATAGTTGGTATCACAGTAGGATGAAGAAGGACTGGTAATACGTGTCTGACCTCTGTCTCACAGGCATCACCTTTGGGCAGAGATTAGATTCTCCTACTCCCTACTAAGACCAGAGGAGGCTGACCTTGCCACTGCATCAGTCCCTCAGTGTCTCACAGACTAAATCTTCACATCCCATCAAACAGAATCAACCATGTTACACAGTCAACCGTGGATCTCCTGAATGAAAAGCTGTGTTTTAAAGTTATATAGATCATTATGGAAATAATATTGCTCTTAAAGGAATGAAACACATAGATAGATCATAATTTCATCATCTCTGCTTTCCTAATCAAACTCATACCCAAAATCCTAGAAAATAGCTCATCCTATCGCTTTTATTTTGTATTTCTTTTGCATTATTTTATTATTTTTTTAATGTCCTGGGTCTGTGCTCTAACTCAATCATTTCTCAATGTTCAAACAAACAATACACATAATGGAACTTATTTTACTGCATAGATGAATTGATTTTACTGTGTTTCTACAGGGATATAATAAATGTGGAATCTGGTACAAAGTGTTCAGGATCTTCCAAAGGTGTTCATTATATATTTCTTTTTTCTTCAGACAAGGCAATATACTGAAATACAATTTTGCACAGTACAACAGTGAGCTCTGTAGCCAGCAAGTGAACTCTCTCCCTGGGTGAGAGGTGATCCGATGAAAGCATTTAGGTAGACTCCAGGCAGCATCTAATCCACACCTTCTCTCATTCTCATTTCTTCATCTTACGGTAAGCAAAGAGGAAAAGGGGGGTTGTGTGTTTATAATGTGTAAAGGACCTCTAAAAGTGGTCACCAATTGAATTATATTCCACAGAATGAAATGTTATTTCTAGAATCAATAAATATCTGAACAACATAATTACCTTTAAATATGTCAAAAAATAGATCCAAAAAAGCCCAAACTTACATACACATCCAGCTCTATCTAAAAGGAATATATATGAGATTATTCATAGATATATATGAATTACTCAAAGGAGGATGTATGTGTATAACCACGCTCATGTCTAAGTTGTCAGGAAATTGTGTCATCTCTACTTCAATATAAATCATGTTTGTAAGCAGTTCTCACCAACTTCAATTCTACAAGATGTTCCAAACACATTGCGAATTGACACATTATTTTTTCAATGGCCTTCTTCTCCCTAGCTTCCTTTCATCTCTCACCTTTTACGGTATATTATCCATCAGCACTTAAAATGACTCTTTTAAAATATAAGTCAAAATATACCAATCATCAGCTCACATTTGGCAATGCTTCTTTCACTCAAGGTCAAAACTAGTGTACTTATAGTGACCTAAAAACTCTTATTGGATATGCACCCCATGATTCTGATTTTCTATTGCTGTTTTAACAAAAGTTAAAGTTAGTCACTCCAAAAGGTAGTTGATGACAAAATAACAATCATTTCATTATTCTAGCTCATGGTTCTAGGGTTGATTGGGTTCGCCTGAGTGGTTCTCTCTAAGATTCTTTCATCCACTAACAGATGGCTGGGGTTAGAATGACCTGACAGGCGTCCTCAATTTGTCCCTGGCTGCGGATTGGAGTGTTTGCCGAAATTTCTACACATAGCCTCTTCATCTGCCCTGGGCATCCTCACATCCTAAGCAGCCATGTTTCAAGAGCAAGCAGTATAAGGAACAGAAGGTAGAGGGTGCCACTTTCTTAAGGCCTATACCTGGAAACTGGCACAGCATTACTTCAACACATGGCATCAATCAAAATCACCAAGCTAGAAAATGTGTAAGTGACATAAGCTTTAGCTCCCAATAGTGGTATCAAAGAATTCATAAGTCACAATTTAAAACCATTCCGGCAGTCTATTTTGTTGACCATCCTCCTATTTGTTTTGTCTTTGTTCACATTTTTCTAGCCATACTTATCTCCATCCTATTCCTTGGACAGAATAGTCATGCTTCTTTCTTAAGACCTTGGGCTACAGTTCCCTCAATATGCATAAATAAAATTGCTTCTCAAATTCTAACCTTTGCCTTCAGTAGAGCTCCTGAAAAGTGAATTTTGATATCTTCTTAAAACTCTGTGATTTCTATACTATATTATTAGTTTCTTACAGAAATTCCTCCTTTGAATGCTTAATGGATCATGTCATTTCTGAATATAAGGTGGTTTGAAGTATGATTAATCACTGATATTTATAATATTGAATTAAGGGCACAACAATATTCTCGTCATAAAAAACTATGTTGGTAGATAGTTTATAAGGCAGGGATGAACAATCTCAATAAGCTTTTTAATAACAAATATTGACATAAAGAAAGATTTCTGAATAATTTATGGTTAAACAAAAAATAGGGTCTTTTATTCCTTAGATTTCACTTAGTAAAATCATTCACTAAACTAAGTCTGTAAAGCTATATAGCAATACAGTAGGTGAAATTTTCATTCTGTACTTACCTTACATTTACTTGAATATCATGGTCTTATTTTGGGCTGGGAATTGATGTGATCATTTGTTCAGAGATATGTTTTATTTTACTGTCTTAGGAACTGACAGAACCATTATGGATGAATATTTTCAGACTTTTAACAAGGTAATTGAGAATTATATCCCTTCATGAAGAACTACAAAAAAGTCCTTTGATGATCGATGAAGAAGGAACGGCTAAACCATAATTATCCCATGTTACAATGATGTACAATTAACCACTAAGTGCTATATATTCAATCTCTTCAGTCTGGCCTTTTCTCCCAGCCCTGATGCCAGAACCTTGAATCAGGCGGTCATCATTTTGCAGCAATCCTGTGACAACAATTTCCTAAGTGGACGTCAGTACTCCTACATTGCCCTCTTGAAGTTCACTTATCACACTGTTGTTGCCTTCAGATTGGCCATGACTCATAATGATCCTACTCAAGACGGAACAAAGCAATTCCCAGTCTTGTACCATCCTCATACTCACAGCAGCATTTAAACTAGTGCTGCAGCCCCCATATCAGTCCATCATATGTGGCTCTTCCTCTTTATTCTTACCCTTCCAGTTTATCAAGAATAATGTTCTTTCCAGAAGCTAGTCCCTCTTGGTAACCTGTAGAAAGTGCATGAAACAAAGCTTTGTCATACTTGTCTCGAAGGGCATTCTGGCTGTACTTTCCAAAGAATTTTTTATTTGATATGCTAGTCTCTGGTACTTCCAATATTCTGTGTCAAAATCTTAATTTGACTACTACATGTATTTTTCCCATCTTCTTTATTCATGTTCATACATGTTCATACAGGCCAACCGAAAATATTATAACAGGCACACCTTCGTCATTAATGTAACAACTTTGATTTTTAACACTTTAAAGAGATCTTTTGCATCAGGGTTGTCCAATCCAATAACACATTTGATTTCTTGACTGCCACTTCCATAATATTGTTTGTTGATCAAAAAATGGAATCTTTGACAGCTTCCATTTCTTAACCCTTCGTTGTGTTGTTCTTTATTTGTTTATAAGAATTTTCATTTTCTTTTTGTTCAGATGTTAAAAACAAACAAACCTGGAATTGCACTTGGTGGAGCTTTTTTAGTATGCATCTTTCCCGTTAGTTGCGCATCCAGTAACTCGCTCTGAGTTAGTGTACCCAATGGCTTTGCCTGGGAAGGTTCTCTCTGGTCACAGTGAATTTTTTTGTAAAAGTGGTTTCACTCAAACCTCATTTTCAGTGCTGGCCGATTTAAGAGAACAGCGTGCAACTGTGAAATTTTGTTTCCTGCTCAGGAAAAAAGCCACTGAAACGTGTGTGATGTTGAACACAGCTCAGAAGGACAGTGCTATAGGAAAATCTCAAGTGGAAAAGTAGTTTTCTCAGTTCATAAAAAGGTGAAATGTCAATTGATGACTAACGGATGAAAATGTCAACCACCAGTGCATTTGGAGTTCATCCCACCAGGTCAGACTGTTAATCAAGCTTTCTATTTAAAGGTTCTGAAAAGATTGGATAACATTGTGTGACAAAAAACGCCTAATTTGTGGCAGACGGGGGACTGGTTTTGCCACCATGACAATGCACCTGCTCATGCAGCCATCTCAGTGTTATAGTTTGGGGCAAAAAATAGCATGCATCTCTTGCTCCACTCACCTTAATCACCTGACCTCACTCTGTGCGACTTCTATCTGTTTCTGTGAATCAAGAGGGACATGAAAGGACAGCATTTTGATGTCATAGGAGAGGTGAAGAAAAAAATGAGGGAAGTATTGTCAGCCATTCAAACAGAGGAGCTTGAAAATGTTTCCAAGAATAGGATCACATATTTGACAAATATATTAAATGGAATGTAGAGTGCTTTGAAAATGATATGGTTGTATGGTTAAAAAAAAAATTAAATACATGGCTTTGAAAAAAATATGCGGTTTGGGGGTGTACCCCTCGTACTCTTCTACCTTTATCAGTGTGTGTTTCAAGTCACCTTCACTTATAGCAGTGGCAGTTAAGGTTGTACCCTCTGCATATCCTAGGTTGTTGTTGAGTCTCTGTTTAATATTGTTGCTTTCCTCCTCTTGATATAGTTCAGATTCTTAGCTTATTTTTAAAAATAATTGAATTTGTAAGCTTGAATACATTGAATGAATAAGAGAAAGAACCCGGTCATAGATATTTTCAAATTTTAAAGAATGAAGTATCGTTTTTGTCCTGTTCAAATCATTGCCTCTTGGTGCGTTGTACAGGTGCCACATAAGCAGAGGTAGCACATAAATGTTGCATGATACTCATTGTGCACAATGTTATCCATAATTCATTGTAATCCACACAGTTGAAAATGTTCACATAATCAATAAAAAACAGGTAAACGTCTTTTTGGTATTCTCTGTATTTGACCAAGATCCATCTTACTTTAACAATGATAAATGAGGACACCATTCCATATCCTCTTCTGAATCTTGCTTTAATTTATTGAAGTTCTCTGTCAATAAAGGGTTGCAGCATTTAAAAAATTATCTCCAGTGAAATTGTTCTAATAGTTGATATTAATGATATTGAATGTTAGTATTTACATTCCATTTTATCACTTTTTGTTGGAATGGACATAAATATTGAATTTGTCTAGTCACCTGGCAAGGTATCTTTCTTCCAAATTTCTTGACATAAATGAGTAAGCACTTCCTGTATTGCATCAGCTTGTTGAAGTCTCTTATTTAATATTCCTTTCATTCCTGAACTTTGTGTTTAGCCAATGCCTTCAGCACAGATTGTATACTTTTTCAATCAGTACCAGTTGTTCTTGATCATAAGCTACCTCTTGAAATGATAGAATATAAACAAATTATTCTTAATATAGTGACCCGTGTAATTTTTCATCTTATTTGAATGCTTTCTGTGGAATTCATTTTATTCCTCATATGCCCACTCAACCCACTACCATCCATTCAATTCTAAGTCACAGTACCATTATAGGGTAAAATATAACTGCTACTTAGGGTTTCTCAGATTGCAAGTCATTATATGGTCAAATGAACTCATATTTCTGCTGCAGAATGGCTGATGGGGTGAAACCACCAACCTTGGTATTAAAAACCCAATGTTTAACCCACTACACTACAAGATTCCTTCCACCCACTACAAGTGAGTCAATTTCTACTCACTTATAGTGGGAAAGAAAATCCTCAGTACAATTTTCATGGATTTTTCTCACCAACATGGTTTTCAATTTTCTTAATAAAACCCAATGGTCACCACATGTCCTTCAAGAAAATCTATCAAAAAAAAAAAAAAGAAAATCTATCAAGATGACTCATCTGGCTTGACACAGTGACTTCGTCAGTGGGCTCAATTGGACCAGGATTACGAGGATGGACCAGGCAATGTCTCCTTCTTGCGTACATGGGCCTTTATGAGTCAGGACCAACTGGAACACAATTAACAACCATAATCATTAGTAACTATACATATATTTTACCACATATTTGATCAATTTTGGACACCAAAAGTTGGAAAAATCTATTTCTTCATCTTTGGAAACCATGGGTAGTGGATACATTTAAATAAATTACATTACTTGGTCTTCTTTGCAGGTATATTGATATGACAGAATTATACTTCTGAAAAGATCATGGAAATAAACAACAGAGGAACTAAAGTTTTAATTTAATTATATTTAAATGAATTTAAATATAAGAAGCCATATTTGGTTAGTTTCCACCATATTAGAGAGTGCAATGTAGGGATTGGAATGTGTATGTCTCTAATATATCCCAGTTTGCATTTAAAGAGTATTATACTAGTTTATAAACAAAATAATAAACATTCATACTATAGTTCCATTTAACTCTTTAATTCTTTTGGTGTGTGGATGTGCATGTACGTGATTTTAAACTTAAAATTTTTATTTATATTCCTGTAAATATTTATCTTCTTCTTCCACCTAATGAAACTTCCTTAATATTTTACATAGTTATGTCTCCCCAAATAATCCTTTCAAAATGCTTTTACCTGAAAAGGTCTATATTTCCCTCTTAATTAATGAAAAACATATAGCAATATGTAAGACTATTGGTTCATATAATTTTCTCTAGTTTAAGTAAACCATATTGTCCTTGTCTTCCATTATTTCTCATTAAATATAGCTATTATTTTTATCTTCCTTGCTGTTTTTTAATTGTTTTTATTATTAATTATCTTATTGGGATCTCTTACAGCTATTGTAACAATCATATTTCAATTAAATCAAGCATACTTTTACAAATGCTACCACCATCAGTTACATTCTCTTTGTTCTTGAACTCTTTGATACCAATTCCCTTTTATCACTCCCCTCCCCCACGCTCCCCCCCAGGAACCCTTATTGTTATGTTATATATTATTATTATTTGCCTTATATGACAACATCCCATGTTCCACTTACCTGCAATTCTGTTATTCATTCCCCTGAAAAGAGGGTATACAGTTATCATTGCTATCAGCTCTCCCCTCAGGGAATCATTATTCCAATTGCTGTTTCGGAAGGGTTATCTATCTTGGCTTTCATGCATCGAGTGCTCTTAATTACACAAATGAACATATGCAGGTCTAACAAGATTAATGAGGTAAAACAAAACCATAATAGTAAGGTGGGGGGGAGAACTAGAGGATAGTGTTTCCTCTGTGCTATACCACTCCCTAGATTTATCATCCCTTCCTTGTAGCCCTTCTGTGAGGGACTGTCCAGTTATCTTACAGGTGGATTGGGGTCTACACTTTGTCCACAGTCCTTTTTGTCCACTTGATTGCTTGTTTTAAAATTTCTGAGACCTATTCCCGTCAACATCTCATGATCACACAGATAGGTGTGCTTCTTCCATGTGGGCTTAGGTGATTCTCTGTTAGATGACTGCTTGTTAAACTTCAAGTCTTTAAGACTCCAGACACTATATCTTTTAATAGCCAGGCACCATCAGCCTTCTTCAGCACATTTGCTTATGCACCCATTTTGTCTTCAGTGATCATTTCAGGAAGGT
>NW_022111369.1:19961724-19973987 GCF_000313985.2 Echinops telfairi | reverse complement strand
AAGACCATATAAATACTTCCAAGTCTAACTAATATCCTGACCCAGAGTACAAGGGCATCTCTCTATTCAATAGCAAGCAGGATCCACTACAATCCATCAGTCCAATCCGTTTTTATTTCAGGATTTCTTATCCAGGTCCCCGCTTAGCTAACAGCCCATACACCCTTTTAGTCCTCAGCCTTCATCACCAAAAGCTGTGCCTCCTACAAGACCCCATTGCTCTTTCTGCAGTTATGGATGGACTGGTCTAGTGCCCTCCCCCAACCCCATTACACCTTTCTTTGTGGCCCCATTGTGAATATCCCCAACCATTTCAGATGAGGTCCCAAACTCCACCCCCTGAATCAGAAGTCTACAATCAGGATTCCTAAGACACTTCATGTCTTTGCTCCCATTGATGAGCTTCTGCCCTCCCCTCTTGGTTTTCTCCCTAGTGGGTGTGTCAAATTGGCAGCTCTCCCCCAGCTGCATCTTCTGGGCTGCCCTCCTGTAGTGCTGTCTTCTGGGAGGGGATGCCATGTCTCCAGCTGAGGCTAGCATTGGGTCATCTTTGGAATGAGCTGCTTTGAGCAGGGACATCGCCCTCAAGGACTGGCAATTGGAAGGCACAAGAACAACATTCTGCTAAGATTTAGTGATCTGCTTTTCTCTATTTGTGCTCTTTTGTAGGTTTTTATGGTCAGTAGTTGCAAATAATTTGAAGGCAAGATTTTAAACTTTTCTTTAGAAGAAGATGAGAGATTAGAAGGGCATTGCTGCTGTTACTTAAAGCAGCAGTATGATTTGAGACTGACCTTTTTTTATATCCTTGTTGCCTAATGTATCTTCAGTCTATAAATACATGTTTGTGTTTCAGAAATAAAAAATTTGAGTCAGCTTTCCTTAGTAAAATTAGTACAACCGAAAGGCAAAATGCCACTGTGATTAAAGTAATAGGGCTGTGTTACCATAATGCAAAGATTGGTTCATTTGTGTGATTCATGAGCTGGCCCAAAGAAGGGTAATTATCTGATTTCAAGCAATGACTATCTCCTTTGAATCGGTGCGCTACCTGATACAATTACTTGAAATATGTGCATTTTGATCGGTACTTTTATTTTAATCTAGTACTTCACGAAATATAATGTAATAGAATTCACTTGTAGATTTAAAAAATTCAGTTCTCATTCTGTGAGATGAAGTCCAATATTCATCACTTCTTTTGAACACCCAGGTTGGGCTAATGCTCAGCATGCATTTTAAGTGGTAATCATTTAATTTGGTAGCTCAGTAGTCAGAATGCCTGAATCTCAACTTACGGCCCCAATGATCCATGGTTCCTACTGTTCATAATCGGTAAAACTGCATCTTTTGATTTTGGAGAATGTAAATCTTTATGAAAGTAGAAAGCCTCCTATTTCTTCCATAGGACATCTGGTAGTTTCAAACTGCTGACCTTGTGGTTAGCAGCTCAAGGCATAACCCTCTATGCCACTGGGGCTTCTCAGAAGCAACTAAACTCCTTCTGAATTTCTTCCACTCTAAATTAAACAAAACATAATTCCAGTGGATTTTAGAGAAATTAGATCAGTATGCTTAGACTATCAGTGCCCATGAGAATACTCTGTGAAATGTCAAAAAATACTGGTGCCAATTTCTACAAGAAGGCATAATAAATGAGAATTTCAAACGTGAAGCTTGGGTTTGTTTATTTATTTACATTGAACTTTAAAACTCATTGTCAGGCACAATCAAGGTAGAAAATTAAGGAATTATGGGATGTTGAATCTATAAAATTCAGTTCTGAATCATGGTAGAAGATCTTTAAAATAAAGGACTAATGTATTCATTTTTAATCCTTCCTTATTTATTCATCCAAACACATGAACAACATTTGCAATTATTTGATGGATACATGCATAATCCAATTAACTCTTTTTCACATTTAACTCTTTTCACACTTACACCCTAGCTGTTGAACTGTTCACAAAAATATTAGTTTGAGAGAGCAAATGTTTTGAGAATGATGAGGGCAATGAATGTACAAATGTGCTTTACACAATTGATGTATGTATGGATTGTGATAAGAGTTGTATGAGCCCCTAATAAAACGATTGAAAAATATTAGTTTGGCATTAGTGTCAGTTTTAAAGACAATTACATTCAGATGTTTAAAGATTTCTAAATATTCCAAACAGAGCTACATATGGTTTTGTTTCTATCAGTATTCCACAAAGAATAATTGCTTGTATTTTGTTTTATTTTTGGATTGTGTGATAAAGTGCAAAATTATCAGAATCTGGCTCTTCAAAATTTACTAAAATAGTTACTGAAAAACTGAACAGATGCCGGATATAAATACTTTTCATAAACAGCAGATATTTGGGGATCTTCTGTGGATTGTGGGCAACACTTGGGAATATATATGTATGATGGTTTAGTAAAACAATAATTTTGTACTTTTTCACGTCAGCATATTGAGGTGAATCTCATCCCCGCCCAAAGCACCGTAGCAACATAGAGTCTGAATGTCATCCCTTTATCTGGCAGTAGGACGGCAAACAAGCATTTAATCCTGTACAACCAGAGACTCAGCAGCTATAAATTACTTCCAAAGCAGTACTGTACTATTTCTATTCTCTGCTGGCAGTTCCCAAAGTATAGAAAGCAGAATTTCCCTACTGAAAATGGTGATTCTAAAATCTGTGTTCAATCCTTATGACTAAATTGTTGACCCCTGTAGAATTTGGCCACAGAGATTTCAATTCTACATCCAGCATGGTTTGGCGGGATACACTGCCACTTGCGTTGGATCATCAAATTTAACAGATAAAAGAATTAGGGCAATTGACAAGTGCTGTTCCTGGGGTACTAAATTTAGAACAACAATGAATATCACAGTCAGAAAAACACAGGTGAAATTAGATGAAGACCACAGTAAAAGGAGGAACTATAAAATTATTGTTTTAAAGCACCATTCATGTACCAGAGGGAAACTCTGAATTTTTGATGATTTCTGCATATTCAGGCAGAAGGAGCTGGCAAGCAGCAAAAGATGTGATTCACATGTGGGCTTCAATTAAGACTATCAAAGAGCAACAAGGGAATAAGATACAGGGGTAAGAAGGTAATTAGAACTTACTCTACATATTCCTTAATTGCCAAAGCTTTATCAGTAGCAGATGGTAGGTGATCAGGAATTTTGGGGAATAGCCACCTTTTTTGACATTATCTCTAATTAAGAAGGTTTTCTCAGCTATTAGAACAAACTTTGAAATCATTGTGTTTTTCCCAGGTCAATATTAACTCTGAAGGTGTAATGAAATCTGTTTCCCTTCTGTCTCTCATTTACTTCCATCTGTTCTGAGGTGAAAATATGAACTTTTCGAGGATGCACACTCAAGATGCACTCAAAGCTCCCAATGAGTGTTACAATTCATTGGAAAACTTGTACAGAAACCCATCCTAATGGCACCATGAAGGAAAACTTGGGAGATAGAAAAAACAGACTGTAATATGTCAAAGATTCCAAGCAACACCATACCTATACCTAGAGAATTTTCTTATTAAACTATCTTGGATATATATGTGTGAGTGATAAACGCATAATGAATAATGATAATAATAATTAATAAATAGATCTGGCACATTCTGGTTACTTTGGCAATATTCCTTGGTGTTGGGTATTTTCCAGTTGCTCTATGATACCCAAACCAAACTCACTGCCAACAAGTTGATTCTAACTCATAGCAACCCTAATGGACAAGAAGAATTGCTCCCGTGGATTTCTGAAACTAATTTTTTTATGAAAGTAGAAAGCCTCAACTTTCTGAGTTGGAGTTGCTACTGGTTTTGCACTACTAACCTCAAGTGTAGCAACCCAATTCATAACTACTAAGCCACGAAATGCTCTGTGATAGTGATCCTGAAAGTATGGCCCTTGGACCAATAGTATCAGCATCCCCTAGGATATTATTAGAATACAAATTATCAGGTTTCCTCTCCAGAGATACTGAATCAGAAACTGAAGGTATGGCCCAGAAACATTTAACAAGCCTTCAATGTGCTTGTGAAGGAAATTAAAGTTAGAAATTGATAAAAAGAGATAGGCACCAGAGATGCCAAGTTTCATGAGAGATGTGTTAAAAATAATTGAGGCTCCTAAGGGACATTGATCCACTCCTAGGAGGATCTGCAAATATTACGTTATACTGATTTAAAGGTGTGCCTTCATTGCCCATCTTCTCAGGTCCTTTGAGGGAGGGCTGGATAAACTTTTCTCCCAAGGGCCATCTGGGCATTTCTAGCATCATTCATGGGCCACACAGGTCAAACAATTAACTCACCCTCAGAGTGCTGGCTGGAACTGCTCTCTTTGGTGAGGCATGTGATGTTAGCTGGGATTGATGCTTTCACAGGCTTTATAGGGCTCCTGGGCTGGTCAGTCCCACCCATGCTTTAAAATAATCAAGTACTTTGTGAATATCCACAAGACTAGTGACATGGGTAGAATTCTCCAAATTCATTGAATGCTGTAATATTTTCTTGGAGGCTTATTGTGACAAACTAGGGTTCCTGACATGAGAGAAGCTAGGAGACATTTTTATAGTTAAATACCAGGTAAAATGTTTTCTCTGAGTTATCATTATGCTTCATGCTGACCTCTTGTGTTCTGCAACTCAGAATCAAATTGGTTATTTTCACTAAGTGTAGAGAATATATATATATATATATGGAGAACTTGGATTTATATCCCAACTCTGTCATTTATTAACTGATACCAGCAAGGTATTTAACTCTTTCATGGCCTAATGATTTTCCACTGAAACTTTTTCTAACTCTCATGTGTTTTCACTAATGCATGCTGTTACTATTCTTAGGTACCACGAAGACGGCTCCAACTCACAGCAACCCTACGTAGAGCAGAAGGAGTTACCCAGTCCTGTGCCATCTACACCACTGTCGTTATGTTTGAACTCATTATTGCAGACCTTGTGCCACTCCATCTCTTTGGGGGTGCAATGACTTTATGAAATCTAGGGGCACGTTTTTGTTGTTGTTGTTGTTGTTTTAGGTAACATGGATTTTGACACAACATTTTGCGGCACATATATCCCAAGTGTATTCTGGTTATAGGTGGGATGAGGTCTTTAGATTCATAGAGTTCTGGAGTCCCCACCTGGCAGGAGCATGTACTACAACTGGACGAGTGTCTTTCCAAAGACCCTTCCAAACTCCAAGTGACATGCAAACCACCACAGGAGAGCAAATTGACCCGTGGGTGGGAGAGTAATTTCATAGAGGGAGGTGCTTACACTGGCAAACTTAGAAATGGTTACAGAGGAAGCTGAAATAGTATAGCAGTGTCCACAACCTGGACACACCATATTCATGCTCATTTTGTTTTCCACTCTGCACACCAATGAGTTTCTTGCTGTCAGAGGGCTGGACTTGGTAAGTCAATCTGCTGATAAAAGCATGGTATTTGAAGAAGGGTGTGAAGGTTTGGGCCACCTGACAAGAATACTGTTGTGAGGTAATAACTGAGTCAGGATAGAGACCATGTTTGGAACCTCCCAATGTGAAGGAAGATTGATTCACTGGTGACATTTGATTAGATCAACTGGGTGGCTTCTTAGATTTCATTAGTTAAAGATATGTCTGATTAAAGAGGGGGAAAGTAGGGGGGAGTGCACATAAATTACTCTAGCTCAATTAGGAGCCGACACTTTAGTGACTGTTTATTACTAGCACAAAGGAAGATTTTCCAATTAGATGAAAGGGTTTTGAAAACAACAGTTATAGGCACAGTGATTTAGGCCAATTGCTAGAATAATGCATTGTGAGAAGTTTTATTGATTAAAAGTAAACTGATAAGTTATTCGCCACGTTCATTGTTTATCAGTAGGACTCCTTGCTGTGAGGTACAATTTTCCTCACAAGATCAATGGGAGGACTGGGCTGATTTCTTCTTGCCCTGAAAATTGATCAGAATATAAAGGGCAGCTATATCACTGCTGAAAATACCAGCATGATTTATTCAAGTTAATCATCCAGCCAGTGACATTGCATAACTCACTGGGAATGTACCTTGCCAGGTCGGACCCTTCAAGCTGGCTTCACTGTCACGTGGGACTAGTGAGAGACAAAAAGAAGCCCAGGATTTCATCAGCCAAAGCCTTTATCTCACTGAGCTGCCATAAACTATTACAAAACCTGGAAATGGCAAGAAATCAAAGGGGAGTTGCGTAGACACCTTCTCAGACCACTACAATTTATGACAATGGTTTGATGGGGGCCGGGGGGAGCCCATGATACAGGTTGGTACTTCGTGTTTCTCTTTGTCTCACAACGTCCACTAAGTTGTGATGTTAGTGGACTCAAGTAAGCTCAAGTAAGCTAGAGTTCTGCTTCACCAACTCAGAGGCTGCAGTGTAGGCTTTGCACTGGAGGAAGTTTTCTACTCTCACAAACAGTGATAACCTCAGAATCCCACAGGGGCAGGTCCACTCTGTCCTAGAGGGTCATTAGGAGTTTCCTTTGGCTTGCTGTTAGTAAGTGCGTTCCCACTGTTGGAACCCTGGAGATGTAGTGGTTATGCCTTGGGCTGCTAACTGCAAGGTTAGCAGTTCGAATCTACCAGGCAGCTCCATGGGAGACAGATGAGCCTTGCTACTATCATAACGATGTGCAGTTTCAGAAACCCACATGGACTGTCCTACCCTGTCCTATGGAGTCACTATAAGTTGCAATCCATTCGGTGGTGGTGAGTTTTGTGTTTGTTTGTTTGTTTCTCTCCACTGTTAATGGAAAACAAGAGGCAAAGGGAATGAGGTGAAAATGGCAGGAATCCTAACACAACAGAGAGGTCGAGACTAGCTTTTCCACGTAACTCTCCTGCACAAAGGAAGGTGAAGGGCGGACAGTACACATTTCCTCGGAGGTAAGCTTAAAAATGCAAAAGGGACACGGGGAAAACGATACTGTACACATACATTCCAGGGGTGAGGTCCAGGTAGTATGGCAGGGGCCAGTGCAAATATAGGGATCTATGTGGTAGCCAACTAAAAAGGAGTGGCGGGGAGGAAAGACATGGGTAGCCTGGGGAACAAGGCACTGTCCCACCCAAGGGGAGGGTGTTTCCACAGGGAAAGAGGACCAGACTTCAACCCGGCGCTCCAAGACATTCACAACACACTGGCACGAAGCAGGACACCAATAGAGAGGCCTCAGGGGCCGGGCCTATTACTAACTAAGTGGGCAGCCCCCTCTCCCCTCAGAAGAATTCACTTCAGAGGACAGCACTGAAGCTACAGCTCAGGGAAAGGGACATGCCTGATCAGATCACATGGGAGCAAATGAAGGGAGAGGAAGAGTGGAACACATCCTGGCCCACCAAGCCCTGAGGACAATATTCCTGCTCAGAGCAGCCAATGTACAGAGAGGACCATATGGCCGGCCCCACTATGAGACACAACATCCCCAACGGACCCATAGCACCATGGGGAACAACACTGGAGACACAGCGTGGGAATTGTGCCTGATTTGACCCCACCACACCGAGGCAAAACACTAAGGGCATGCAAGAGCAAGGGGAGCAGAGCAATGAAGTTCCCTCGGAATACCAAAAATAGACTTTGGGGCCAGAGTGTGGCACCCCATCAGACTTGACCAGAAAATACTCCTAAATGTCAACAAACAGACCTTGAAATATTTATAGGCTTTTCTTTTCTTTTGTCGTTGGTTTTTGTTGTTGTTGTTTTGTTTTGCTCTGCCTTGTTTTTGTACATGTTATTATCTCTGCAGGTCTATCTAGATAAGATGGGCAGGATAAACAATCTGGAGGAGAAAGCAGTGAACCGATGGCTCCTGGGGAGACATGAGAGAGGGAGGGGGAGGCGGGGGAAAGGAAGTGGTGTTAACAAACCCAGGGACAAGGTAACAACAAGTGATCTAAAATCAATGATGAGGAGGGTGTACTCTTCTCAATCTCTCTGAACCTTACTTTGCTTGCGTGTTAAACGGAGACAATGGTTTTGATACATATGGTTGTTAAAAGGAATAAATGGAAAATAAATTTAAAGTGCTCCTCACAATAGCTAGTATATAAACTCATAGTTGTTGAGTCAATTCCAAATCATAAGACAGAGTAGAACTGCCTCATAGTTTCTAAGGTTGTGATCTTTAAGCAAGCAGACTACTCTATATTTCTTCTAGGCTGGTAGGTTTCAAAATCCCATCTTAGCCAAGTGTTTAATTACTGAGCCACCACACACACACACACACACACACACACACATACATTCTCTCTCTCTCTACCATCAAGTGGATTCTCACTCATTGTGACCCTGTATAGAGTTTTTTAGGTTGTAAACCTCTATTGAAACAGACAGTCTCATTTTCCTTCCCATGAGTGGCTGATGGGTTTGAACTGCCAATATTAAAGTTAGCAGGGCAATGCTTACCAGGATTATTTACCTGGGTTCCTTATATGTTAGGCAGGTAATTTTCTTAGTCATTTTACACTTATTTGTTTTTATTAGAAGCAGCTCCATTGAATCGTGATTTATTCGTGCATGGTAAATATTTTCCGATGTTTCTCATCATATCTATTCCAGTAAATGCAAGTCAAAACAACTAGGAGACACTATCTAACACCCATAGTCCATCACCCATAGGCTAATTTAAAAACAAAACAAAACACCGAGAATAATAAATGCTGGAGAGAGGGTGTGGTGATATTGGAAATATTTCTTTTTAATTATTAATCATTTTATTGGTGGGAGGGCTCTTACTGGAACACTTTTTCACTGCCAGTGGGTTTCTAAATAAATATAGCCTCTGTGAAAAGTTATGGCGATTCCTAAAACAGACAGAAGTTGAAATACCATATGGCCTCCAATACCCTTGTTGGGCATATATCCCAAAGAAATAAGAAACAGTCACAAACAGATGTATGTTCTCCCATGTTCATTGCAGCACAGTTCACAAATGCAAGACATTGGAAACAGCCTACATTACCATCCATACAAGACTGGATAACAAACTCTGGTATGTACACACAATGGATTACTCTACATGCCTAAAAAAAAGCAGTGAAACCGCTAACATCTCATGACATGGAGGGATCTAGGAAACATTATGCAGAATAAAGTTAGTCAATCACAAAAGGTCAAACACTGGATGAGTCCGCTGCTGTAGGAACAAGTAACAGGATGGGCACAGACTCAGGCTACCAGGGTATCCAGTCTGCTGGCCAGGTGGGCAGATAGCCTGGTAGAGAGCCTAACTGGTGCAAATGAACCATCCACCATCTGCTCTAGGTGTGTCTATTGAAGGTCATTTTGCAGGAAGGCACCTCACTTCAGCTGGGATGAAATTAGTCAGAGAGGGGAAGGGGGTGTTGGCCACTGAGTGGCTGCCATGCAAAGCTATGACGAGTAGACAGCCCTGTGAGAAGGATGAGGGACAGTGATGGGAAAGTCAGTTCTCAAGAGGGGCAGTGGAGCAAACACATCTGGGTTAGAACAAATACGTGAGTACTGGCAGGAAAATCTGGAGGACCAACCTCCAGCTGGGAGGAAGAATGATGAAAATGCTTTGGGGGACCCTACGTGGAGAGGGTCCCTAGTGGTATGCACCGAATCGGCCCCGTTGAACAGGACTTCTGGGCATATCGTGGGGACCCAGGCTGGGTGCCAGGGAACTGTGGGGTACTGAATTCTGGATCTTCAGGTGCATAGGTATGATCCAAAGGCTGAATCTGTGGGATCCGATGTGACAAATCCACTGGGTGAACTGCACTCTACCTCAGACACACCTGTAACCTGAGGACTTAGTCAGAAAACACCTGGTGTCTGAGAAAGCGGAAGCTAGCTGCGCCAAAATTGCTGACAATCATGGTCTTGCTACATCGATGCCCTAAATGTTGTTTAAGATATATATTTATTATTCCGGCAAACCTGTGACTGACATGCTCAGTGAATATTATTGTAAATTTCCCCTGATAACAACTCCCATGGTTAGTAAATACCATCCAGCCATGAATGGATTGATTTGTACAATTGGCTATCTCAGGTACTGTGATTTGTAGTTAGCCTACATTGGCCCCAAATCCCTCTCTCAATAGGGCTTTAAAAAAATTAGTACTAAGGGCAAATCAAAGACAATATTAATGGAAGGTCATTATGCCCCAGGTGATGATCAATTAGACTCTCTACTAAAAATTAACAAAGAGCTTTTTAAAGGGAGCCAAAGGCAGATTAAATAGAATAATAATAATAAAACAGATCTAGGAATGGGTTCTGGGCTCACACTAAATTCTAGCTCTAATTTAAGAACAATTAGTTCTTACATCATGGCCCTGCTCAATACTTACCCTCAGGAAAGGAACACAAAATATATAAGTGCTATAGCAAAGTGTGGTAAAGGAATTAAATGGTGCCTGGCTATCAGATAAAATAGCCTCTTGGGTCTTAAAGACTTGCTTCTAAACAAGCAGCCATCTAAGGGTGATGTCAATTAAGTCCACATGGAAGAAGCACACCAACATCTGTGATCAGGAGATTGTAAATGATATAATCCAAAGTCAAAGGAGGAAATAATATCAGAGTCTAAATTGTGAAAATCTGGTTTGTAGAATGACAAATGGTTTATAGATGACAGTGGGAGCCCAAATTACATTTGTAGGATCTACATAAGAAATAAGTCTCCCGTGATTTCCCTTTATCCATAATAGAGGGATGAAAGGAAAGTAGTTATGAAATAGAGTGCAATGGAGAGATGCCTATAGAAGATTGAAATGATAAACCTGACTTGAACGATTACCACCTTGTCAGCTGATCCTCCCTCAGATTCATGATAGTCCTGATCTGGCTTTCAACATTTGCTGTATGTTGTTTGTCATATTGGGGTTTATCTCATTGGGAGTCACTCTCTTGAATTTTTGTTATGTGTTTTTCTGTTTCTCAGTATATGAAACCCAGTATTGATGAACCGATAGGGACAGCAAGTGGGACAAGGGTTTCTGGGGGTGGGTATGGTGGTGCTGGTGGTGAAGCAGGGTGGGTAAAAATGCCAAGGAGTTCAGGAAGGAAACTGATTGTGGCAGCAATTGTACAATACTGCTTGGTGTGATTGTTTGGAAACTGATTGTGGCAGCAATTGTACAATACTGCTTGGTGTGATTGAACTATGGAATGATATGATATCTGTACTAACTCCCATTAAAATGGTTTTGAAAAAATAAATAGAATAAAATCTGTATCACTGAACTAAGTTTTATGTCATTTGCCTTCATAGAAAAGAAAAGCATGTACAGAAGAAAACTCACTTTCCAGTGTCATTAAAGTGAAATGTTTTTAAAAGAAAAATGATGTGGTGTCCTCTAGTGTAAGCCACATACTCAGAGATTCAGAGATTAGAATATGGTGTAGAGAAAAACAGAGACCCCAAATCAAATGATTTATGGAGGCATATTTATTGTTTTAATGAAGACAAAGACAATTCAGCAGATGAAAGAGATCATGGATATAAGGACATAATGCCATCCAAGGAATTACAGCAAACCGGACATTGAAATAGGGCATGGGAGCACCAGGGAAACTGCTATAAAAACATGATTGGTGGCAGATTAACACGTCACAGTAGCTGTCAGGTCTCCACAAAAGGAATGGGGTCTATACATTATGGTAGATAGAATTCCTTACAAGATTGGCTCAGGATCTTTCCAAATAAGGCAGTAGGTATGTGACTCATAACTTTGTTAGCCAAATACTCCATATTTCATCAAGTACAAATGTAGGCTAGTCTCAGGGAAAGAATGCCCCTCCCTGGGCTAGCTACAGGAGTACAGTAGTTACCTTTCAAACACACTCTGCCTGAATGCAAAGAGTTTCACATTGATAGTCAATGGTGTAGCCCTGGTGGTGTAGTAGATATATGTTGGATTACTAACTACAAGGTCAGCAGTTCGAAGTCTCTTGGGAAGAAAGATGGGGCTTTCTATTCCCATTAAATGTTATTGTCTTGGAAAGTCAAGGGCATTCTACCCTGTTCTATAGGGTCACTATGAGTTGGCACGGACTCAGTGGCAGTGAGTTTGAAAGGGTTCTTTTGGAGAGTTAATAGAAATAATTCAATGGTGGCTTAATTCACATGGAGACTGAAATTTTAAGGCTTTCACTGTAATCTGAAGCCACAATTTTAGTGCTCAGAATTTAAGCTCAAACACAAACAATTTTAAACAAGTCTTAATTATACTTCCTTAGGAATCTAGATAACCA
>NW_022111369.1:19945976-19960287 GCF_000313985.2 Echinops telfairi | reverse complement strand
TTCTTGAAGGAACTGAGGTCACATAACCATTAGGCAGGCCCTGACTGCTTTGCTCGGAAAGTCTTAGACCAATCTTGCAAACTTTTCTTTTTAACTTAGAAAACAGCCAGCAAATTTAAAAACGGTTAAAGTATATACCACATCAATATAAAGTGGGAATAATCAATTTTTCAATAGAATAAGAGCAAGTTTGTATGAAGTTGTAAACTATAAGGTTATAATGAACAATGAAAGACAACTGTAATGTTACTGTGCATGCTTCTAAGCTTTGTGGTTGACTTCAGGAAGGAGAATCTGATATATAGCATGAAAAGATTTAGATTATTATATAACAGAGATAAACTCTAGAGCTTCCATCAATAACTATGTATAAGGCTGGCATGATTTTCCATATTTAATTTTTTAATTCCCAAGAGTTTTTAATATCTCTTTGTAGAATTTTGGTACTTTTAAAAGGTAGGCACAGAGAGAGGAATAGGAATATGTGGAACATACTTGGAAAAAGTATATTCTGCCTTGCGCTCTAGCACTCAACAAAAACGGTGTCCTGATGGCCTGAGAGCTCATTCGTCTCCCAGATGCCCATCTTACTCCCTGGGAGTAGATTGGTCATTGGCAAGACACGGTCATTCTTCATTGTAACCATTATCATAGCATTTTATATTGTCAAGTGCTCTGCGGTTTTGCAATCCTTAAAATTCCCCAGTAAAGTGAAGGGGCTGACAAACACAATGATGTCTGATTTACAGACTAGGGAACTGGGACAGAACCAAGAGAAAAAGCCATGATTGGTAAGAGCCCTCCCAGAGGACTGGAGCTCTGGCTCAAATCTCTGTTTATTCTATAGACTGCAAGAATGAACCTAAGGGACATTAGCTATGCATGCAATTCTTACAGTTCTTGAAACTTTAGCTCCCTACCCAAGCTGATTCCTGGCAGCAGCCATCTGTCAAAGAAGAAAAAAATTAAAGAAAGTTAAGCATAAAGTGTGTACAGTGTGTAGGGACTTTAGCCATGCAGGATTAGAGTGGTCTTGAAAATTAAAATAAAATACATTGTAATTTAAAGTTGATTCAAAACTGTACCATGAGGACTAAAGAAAAATATCCAGAGTACTTCCTACTATTTTTACAGGTGATTGACAAATGATTCTAGTGAGAAATATTAGCCATAACCAGAGGGTCAGGGGAGGGAGCACTTAGAAAAAAAATAGAAAGAACAAAGCTAACACTATTTTTTAAAGTGTTATCTTAAAAATGCATATTGATGTGAAAAATAACTATTTCTATGTTTTCACTTAATGACAATATCGACTTGTGATCTGGCATTTATTCCAAGGGGCAAGTTTCACCTACTCTTCCAGCATATAAATTAAGCATTACTCAAGTTATTGCCTATAAAACAATGCTGGGTTTTTATTCTGAGTGTTTTAGAGAAATAATTTCATATTCTGGCATTCAACACCAAAGCTCAGCTTTTGAATACTGTTAAACATTTCAAAGGGAAACATCTGAAAGAACCCTTAAAAATAAGTCAACATTTGAGTCACCACGGGAATTCTAGGCATCTGGCCCGCAAGGTGAAGGTGACTGATTTTCAAGCTTCAGAGACTCAGTGCTGGACTTTTTACGTTTGCTTCAAGCATCCTAAGATACAAACTTGCATAGCAGATGTGATTACATGTAACTTAGTATTTGCTTGCTTTATTTTATAAAGTTTGAAGTGTTCTAACTCTCCCACTGCCAGGACGTGTTGCCTTATTGTCTCATTGGTTCTAAAGTCATTGATTGTGTTGCAAATGCTTAGAAAGCATGAGTTCTGTTTCAAAGTAAGGTGCTGGCTAACGGTGTCCTCAGTTTCATCAGTTTTACCACAACTAGGCAGAAATGGAGAGAATCAATTGCAAAGCCTACTTACAGTGATTTCACAGAGGTCTAGGACTCCAAAGACTTGCTGATGGAAATGACAATTTAGGAGAGGGGACAAATGTTGAAAACAGTTGTCAGAAAATTGTGGCACCGAGTACTTCAACATTTATTTTAATGACCTTATGATCAATGAAATGAATGCATCATAAGACTTAGTTGTGTGATTGAAGTCAACTGTCTTTAATGTAATTATAGAATTGCATCTTTGGTGGTAAAGCACTTAGCTGGCGATTTGTTAGATGCTATTCTTTCTGATAGCAGGGGTAGAAATTACCTCTTGAATTTCTCAGAGCTGCTGAAGGACCATGCCTGCCAGAAAGTCAAAATAGCTGACAAAGCCTGCCTCTGGTTTGATGCTCTCAGAGGCCTAATCCCATGTTTTTGTATCAATAGAATATATTAGATATGGAATAAGATAAGCTAAATAAGGATTGAACTTGACTGTTTTAAGAATTGCGCTTAGTATCTGATTCTACTTTGTTTATACAGATTTCTTCTGCTTATTGTTGACATAATTTTATAGAAATGATTATTGGGAAGTATGAAAATAGATCAGTTATAAGCCCACTTGCCATGAGCTATTAAAATTTGAATCTTTAAATGGGTTTAGGATGAAAAGATAAGCTCCACCCAGTGCTTTGGAGTACTCAGGATGTTTGTCTTGCCTAAAGGGCCATTGTTGACAGATTGAAGAAAAAAAAGGAACTCTGGTTTTATGAAGTTTGGACTCTAGGTGATTTTGTCAGAAGCTGGAAAAAATCTGGAGCCCTGAAGAAATTCTCCGCTCTAGGACTGAATGTTAAAGGAAGCCTGTGGACAGGCTGAAATGCTTGCTAGGTGACCACCTGGATTCACTTGTTGAGGGGAAGTGGGAGAAAAGCAGCAATAGAGAGACGGGTTGAGGTTGGCCACTGGCACCAGTGGTTTACAGGAACTAGAGGAGAAGATGAGAGCAGATTAACTGGTCTGAAGTTCATAATTTAGCACAAGGGGGCTAGGCATGTTCTAAATAGGCAAGCCGACCATTGAACACCCTGGTGAGGCTAAGTGAGGCAGCCCACATTGAATTGACCAGAACCTGACCAGATGAAGATAAGATATTTGAGCCTGTGAACTGGTGCATATTGTTGCTGACTTTATGGATCGCCCATCCGGATTTGACTTTGCTTATGGATGCAGACTTCACAAGGTTCCAACTGGAATAAAGATTCTTCATGTCAAAAAATATGATTGTCTCCTCAGAGCACTCGGTTGATGTAAGTGGGCAGAATAGAAATTGGATACCCAAATACGTCAAATGTTAGATATACAATCTCTCCTATTTTGCGAGCTGTCTATTCACTTTATCTTTAGTGTCTTTTGTTGCACAATGTCTTTAATTTTAGATAATGTGGAATTTATCTCTTTTTTCCCCTTTCCTTTCATTGCTTGTGTTTTGTGTCATATCTAAAAATCCATTGCCAAATCTAAGATTATGAAGATATACTTCTATGTGTTTTTCTAAGAGTTTTGTATTTCTAGATTTACATTATATCTTTAATTTGTGGAGTTTTGAATAATTTGATGCAAGAATCCAGTTATATACTTTTAAATGTAGATATCATCAACAAATTTTGATGAGATTCCTTTTTTCCTATTAAATAGTCGTGACGCCCTCGTTGGAAATTCATTAGCCAGAGATGTGTGGTTTTATTTCTGGTGTCTTCATTTTATTCCATTCATCTATGCACCACTCACAACCACAATGCTTGTGGTTCAGGATTAGGCTCTTTGTTCTCATAAAAATTTGCAGCCACAGAAACCTTACAGAGCCATTGCAATTGTGCTGTGTTCTATGGGGTCATTATGGGTTAGAATCAACTCAATGGCAGGGGGTGGATGTGACTCTCTTTAGGCCTGTGTTTTAACAATTATAGCTATGCACAAAGTGTTGAAAGTAAGGCATGGTAATCCTCCAAATTTGCTTTTACTATTAAAGGATTTTTGGTTAGGTAGAGTCTACTGAACTCCTACATGGATTTAAGATCACCTTCATCTCTGCACAAAAGGTCACTGGAATTTTTCTAGGGATTGCTTTGAAGAGTTATTTATATCTTAGCAATATGATATTTTCCAATCCATGAACCCACAGTTTCTTTATTATTTTAAGACTACTTTAATTTACTTCATAAAAATTTTATTGATTCCCATCTATAACTCTTCTGCTTCCCTAGTTAAACATATTCTTGAATATTTTATTCTTTTTATATATTTACAAGTGTAATATAACTGTTTCATTTCCTTTTTAACTATTAATTGATAATACATCAAAACATAACTAGTTCTTGTATGTGGCGCTTGCATTCAGCCAGAAATTGTTTCATAAAGCAAATTTTAGATTAATGATTCAAACATAGACAAAATAATGGCTTGATAATTTGGGTACCTAGAGATCATGATATCTTAAAACACTGATAGGACGTTAATCTTATTATATTTTAATTTTAATGTTGCGGATGTGATCATATACTTCCTTCAAAAACAGCACTGGATTTGAAGCAAACCCACTGCCAGTGAACAAAATAACCCTTAGGTACTTTTGCTGTCAGTAGGATTATCATTTAACAAACAACAGAAAGCCTGCCATCCGAGGCCTATGGATGGGAGAAAGCAAAAGGAGTATAAGAACCAAATGAAGTATACTTTTAACAAAAACAAATGGTGATGACGTAAAGTTTTATTTCAACACTAAAAATCACAGATATGTCTTGGGAAATTTTAACTTAATTTCAACTATGGTTCTGCTGAGCTCATAAGTCTCCTCGGTGTATCTAGTAGTAGAAACATAGTACTTCCTACAGACTACCTTGAACCAGTGCACCAGAATGTGGACCAATACAAAGGAAATACATGTAAACATTTTAGGTTATAAAGGATTAAGCAAATTTATCAAAAAGACAGGAGAAATTTTTTTTTTAATTTAAAGCTTAGGGATGGTAAAGGAGTAGTGCTTGAGAGCCACAGAAAGAATTTAGCTCAGAGATAATTTCAAGATTAGAAAGATTAAAAATAAGAGCTCAATTCTCTAGTGACAAAGGAAAAAATTCTGAGGAAGAAATACGTTGGGTCCAGGAAGGACATGATCACAAATGAAAAGTGAGGGAGATCAATAGTTCATGACCAAATAAGGGGATAGGATAAATTTTAATTTACAAGTTTAATGATCAAAGTGAATAGTAAGCAATGTGTTAAAATTATTAAGTAACAAAACTGTGAATCTATGTTATTTTTATATGTGATATCAGCAGTACCTGAGGTCTCTACGCAGAAGTATAGAGAAACTAGTTGAATATATTTTAGAGGAAGTAAAAGGGTAAATTCTGTGGTATAGAGGGCATGATATTGGACATAACTTCTTAAGCTTAATTCCCCTGAGTGGCGAAATTCCCCTGGGTGGTAGCAGTATGAGTTGATCAGTAACAAAATAAAAGAGAGTCTGCTCTGTAAGAGGTTGCTCTATGCCTGCTTTATCACACTGATCTAATAGTGTTTGAAAGTTCAGGTCAATATCCATGTGTGTAGGAAATAATTTAGCACTCAACATTTCAGGGGCATTCTTACAAAGAGGTGAACTCTGCCACCAGCAAAGTCAACATTGGAAATCTTAAAAGCAAAAAATAGTGAGTGATTATTTCTTTTTTGAAATAACTATTTATCTCAAAATTTTAACATGGTATATTTTTACTAGAAAATAATTCCCAACATATATAGATTAATCAATACTCTGTAAGAGTATTAAGAGAAAAATTTCCAAGTTTTATTTGCCACGAAGTTGATTTGACTCATAGAGACTCCTTGTATTACACAGCAGCACTCTACCTTTGGTTTTTTTGGTTTTGGGGTTTTATTTGGCTACACTCTTGACAAATACAAATTACTAGACCTTCTCTTTATGGTACCAAAATTATGCTAGCACTTGAGCACAAATTATACCATTAAAAACTCATGGGGACAGTTATTCTTTCATGTAGTGGGCCTGATGATGTGGCGCCCTAATTTATTGCAATGATAGCTTGCTGCTTCAGCTGCTGGCAAGTGCTGTTGGTTTCAACGGTCTGCTCCTTCAGAGGCGGTCTCAGTATTATTGCCTCATCCCAAGGGAGGTGCCCTCCACCGACTGAAATGTGCAGGAGTACGAAGCCATCTTAACCCTATTTTATATAAATCTGAAAGTCCACTCTCTTTACAGCTTGCCATCAGGTTGACTGAGGTTGCCCTTGAGCTTTGACGACTTGACCTCTCCCTCTGTTTAGTTCTCCCTCCCCTTCCTTCAGTGTTGATCCTAAGAATCCTCAAAAATACCACAGCTGTTTCCCAAGGAGTCTAGTCTATAACACCATACAAAATATACCAAACAAAAATGCAGAGAAATAATGGGCACAGATAATTCAATTGCATACATGTTTTAAGAAATGAAAGTCAATGGGAAGGAAATGGGGAGAGAATAAAGGGTTTAGAAAACATAAGTTCCAAAGTAATATGAGGATGCTTCAAGAAGTTTGTGGACAGGGAATGAAAAGAGAGGATGTTTTCACACACATTTGGAGGCCTCTTGGTACAACTATAAGGAGCCCTGCTGATGTAGTGGGTAAGAGTTGGGCTGAAATCCACATGGTCAGCAGTGGAAACTCACAGCAGCTCAACAGGAGAGAGACTGGACTTCGTACTCCCCTAAATAGTTACTGTCCCAGAAACCCACAGGGGTCCCTATGAGTCAGCACCAACTCGATGGCAGCAAGTTTGGTATAAATGTACCCAGTAAAAGGAATGTATGGAACTGTGGTGGCACAGTGCATTAAGCATTGAGCTGCTAACTGCAAAATTATCAATTCAAACCAACCAGTTGCTCTGTGCAAGAAATGAAGCTGTCAACTCCTGCAAGTGTTTATAATTTCAGAAACCTTATGAAGCGGTTCCACCTTGTTTAATAGTCATTATTAGTCAGCATAGACTCAACAACAGTACTTTAAAAGGAATGTGAATAAGCATATTTGAAATTCTGTGCTTTCCTTTTTATAGTTATTATTTGGAGAAAAGTTGTTTCTTTCCCATCCTCTGATGCTCAGCCATAAGAAATTAAAATTGGCCTATGCTGCATTACCAAACCACCACTCCTATCCATTTGTCATACTTCAGTGTCTTGTGCATTATGATGTTGTGGAAGTTATGCCACTAGTGTTTCAAATAACAGCAGATTCACTCCTGCTGGAGAGATCTCAGAGGAACTTCCAGTCTAACATAGACTCGGAGGAAGAACTTGGTAATCTACTTCTGAAAAATCCAATGTAAAAAAACTCTTAAATGTGTTGGTGAACAAAGATTAGCCAAATCAAATGGAATAAATTATGAGATAAAAGAGCCGACCAAATGCTTCCAAAGGGAAGCTCAAGAAGACAATATAAAATATTATCATAAAAAGTCCAAACACCTGGAGTTAGAAAACCAAAAGAGAATATGTTCAGTATTTTTTAAGACGAAAGACTGAAGAAAGAAATTTTAGTTTCAATTGGAAATGTTGAAAGATTCTATAGGTGAAATATGAACAACACAAGAAGCATTAAAGAAGGCATAAGGAATATAAAATCTCTCTACCGAAAAGAATCAGTTAGTGGTCAACCATTTCAGGAATTAGTATACGACCAAAGCTGATGGTCTAGAAGGAAGACGTGCAACCTGCTCTGAAGACATTGGTTAAAACAAATAAACAAACAAACAACAAACAAAATATAAGTCTACAAGAATTAATAAGATACCAATTGATATGTCTCAATAAATGAATTCAACATTTGAAGCATTCTTATGTGCGCCAAGAGATTTGAAGGACAGTTACCTGGTCAAATGACTAGAAGAGATGTATATTTGTGTTCATTCCAAAGAAAGGTGATCCAATAGAATGCCAGTATTAGAGAATAATATCATTAGTATCGCATGCCAGTATAATTTTGCAGAAGATAATTTAAACGTGGTCCAGTCGTATATTGACTAAGAACAGCCAAAAGTTCAAGCCACGTTTAGGACAGGACATGGAACTATAAATACCATTGTCAATATTTGATTACTCTTGGCTGAAAGCAAAAAATAATAGAATGATATTTACCTATGTTTTATTGAAAATAAAATTACCTTTGCCTATGTGGATAATAACACCTTATTAGTAATATTGTAAAGAATGGGAATTCCAGATTATGTAACTGTGTATATGTGGAAACCGTACATAATCCATAGGCAGTCATTCAAATAAAAAAAGAGGATATTACATTTTTAAAAAATCAATGATGCTGAAGGAAGAAGTACAAGCTGCGCTGCATGTATTTGCCAAAACCAAGTCTCCAAGAATTGATGGAATACTAATTGAAATGTTTCCACAAGTTGATGGAGCACTTGAAGCCTTCACACATCTATGCCAGGAAATTTGGAAAACAGACAGTTACTTGGCCAGCTGACCGGAGAAGAGGAGTGAAATAAGTGCCCTCTTCAAAGGAAGGTGAATCAACAGAATGCCCAAACTAGAGAACAGTATCATTGAGATAGCACGCAAGTAAAATTTTGCTGAAGATTGTCCAACAATGGTTGAAGCTGTACATTAATTCAGAATAGGGCATGGAACAAGGGTTATCATTGCTGATGTTTGATGTATCTTGGCTCAAAATAAAGAATAAAAAAAATTCCTTGTGTTTTATTGACTGTGCCAAGGCATTCAACTGTGTGGATCTTAATATACTATGGATAACCTTGAGAAGAAAGGGAATTCCAGAACACTTCATTCACTCCTGCGGAATTTGTACAAGGACCAAAAGGCAGTTGTGGGAATGGAACGAGGGAATATTGCATGGTTTATAATCAGAAAAGGTGTGTGTCAAGGTTGTATCCTCTCACCATACTTATTCCATCTGTATGCTGAACACATCATCAGAGAAGCTGGCTTCTATGAAGAAGAATGGGGCATGAGGAGGAAGCCTTAAACAGCCTTAAAAACAACTTGCCAGATGCAGATGGCACAACCTTGTTTACTGAAAGTGAAGAGCACTTGAGCAACTCCTGACGGAAATCAAGGATTGTAGAAGTGACTGTATTCGTTCCATCCTTTTTTGATACTTCCTGCATCATTCAATATTTTGCCCATAGAATCTTTCAATAATACAATTTAAACCTTGAATTTTTTTCTTTAGTTCATTCAGTTCAGTCATGCTGGACATGTTGTTACCTTTTGGTTTTATAATTTGGTTTCTAATTCTAGAAATGATAACCCTAATTCGAGGTCTTTGCACATTTCATTATAACATTTGATTCTCTTTTTTAGCTGCCCTTTGAAATTTTCTATTCAGCTCTTTCGCGTCATCCTTTTTCCCATTTGCTTTAGTTACTCTACAATTCCAATCAAGTTTCAGCATTTCTTCTGATATCCACTTTCACCTTTTCTTTCTTTCTTTTTTTTTTCCACCTCTTCATTCTTTGCTGTCTTTTTAATCATCTTCTGCTTCCTTCAGGGATGATGTCTTCAGGTCTTAATGTCTTCCCATAGCTCTTCAGTTCTTCTGTCATTAGTGTTCAATGGATCAAATCTGTTCTTGAAATTCAGATGAGATAGACTCAAGGTCTTGATTTGGTTCTTATGTACTTGTATTAATTTTCTTCACCTTTTTCATGAACTAACATATGAGTAATTAATGATTTATTCTACAGTTGGTCTGGTTTTAGCTGCTGCATTGAG
The DNA here is from genome assembly GCF_000313985.2 of Echinops telfairi. Taxonomy (NCBI): domain Eukaryota; kingdom Metazoa; phylum Chordata; class Mammalia; order Afrosoricida; family Tenrecidae; genus Echinops; species Echinops telfairi. The sequence continues at coordinate 19,950,609 of NW_022111369.1, read as the reverse complement.
CTTCTCGATCGTGTCTTCCACAGATATATTAAATTTTATTTCTCTATATTCTATCTGGAGAAATCCATGTATACAGTTGTCTTTTATGTTGTCGAAAAAAGGTATTTGTTGTGAACAAGTCATTGGTTTTGCCAAATTCTTTGATGAAATTTCTAGCTTGGATCCTATCACAAGTCGATATTTCCAACTACTGTTCTTTCCGCAGTTTCCAACTTCTGCATTCAATTCGCCAGCAATTATCAACATATGTTGATTTCATGTTTGACTAATTTCCAACTGAAGTAAAATTCTTCAATTTCTTCATTACGAACATTTGTGGTGCATAAATTTGAGTAGTTGTATTGATTGGGTTTCCTTGAAAGTAGATAGATATAATCCTTTCATAGAGAGCATTATACTTCATGATTGATTTTGTAATGTCGTTTTTGGTGATCAATGCCAAATCAGTCTTTATTTTATCACTCCTGGCATAGAAAGCATATGATTTTCTGATTCAAAATAGCCAAAACCAGTCCATTTCAGCTTACTAGTGCTTGGGATATTGATCTTTATGTGTTGCATTTCATTTTTGACAACCTTCCTAGATTCATGCTTGCACATTTCCAAGCTGTTTCTCCTTACCTTGAGTTGTGTCACAGAGGAAATGATGATCCCAAAGGCTCTCCTGCCATAGACTTTTGCAGACTCACATCACCATGGTGGCCTCGACGCGAGAAATGAGCACCTCCTTAGTCACATTTCTACTTCCCTTCAACTGAGAGGTCCTTTTCCAGAACAATCTACGGCGATTTTCTATTTCATTCATTAGGCCTTCAGTATCTGGCAATGTTTAAAGGTATGCATAAGGTTTTCAGTGGCTCCATCCTTGGATGTGGGTAGCAAGTTCTTCATTCGATCTTCTTAGTCTGGAAGCTCTGTTCAAACCTGGTCATTTTGGGTGACTGTGCTGGTGTTTGAAATACCAGTGACACAGCTTGAAGCATCACAGCAACATACAAGTCATCAAAGTATGACAAATTGACAGACAAGTGATGGGGAAATAGTATTAGGTGGCACCAAATCCTTGGACAAGGACACCTGGAGAAAATAAAATGTCAATAAAAAAATTTTTAAAAGGAAAGTCTTCAGTGAGATAGACTGAATAATTGGCTGCAACAATGGGCTCAAAATTAGCAATGATTGTGAAGATGGCCCAGAGATTTCTTCTGTTGTACATAAGGTTGCTGTGACAGCACCTGACAATGAGAACCCCACATTGTCAATGGGAAAAATAGGGAGTATTCAAAAGTGTTTTAAATGGTACAAACCCAAAACAAGCCTTACTATACCATCAGTCAATTTCAGACCCATCGTGACCGAGCTGGACTGCCCCTTTGGGTTTATGAGACTAATTTTTTTTTACCAGAGCAGAAAGCCTCCTTTTTCTCCTGAGGTGCACTTGATGAATTTACACAGTTGATATTATGGTTAGCAGCCTGACATGTAAAAAATTCTGTGATTATTTTATAATACTATTTCATTTATTTTCTCTCTCTCTCTCTCTGTTCTTACTTGCAAAACTGGCCCATACAACAACTTAAAAATAATTACCAAAGTTAAAATCAAAGGTTGAATATGAATTTTTATAGATTTTGCATCACAAAATGTGTGCAAATTCTAAGAACTATTGCAACATTTTACTTGAACTACAAAGAATAAACTAAATGTCTGAATGCTTGGTGTTTCCGCAAAGGGAGCATGTTAGCCAATAATAAAGAGCCAAAAAATAAATTTATTTTTATACAGCCTAGGTAGTTAACTCAAAATTTTATGTTGCTTTTGATTCATGCATGACAGATTCTTTTCACATGCATAGGTAAATTCCAACAAATTATATTTGGATATGTACTGAGGTTGGCATAAAATCGATATAATAATGCTATATTATTTTGTCTTACCAACAGAAAAAACCTTAGCTTGAAAATTCATATTCAACCTTTGATTTTAACTTTGGTAATTATTTTTAAGTTGTTGTATGGGCCAGTTTCCCAAGTAAGAACAGAGAGAGAGAGAAAATAAATGAAATAGTATTATAAAATAATCACAGAATTTATTTTAATAAATCAATATATAATGGCTAACATTTACATACAAGATAGTCTCCCATGACTTCTGTACGATATGAAGACATGCAAGTTGAGGACTTTGTGTTTGAAGTTTTCATAATATTGAGTTATTAAAATATCAAGGATTTACAAACATTTAGTTTACTCTTTACAATTCAAGTAAAAATTTGCAATAGTTCTTCAAATTTTCATATATTTATTCATTTTGAAAAATTTGTTTCTATTTTGAAGTCATTGAATATTTTAATTCTGTAAATGTATGCCATAAATAAGGTTGATAATAAGTATAACAGACCAATATTATGCCAATTGTTAAATAAAATTAAAGTTTTTATCTGAATAAAACAATGATCTAGTGAATAATGTTCGGTTAATTTATAATGAGATTGGCAACTCATATTTATTTGACACTCATTAAAATTTATCCTTAGGTATAAACTGTATACTTTTAGTTGTGGGTTAATTGGATTTAGGCAGAGAACCTGAAAAAACAAAATATCCTCTATTAAGTATATAATATATCTATAAGAGCCTTAAGTGAATGAGAATTTCAAATTAGCCTAGGAAAATCACTATACTCATTTCAGATCTCATTCCCTATGATTGAAAAACATTTTTCCCCAAATTAAGTTAATTTTCCTTGCTGTTGGGCTTTGTTCCAAATTTCTTTGAGAATTTTGAGATGGTAATTTACCAGTGGTTCAAAATTGAATTAGGCTTACCATAGCAAAATGTGGTCTCCACTCACAGAGAAGGTAAAATGTCATTTTCCATATGTACCTTTCTCCTTGACACTTATTGATAAAATGTCCAACAGACAATGAGACCAATAAAAATCTAAGGGCAGCGCTTTGTTGAACTTTGTCACCATTGTTCCTCTGTCTCTCTCTAGCGCTCTCTCTGCCATGGAGTCAATGCATACACATAGCGACTCCTGGGGATCTCTGGAAGCAGCAAACCTAGTCTTTTTCCCCTGCCTATGTTGATTCAAATAAATGGAAAGCTAAATATTGCACAATTTCTTCCAGAACTGTATTTCTAAACCTTACTTCAAGGTTGAGTAAAGCCACTGTTAGATTTCAAAATGCTTTCTTTCCTTTGGTAATGATGGTATACCATACCATCTATTAAAATATTTTTTCCCAAATGACAAAGATGTTCTAATAATACATTACAACTGCTCAGTATAGAAACAACCAATAGTATATAGCTAATAATTAAAAAGATTCAAATTAACCTTCATATAATTTACTGATATCTAGTATATTTTCAGGGCAGGAATTGATCAACTTTGTTGACTTGATATTCTGCATCTTTCCCACTGTTACATAAATGTTCTTCATAAATGGTTATATATGTATATTAAAATAACTTCATTGAGTATGTTTGAGGGATTTAAACTGGCATCTTGCTTTTTATGTGTGTATCTATGGAAATTTTAAAGAGTATACATCATTTGGTGTAAAAAGAAACTTAATAAGAGTTGGAAATTCTACACCTGTGTATTTCTAAGCAATAAGGTAGCATGGGCTAAGAAATATATATGTACTCTATGAACCTTTAGCATATAGCATGCAGTTTATAACTGTTCTTACTGAAAAAAAGGGTACTATACCCAATTTGGTAGATGCCTCATTTTTGTTTATTAAAAAAGAATAATTACCTCGGCAAGTTAGACCACACTTCAAGAATATATATGAGAGATATGCTGGTTTAAGTGGTTTCTTTCTCACAATCTCACAATCCTACAGACTACATAGATTCCTATTCATTTATGAAATGACTTACGAAACTAAATTTAAACTAAGAAAATCCACATTTTGGGGTTAGTGTCTTTTCTTCCATTGTTTTTCTTTAAGCCTTAAGACATATAAACCTTGGAAGCTAAAGATAAGTTTGAGTTATTTGTCCCTTGAGTTATTTGCCCCTTGTGATATTATCTGCTAAGAATGATGCGAAATCCACTTTCAGATTTTTCATTATTTCACTATAGAGAAAATTACATGTATAGGCACTAAGGTAAAATGAAGACAGTACATCAATAAACTGTAACCCCACATGAAGATGTTATCAGAGCTCTCAGATATATGACTCTAGATTCTGATTTATCTAGAGAGCTGAAATGCAACCTTTTAAATACTACAAGCTGTTGTTGCTAGTTGTCTGTAAGTCAATCCCCATTCATAGCCACCCTATGTGCAACAGAACGACATACTAACTAGTCCTGTGCCATCTTCATGCTTTTCTGTTTGCGCTCATGGTTGCAGCCTCTAAGTGATTCCATCTCAGTGAAGGCTTTTCTCTTTTTTGCTGTCTTTCCACTTTACCATGCTTGATGGCCTTCCCCAAGGCTTGGTCTCTCCTAACCTTAAGATAAAGTCTTGCCCCTCCCCCAGGAAGAATTTACTTGAGAGGACGACAATGAAGCTACAGCTAGGGGAGAGGGGCATGTCTGACCAGAGCAAATGGGAGCACTTAGGGGGAGGAAGAGAGAGTGGAGCACATCCTGACCCACCAGGCCTGGAGGA
>NW_022111369.1:19919044-19943383 GCF_000313985.2 Echinops telfairi | reverse complement strand
TGAGGGCAATGAATGTACAAATGTGCTTTACACAATTGATGTATGTATGGATTGTGATGAGTCGTATGAGCCCCTAATAAAATGATAAAAAAAAAAAGATAAAAGTCTTGTCATCCTTGGCTCTAAGGAGCACTCGGACCGTACTTCTTCCAATACAGATCAGTTTGTCCTTTTAGCAGTTCATGTTGGTTTATTTACATATTTATTTATTCATGTATGCATGTATAGTTGGCCAGCACCACAATTCAAATGCATTGCTTCGTCTTTGATCTTCCTATTCAATGTTCAACATCCACATGCATATGGGGCAATTGAAAATGCCATGGCTTGAGTCAGGTTCCCTTGGTCCTCATGGTAACATCCTTGCTTTTCAACATTGTAAAGAGTTATCACTTGACTGCTGCTTCCATGAGAATGGCTTGTGGATTCAAGCAAGATAAAATCCTTGACAACATTAACCTTTTCTCCACTTTTCATGATGTTAAGGTTGCTAATAAGCCTTCCTCCAATCCTGATGACACGTTATTCTTCATATACACCAGCTTTTCTGGTGATTTGCTCAGCATATAGATTGATAAGTACGGTGAGAGCACACACCTCGGAAACACTCCATTCCTGATTTAAAACATGCACTACTCCCTTGTTCTGTTCCACAAATGGCTCATGATCCACGTGCACATTCCCCCGGAGCACAAGGAAGTGTTCTGGAATTCTCATTCTTGTCAAGGTCATTCATAGTTTGTTATGATCCACACGTTTGAATGCCATGGCCTATTCAAAAAAAGCCAAGTAAACATCCTTCCGGTCTTCTTTGCTTTGAGCCAGGATCCATCTGCTATCAGCAATGGTATCCCTTGTTCCATGTACTTTTAGGAATTTGATCTGAACCTCTGGCAGCTCCCTAGCCATGTACTACTGGAACACTTGATGAATAAGCTTGCTCAAAATTTGGCTTTCATACGCTACCAGGGATATTGTTCTACAGTGTGAAAATTCTATTGGGTTATCTTAGATGTTGTTATTTCACGAATCCATTAGGTGATTATGGAGCAATGTTCGAGAACTATTGACCTAGCACATCAGTTGTTTCATGTGATAGTTACAAAGATTTTGGTGTCTTAATAATTTACTTAGGGTTACACAAAACTTGAACTCTAGCAACTACAACTTTTTAAATTTAAAAATTAAAAATTGTGTTGTGAACTGGATAAAAATAGAGTATATCTTGAGCATTGTACTTAACAATTCACACACATTTTTATTCATCACATTCCGTAAAATTCCTTAGTACAATTTCAATTATCCTACTCCTCTGTTACCTGTTTCTATTCCTCCCTCTTTTACTAACTCTCTGAACTTTGTCCTTGGGTAACAGGTGCCATTTCATCTTAAATGGTCCATTATTTTAAGGTATGCATATCTCAGTAGTGCTAACATTCCCCTTTGACCCACTGCCATCTAGTCTATTCCAACGCAGAGCCATCCTATAGCACAAGTGTCCCACTGGGTGTCTGAGACTAAAAATCTTTTACAGAGCAAAACGTTTCCTCTGTCTCCCTTGAATTATCCACTGGATTCAAACTGCTGACCTTACTGTTAGCAGTCCAAGGTGCAACCTACTCTGCGGCTCCTCTTCCCCCACCCCACCCCCACGTATACAAATGTGTCCATTGTTTGATTGAAAATTGAGCCATAGGACTGAGTTCAGTTCCATACCTGAATGGTGACTAAGGGTCCTGTTATCAAGGGTTTCAACCACCTCTGTCCAAATAGTTAGCCTGGTCTCACCTATAATTTTGAGTTTTGTTGCATATTGTTCCCCCTCTCTATTGAGGACCTCTAATGTGATCCTTTTTCAGAGAAGTTGAGAGTCGTAGTGGGGCACCATTTAGTTCTTCTGATCTCAACACCATGGAGATTTATGTATGTGTGGTCAGTGAAATCCAATGATGAATATTATTTTCACTTACCTTTGACTTTCCTCACTCCTTTTTCCCCCTTCTGGACAGACAGAGACTAATATTGCATCCTTTTCCTTGGGAGTTTTTAAAAGCCCTGTCATTGCTACTCAAAGTAGGATGTAGCACATGTCTTTATGGACTGTTTTATCGCAATTGCCTTTGGTGTCCCCTAACATTATTATGTCTCTGAGCCCCCAGGAACAGTGGCACATTTTCTTAAGGCATTGGTTTTGGTTAGGATGTTTTCATGGCTTCCCCTCTGTTAGCAACAACATCCATGCAAAGGTAAATGCCCATACAAATATCCTCTGAGAACCCATATGTATTAGTGGTTATACTGTCCCTTTCATCACTTTCCCTTCCAACTCATTCATCCTACCTGTCTATCCGTGCAGGTACTCATTATCACAGGACTGTGCATGTGACAGTAAGTACTCTTGTTGCCTTTAACTCTCCCACTCCTTCCAGTGTCTTACTCTGCTTCCATCATTTTTGATGACATCATATTATATACTGAATTCCTCTCCATTTAAAATTCTTGTAACTATACTACTTGATAGTTTTACTCTGTAGTTGTACTCTTTGTTATAAACTGATATCCCTAGTTACCTATTTTCAGTCTTAAAGATTTGTTTTACTTTGAACACTTTGTCTCTGAACTTATTTCTGGGTTGTCTGCTACTGTTGGTTCTCTGTTCAGTGTACCCCTTTGGCATTTCTTGTAAGGTTGCTTTGCTGTTTACAGATTTCTTTAATTTCTATGTAATTACAAATGTCCTAATATCACTGTCGTACGTGAGGGAAAATTTTACTTGGTTGGCAGTTTTTTCTTTCAGAGTTTTATTTATGCCATCCCATTGTCTTCTTGCTCATGTAGTTTCTGCTGAGAAATTGAAGTTTAGTCTTTTTAGCTACTTTTAAAAAATTTCATTATTTAACCTTAGCATCTTCCTCACAGGTTTATGCTATTAAAGAGAATGCATTGTGTTGTAATATAATTTAATAATTTACTGCTTGTTCTTATACTTATAAAAATAGAATTCACACAAAGTAAAATACATTAAATTTTTCATGCTTTTAATTCTCCAATTCTAGCATTTTTTAAAGAGATGAAGTGCAAGAACAGAAGCCCAGTAGGTTAACACACATAAAGCATCCTTTGCTTTGTGACCACATCCCCAGTGTTTGGAAATATTTTTATTCTCTGGTTAGAGAGTACGATTATAAAGACAAAAAGGGAAAGTTTTTCATCCAATGTCTTTATTCGGCATCAGATTTTATATGGAAGTACTAATAGTATATGTTAGGAAAGAATGCAATATACTGCTCAGTAATAGGAAAAATGTTGAGGAAACTAATAGAGAATGAAATGCCTTTCAAGAACAGATTTTCTATTTCACAAGGTTAGGAGAGCAATTATGTTCTTTTGAGCAGCTGATAGAGGACATCATCAAAATCGAAGTACTTCGTGAGAGAACTGTCAGCTCACCTTTAGATTAACAGATAACTTCTGGTATGTTATCTGTGGGAAGAGGAAAGCTGTTTCAGTAAGTAGTGTCTCTATTGTATTTCTTAACCTAAGCCAAAATACCTTTTTCCACATTGTTCTTCTAGTTACATTATCTCAAACAAAAAGAGCTACAAACAGTTCATACCATGCCTCCACACCCCACCCTCGTTGCTAGCCACATTAATTGTTGTTAGATGCCATCCAGTAGGTTCCAACCCATAGCAACTGGATACCCAACATTGCCCTGTCCTGCATCACCTTCACAAGCGTTCCTATGCTTGAAGCCATTGTCACAGCCACGGTGTCACCTCATATCATTCCAGGTCTTGCTCTCTTCCCCTGCCCCTGTGCTTGACCAAGTCAAATGGACTACTTTTCAATCTTTAGAAATCAAGTGGCTCACAGGTGCTGAATCTTGGTTCCTGAACTGTTCTAATGACTCAGCTGGAGCCTTCAGTTAGGTAAAGACATACTTAAAGGACACATCACATCTGCAATTGTCTGCATGTTACATCATGATCACAGCGAAGCCCATAAGATGAAGTGTTAGTTGACAGAACAGAAAAGAAAGAAACAGATGAGCATTTACATTTTCACATTATATCTTAATATGCTGACTTCTTAATCAGTGAGTCATCCGTGGATGAGATCTTTTTATTTTACTAAGTTACTTTTTAAATATACTTGTGAAAAAGAAACTCTAAAATTGATTGTGGTGATGATTCCACAACTTTTAAAAATGTGCTTAAACGATTGAATTATTTGATACGTGAGTTATGTATCAATAAAGCTGTTAAAAATTTAAAAAGAAAAGTAAATAAATGAATATGGCTGTAAGCCATGAGAGGTTGTACCAGATTTCATTTCAGAGGAATGTCATTATTTTTCACTAAGCTTCATGTGCATGACATTGTATATTAAAAATTAATCCTATACACATTTCATTCATGATCAGGAACAGTTGGAAAATTTGTCTTTACCCAAGGTAAACCAATAAAGTCCAAATAATTTAACCTGTTGTTCTCACTTGTAGTTTTGAGAAAGTTTCCTTATGCAGATGGTAACTCTTTCCCTATATTTAATCTTCTGACTTCCTTACATTATCTACCTTGTTCCTCCTTTATCTAGATATTAGTAGAACAGATAGTCATTTGTACCTGCTGATTTCCTGTTTTCCCTCTAATAGTCCAGAGAAACCTTGAACTTTTTTTAATTGAAAAAAATAGTTTGCTTAAAAGAAGAAGCCCCAAATTGCACTGCTTACTAAACTACAGAATAATTCTACATTGAAACTCCAATTTTACTTTTTGTGGGTCTCAGTGGCAGGAGAGTAGACAAAGAGAAAACGTGGAATGCAGTCTGATTGTGCATTTGCAATGATAAAGTTAACCGGGGCGGGCTCAGTTTTGCTTCGGAAGGTTTATTCCACAGAAGACTGTTGGATGTGGGTGAAATCACCTGAGAGGGACTTAGTTCTGCTTGGTGCCATATTTTACAAAAATCAGCAAAAGCTAAACAAGTAACGATTATATATTCTCTTGTTTATAATGTTGCAACAATAATCCTCAAAGAAATGAATGTGGACCCAAGTTTAGTAAATGTCTTTTCTTTCAGAGAACGTGCATTTTCAGGAGCATAGTAAGTTAATAATTATGTCAGTCTATATTGTGTCTAGAAGATACTCTTCTTAAGTTGATGAAAGACCTGGCTATCCAGAGTTGTTTGAGAGCCGAGAGTGCTTGACAAATTGTGGAGAAGGGAGAACTCAGCTTTGACCGAGGAAATATTGTTTCAAACTGAGTCCTGAGTTGGGGGGGGGGCGGGCGGTGGTTATTCTTAAAATTGATTGCGAGGAATGTAGAAATGTAGGTCGGAAAGGTCCAGAAATGCGAAGAAAATGATGGGATCAAAGCAATGCTTAGTGTTAGATTGCACCTTGCGGAATGTAGGCAGCATAAAGTCAAGGGGCTTAGAAGACAGTCAAAAAGTAGCTATAAAGTAAGCTGCAATTTTGAGTCTTGAAGTCTGAGCAGTAAAATTCATAGTTCAAGTCCAAGACATCAAGACTTGAAGAGACAAAATCCCAAAGAGATCTTAAATATTGAAATTATTGAAGTAAGTGCATCATCTTCCCCCTCAAAATATGTTCTAACCTTTATGTAGGCTCAAAGGCTGAGGAGTAGAGTAGAAATTAGTAGCGACGGATCAATGCAACTGAGTAGAAGTTTGGGCAGTTTGGTGTTTCACAAAGCTGGAGGGGAGCGAGAAAGCAGTCAACCTGAGAGCCATACAAGGAGGAAGGACTCGAGTAAATACCACTGAATGTCACAAAACGTCACAGATTCTGAGAATTACAGAAGGGCTATTTATACCCCAGAAACATACGTGCTACAATTGCATGACAGAGAAAAGTGATCTGCCCAATATATGAGTACCTGTCAGAAAACTCAAAGAAATTCTATCTGGATTAGATAGCATCATATTATCTCTATAACTTTTATAAGCAATACTCAGCATTTGTCAAATGCATTTACTTGGAATGTCAAGAGATAGAGTCAAAAGTCAGAAAATTAAGAGAATAAAGAGAGGATAAACAGATCCACAAGTGAAACCTAATGTTGGAGTTATTTGAAGCAGGCTTTTAAACACACCTTTTACTATTGTGCTCAGAGCAGGAGCAACGGAGAGTCCATTTAAAAAAAATATTTTTTAATATCTCACAATGTAACTAGACTTTATTGATTTTAATAAAACAGCAATCTAAAACTGAAAAATACAATTGAAACTAAGAACTTAATATAACTTTCATAGAGGGCTACAGACTGAAAAATAGATTAATAAGCTGAAGAGAAGTTTTTAGGAACTATGTAAACTGAAGGAGACAGGAGGAATAAAAGAATCCATGTTGTGGGGGAAAAACAACGCTGGACACAGTAAAATGATTTAATAGCTGTAACTGAATTTTCAAAATCAGAAGAGTAAGAGACAGAGTTTCAAAGGCAATGTTTGAAGTTAAAGGTTGAAATTTTTATACAATTGATGAAATGACATCAACTCCCACAATTCAGAATGTTAGGAAACACCAAGCAGAATGTAGTAAATATTACTGTGATATTTTACACCCTTTCTATCACACTAAGCCTTTAAAACTTCTATCCTTTATAGAATTAACAGTATATATCAATGAAAATTAGCCATATTTCAAGTGCTCATAGTCTCATTTGGCTACTTGTACCATCCTGGGCAACAATGATCTAACCTATAACAAGAATAAACTCTGCTAGTATCTTATTCATTTTGTCAATAGCTCTAATAAGCAATTTTCATGATACATTAGATATTTGGATTTATATTTGATTACTTTAACCAACAATATTCTTTTCAGAATTTTGCTTCCTTGCAATTAATCGAATCTCAGTAAATTTCTAATGTCATTTAGTAGTGTGGATATTGAATTGAAAAATTCTTTGTCTGGGAAATAATAACATCAATTTGTTTATTAAGTACAGTCCCAGCTTTACCAAAAAATACAAATCTATACAATCAGTGTTTAAATCAGAGTTTAATTTCTGTTAGCTAGTTATTTGAGAGTATCTATTCTTAGTCCAAACATGCTTGTTTATACAAAAATAAATAGCCCAGTGTTATTTGGCTTTGTGTAGTACTACATAGTATTATGTGGCTTCAAAAAATTCATGGAAAATGGAATGAAAAGATAATAGAATTTTTGACGAAATTTTGAAGCGCCCTTCTATATGTAGCATAGTATTATTTAATAAATTTCCTTTCATTTTCTTCTATTAAAGATAGGTTAATCAAAAGAAAGTTGTCAGCTAAAATTCATTATGGAACCTATTCTACCTTGGTAGTAAAGACAAATGAGAATCAGTCTTTATAAAAATAGAAAGTGAAATGTACAAATGTGCTTGACACAATAGATGGCTGTATGGGTTGTGATAAGAGTTGTATGAGCCCCCAAGAAAATGATTAAAGAAAAAAATAGAAAAAGGGAATGTTATGAGTACCCTTAACCAGACGAGCACGTCTATCTACCTTAACTTATTCCTTATTCCTTGTGACTTGTTCATTATTCCTAAGCACCTTAAATACCAACATATTGTTTCAAAGGAAAGAAATTATCTGAATCAAAAGATCTTATGTGGCTAGGTATCAATTTATGGATTATAAAAATGTAGCAACCATGTAACTCATGAAGACAAGCACTCACCATTTGAAGTATTCTGCTCTGCCCCCTGGACATTTATATTTGACATTTTTCTATGTTTTCTGAGATTTTCCTTTATTTACTGTTGGATTTGGTAGAGTAACATTAAATGTTCTCTTCAGGACAGAATGTCTTAAAAATGGACTGAGCTGTGGAGATGCAAACAAAATAATGTCATTTTAATCATTTCATTCATAAACTTTGAAAAATGCTTTTACATAAATCAATAATGGATTCATTATTGTAAAATAATTCACCAACACCATTCATTAATAAGTTACACATTTGGTTTTCTAGGATAAATATATATCAGCATATTATTTTAAAATGTAAATATATTTGAAATCATAAGCTTAATTAAACGAGCTTAATATTTTTACCAAAAGGCACATGTGTGTAGAGATAATATAATCTTTTGGTGAAACCTTAAATTTTATTAAAATAAATATGTGTTTTCACATATATTAATAAAAATTAATAACTGTCTGTGAGTAAACTGTGCTCCAATGAAGGTTGTTGCTATTTTCTATTGTGTCACTTCAAATGGACAGTGAATCCATACATCCAATGATGGTGACATTGATTTTTCAGTTCTGCTACCTCTCAATATTTTCCTTTCAACAAATATTTCTTAAACGCATACCTTCTGTGTAACACTCACTTTAGTATTGTGACCATGGCAGCAACAAAGTAGAGTCCATTCAAATACCACCACCAACATAGAAAAATGCCGGGGCTTAAGTGGAGAGGAAATGTTTTGAGAATGATGAGGGCAATGAATGTACAAATGTGCTATACACAATTGATGTATGTATGGATTGTGATAAGAGTTGTATGAGCCCCTAATAAAATGATTAAAAAAAAAGAATAATGCAATAATTTGAAACAACTCTCCAAATGTTGTCTGGTTTACAACCGCTATGAGGAATGCCTTCCAAATCATTTGCAAAAAAACCCAAAACAACTGATTTTAAACAAATCGGTGGACTTGGAGTATTTACTCAATCAACAGTTACTTTTTCCTGTGTGCCCTGGTGTGCAGGGCAGTCCATGCACTGCTAACCTCAAGCTCAGCAATCAGAGCCCACCAGCCACTCCTTGGAGAAAGATGAGTCTTTCTGTTCTCCTAAAGATTGGCAGCCTCAGAAACTCGAAGGAGTCGTTCTACTGCCTGATAGGTTATTATGAATTGGAATCTACCTGCTAGCAGTAGATGGTGGTTAGATATGACTAGCACCAGTCTTAAGATACGTCTATTAACGCTCCTCCCTGCTGCCACCAGGGCACCCCCCCCCACCCCGCCCCAGATGTATGAAGAAGCTGAGAATAATATAAAGAAGCATTGCACCTTGAGTCAAGTAAGTGCTAAGGACAAATGTTTAAGGACACTATCTGTATTATCTACATTTGATGCAACGAGATTTAGGGTCAGAGTCAGCCTCGTGTACGAAGAAGAACTGATCTCAGCGCAAAGTCTGACTCTTACTTTTCTGATGTCTGTGACCTTTAGAAAATTATCTACCCTTCTGAACTGTAGTTTTCTTATTCATCAACAGTGCCCATGCTATTATCCTATATACTTTCTTGAATTATTAGTTCTATAAAGTAGGTAGTCTTTGCTCGAGAAATGCAATAAGCTTAGTGGTTGATAGCCTGGATTTCCTTTGTTTGGGACTCCACTCCCACCATCTGCTTTTTGTCAGTCTTTTGATAAGTTACTTAACCTCTGTGCTTTTATTTCTCACACTTTGGGAAATGAGGATGATAAAATAAGAGCAATCTCATAGTGTTGCCCAAGGTACTTTAGTTAATGCACTTAGCCTAAGTTACTTAATGCAGTCTCTATGGAATTTGTAGAAATTTGCTCCACTGCTCAGAAGCAAACAGGATGGAGGCAGATGTTACCTAGATAACTCTGAGGGTCTTCCCTTATTTGCATGACTGTTAGTAATTTAAAAGCTATGTTCTGCTATCTATAGATAGTTAGCAGTGACATACTGGATCTTGCCTGTTTATACTCAAAAACTGTTCCTCATCATAATCTTGAAAATGAGTTATTGTAAAACACCTTCACATGACTCCCAAAGTATAAATTCAAAGTACTAGGTATGTAGTCTCTATGTATTCTGATTTCAAACAGGATGCCATCAAGACAGTGGTTGGCATCCTCCCTAGTGGTCCCCTAATCAACTTTTCTTCTTTCTTCTATCTTGGAGTTAGTGAAGCGGCTCTGCTGCTCTGGGGGTATGAACCCACAGTTGCAGTAACAATAGTATTGATGTGAGAATTACACGGGTTAGTATCTGTATAGTATATTAAGCTTAGTTTACTAAAATTAGGCTACAACAAGCTGATGAAGCACTAGAAGCATTCACTCATTTATGCCAAGAAATTTGGAGTGTAGCTACTTGGATGACTGGAAGAGATTACTTTTTGTGCCCATTCCAAATGAAGGCGACCCAAAAGAATGCTCAAACTACAGAACGATATCACTGATATGGCACAGAAGTTTAATTTTGCCTAAGTCTATCCAACAACAGTGGCAGCAGTACATTGACAGGGAGCTGCCAGGCATTCAGGCTGGATTCAGAAGAGGATCTGAAATGAGGGATATCATTGCTGACATCACATGGATCTGCGCGGAAAGCACAGAATAGCAGAAAGATGTTTACTTGTGCTTTATTGACTATGCCAAAATATTAGACTGTGTGGACCATAATGAACTATGGATAACCTTGAAAAGAATGGGAATTCCGGAACACTTCATTGTGCTCCTGCAGAACTTGTACCTGGATCAAGACACCGTTGTGGGAATGGAGGAAGGGAATACTGCATGGTTTAATATCAGGGAAGATGTATGTCACAGTTGTATACTCTCATCACACTAGTTCAATCTGTAGGCTGAGCAAATCACCAGAGAAGCTGGCTTATATGAAGAAGAAGGTGGCATTAAGATCGGAAGCAAGCTTATTAACAACTTATGAGATGCAGATGATCCAACTGTGATGCTGAAAGTAAGGACAACCTGAAGCACTTGCTGATGAAGATCAAGGAGTGCTGCCTTCAATATGGATTAGGACTCAAGGTAAAGAAGACCCAAATCCTCACAACTGGACCAACAGATAGCATCATGATATATAAAGATCAAGTTGCATTTGTCAAGGTTTTCTGTTTTTTTTTTTCTTGCTTGAAACTACAATCAATGCTCATGGAAGCAGCAGCCAAGAGATCAAAAGACTACTGGCATTAGGTAAACATGCTGCACAAGACCTCTTTAGAGCATTGAAAAGCAAGAATTTCACTTTGAGGACTGTATTAGTCTAGGTACTTTGGAGAAACAAATCCACAGCGACTCATGTATAAGAGAGAGTTTTATGTAAAGAAAAGGTGCATCATGAAAACATCCCAACCCAATGCTGCCCAAGCCCACAAGTCCAACATTAACCCATACCCAACACCAGTCCACAAAGTCCTTCACCTCACAAAACAGAGGCAATGATGCCGACTGCAGGAGGAAAGCTGAGTCAGTGAACGTGTAAGCATCTCAGCACTGGCAGGGGTCTCCACACGGCTGCTCCAGCACCCAGGGCTGCATCGGGATAGATCAAGTGGCTTCTCCTTGGGGATGTCTTGTAGGAAATCCATCTTGCAAGCTGAAGCAGGGAACTGCTAAGGCAGCTGCACCCGATGCAACCATCACAAAACAAGAGACCCGAGAACTAGAAAGGCGAGGCTTCACCACCCATTTATCCCTCCGCCTTTCAACCAGCACCACATGTGATTATCGGCCAGGCTGGCACAATTAACTAACTCAAGGACTAAGATACACCTGACCCAAGCCATGCTATTTTCCATTGCCTCATACACTTGTGAATGTTGGACCCTGAATAAGGAAGATCAAAGAAGAATCAATACATTTAAAGTGTGGTACTGGAGATGAATACTGAAAGTATTATGGGCTGCTAAAAGGGCAAACAAATCTGTCTTGGAAGAAATATGGCCAGAATGTCCCTTAGAAGCAATGATGACAAGACTTCGTCTTACCTACTTTGGAAATATTGTCAGGAGAGACCAGTCCCCCGGCTAAGGACATTATGTTTGGGAGGGACAGTGAAAACGAGGAAAGACCTCAATGAGCTGGCCTCACACAGTGGCTGCAACCATGGGTTCAGGTATAGGAACAACTGTGAGGATGGTGAAGGAGCGTTCAGTGTTTGCTCTGCTGTGCACCGAGTCAGTATGGGTCAGAACAGACTGGATGGCACCTAACAACAACACATGAAAACGATTAGGCATCCACGATTATAACCCTGTATGGTTTGGTGCAAAACCAAAGCAAATAGTCGCATCAATATCCATTCTAAGCAGTAGAGACGTCCCGACGTGGCACAAACTACTCAGCACTTAACTACAGATCTAGTGACCTCCTTCAGAAATAGCCTATCTTTGAAAACCCTTTAAAGCAGTTCTACTCTGCACATATGTGGTCACCACAAGTCAGAATTAACACTGCATTTAACAACAGTCGTTAAAGAACTACTTCTTTAATGTAAAGAGGAGCTAGTACTTAGCTTTGCAGTATGTAAAACACTGAAAATTATATAAGTGGACCTGGATCTACCAATAAGTTTTAAGGAACCCCCAAATCCATGACCATGTGTAAAGATAGAGCCTGAAGCAAACAACCAAACTCGCTGCCAGGAAGTTGATTTGGATGCACAGAGTAGAATGGCTCATCTCCCTCAGAGAGAATGGTGGGTTTCAACTGCTGACTCCGCCTTCAGCAGTGCACTGTGTAACCCGGTATGTCCCCAGGGCTCCTTGTGGAGACTACAGAGAGATTCAAACTGAGACGTTTGAGGAACTGAGACATTAGAGGAACTCAATGTATCTTGTGTTAGAGAAGTCATTAGAATAAAGTGTATTTAGCAGATTCAAAGTTTTAACACTATTGACCTGTCTGGTGAGAAAGGAACTTTAAAAAAATGCTATTATATCGGGAGACAGAAGAAATAAATTAATTTAAAAAAATAACTGCAATCAAGTAAATTTCTAGTCAGAACAATCCTGTAAGACAGAGTAGAAATGCCCCTTTGAGTTTTTTTAAACCTTTATAAAAGCAGTCTTATCTTTCTCCTGCAGATCCAGCCTCTGACCTTATAGCTTGCAGTTCAATGCACAGCCCACCACAACACTCACATTGGCTTAAATTGCATTTGGAAGGAGTAAAGAAGTTGAACTGTAATAAGAAATTTTTTTTCAGGAAGTTTAGCTTCAAAATCCCTCTTCTCCTGCTGTTAGTTGTCTTCTAGTACATTCCAAACTCATAGAGACCGTACGTGCAGCAGAACACAGCACTGCCTGTTCCAGCACCATCTTCATCATGGGTGTTCTGTTTCAGCTCATTGCTGCAACCTTTGTGTTAAGTCATCTTGCCGTGATGCTCCCTTTTGGGATGACCTTCAAATCTGCCTATAATGATATCCTTTTACAAGGTCTGGTTTCTCCTGAAAACATGTCCAAAGTACATAAATCAAAGTCTTCCCATCCTCGCTTTTAAGGAGCTTTCTGAATGTACTTCCAAGATAGATTTGTTTGTTCTGCTTGTGGTCCATAGTACTTTCAATATACATTCCAAGAACCATAATTGAAATTCATCCATTCTTCTTCCTTTTCCTTATTCATTGTCCAACTGTCACATGTATGTGATTCCCTGTAAAACCATAGCTTGGATCAGGTGCAGTTTAGTTCTTAAAGGGACACTCTTGCTCTTCAATACTTTCAAAAGGTCTTCTACCTCATATCTGCCCGATAAAATAAGCTGTTTGATTTCTCGACAGCTGCTTCCATGAGCTTTGATTGTGGATGAAACAAGATGAAATCCTTGACAACCTCAGTCTTTTATCCATTTATCATGATGTCTTCTGACCCAGTTGTGAGGATTTTGTTTTCTTTTCACTGAGTGACAATCTATACTGAACACTGCAGTTATGTGTCTTACTCAAAAAGTGCTTCAAATACTCCTTGCTATAGCAAGCAAGGTATGTAATCTGCATACGACACGTTGTTAATTAGCCTAACTCAAGCCCTGACATAACGCTCTTCTTCATATAGTCCAGCTTCTCGTATTTGCTCAGTTCACAGAAGGAATAAGTATGTTGGAAAGGACACCACTCCTTTCCTCTGAGGGCCATCAGTTGATCCCCGCTCACAGTGGCCTCGTTGTGGCAGTGAAGAACTGAGTTCCAAAGGGTTTTCAATGGCTTTCATTTGGAACACCAAATGTGCTTACAGTTTCAACTTTTGTGCTTATATTTTCAATTTTTCTATTAGCAGCTGAACACATTAACCCTTTGTTCCACCCAGAAACTCCTCTTCAAAAACAGCAAATAGAAAAAGAAGAAGCCAATGGAAAATATGTTCTTTTTCTTAGGTGCCTTCTAGTTGGTTCTAACTCAGAGAAACCCTAGATACAATGGAAGGAAACACAGCCTGGTCCTAAGCCATCCTTCCAATCTTTGTGATATTTGGGCTCATTGATGCAGCCACTGTTTCCATCTGGCTTCTTAAGAGCCTTCCTTTTTTTCCTTGTTCCTCCACTTTATCAAGCATTGTGTCCTTTTCCAGGAACTGATCTTTCAGCATAATATGTCAAAATTATGTGAGATAAAGTCTTATCATCCCACTTTAAAAGAACAGTTTAGTTGTATTTCTTATAAAACAGGTGTTTGTTCTTTTGGCAGTCTATGGTATTTTCAATATTCTTTTCAAACACCATAATTCAAGTGCATCCACTCTTGTTCAGTCTTTCTCCTTTATTGTCCAACTTTTACCGACAGATGAGGCAATTGAAAATGCCCTGGCCTATCCCATGGCACAAGTAGGGTGCTCCTTAGTCTTCAAAACAATATCCTTGCTCTTCATACTTCCAAGAGGTCTTGGTCAGCATATCTGCCCAGCGCCACAGGTTGAGTGATTTCCTGACTGCTGCTTACACGAGCATTGATTGTGTTTCCAAGTGGATGAAATTCTTGACAGTGATAATATTTTTCTCCATTTATCATAATATTGCCTACTTATCCAATTTTTATTATTTTTATTTTCTTTACCTTGAGTTGTAATCCATACTGAAAACTCCAGTCTTGGAGCTTCATCAGCAAGTGCTTCAAATCTTCCTGGCAGTGGCAGGTCAGAGAATAACTGTTTAATTTTAACTGTAATTTGTTAATAGAAGATATTTGGAAGTATTGAAAAGGCAATAAGAAAGACCCTCAAATTTAGAGTTGCAAGGAATTACAAGGAGTGGAATTATTACTGTCTATAAAATACCATAATGTGTAAAAGCTATAGTTTTGAAAACTTTTATAGATATTGGTCATAGTTGTGAGAAAAGAGAGTGTCTACTAAAGTACGCTAAGATAGATCCTGATAGATATGAGCATCAATTAAATATAATTAAAACAGCGGAATCATTATTTGGGGGGTTAATTTTTCTGCCACTGTTTCAAGTATTTCTCCAACTGAAATTTTCATGAAATAGCCCAGAAAAATATATGACTAGGGGAAATTCTGTATTCAAGTTGAAAAATAAGGATGGGACACTTATTTGTCACAATGATTAAAGATAAAATGAGGATGGACTGAAACAATCATGACAAACAAATCATGACAAATGAAGAAAAGAACAAGGCTATCAATACCAAGTATAATCTTGGATCAATAATCAATTCCCATAATAGCAGCAGTTAATAAATTCAATTACGTAATACATTAGTATACACCTTCTGAAAATGCTGAGCATTTAGCCTATTGTATCACCAGTGTATAAGCGATAGCAAAGAAAAGAAATAAAACTTCTCGTTTTCTCTATATCCTTCCCCGGAGGCTCCTGGATCTAAGCTATCTAAGATTAATTATACATCTCAGAATGGTTGAGAAGAAAGGTGGTCTTATGTATTATGAAATATTGCACACCTATATTGTCATTGTTGCTATTTGTCGTCAGGTCAGTTCTGACCCAACGCAGCCCTGTGCACAACCGAACAGAAACTGCCTCGTCCCAGGCTTCTTCCTAAGCTTGAGGCCATCGTTGCAGCGTTGCCATGGCGATTCTGCTTGTTGAGGGCATTCCCTTTTTGGCACGGCCCCTCTACTTTACAAGCATGATGTCCTTCTCCAGGAACCTGGCTCTCCAGACAATGTGTCCAAAGTGCATGAGAAAACGTCTTTCCCTCCTTCTCTCTAAGGAGAAAACTGGCCACAGTTCTTCCAAGAGAGATTTATTTGTTCTTTTGACAGTCTACGGTACTTTCAATGTTCTTCACCAGTGCCATAATTTAAATGCATCGATTCTTCTTTGGTCATCCCTATTGGATGTCCAACTTTCACATGCATATGAAGAAATTGAAAATAATGGGCATAGTATTTTCTTAAAAAAAATCTTAAAAGTAAATTCCAGGCTTGCTCAGAGCAAATCCTTTGTTTTGTCAAAAAGAAAAAAAAAAGAGTCAGTGTACACAAGAACTTCTCCAGAAGGAAGACACAGAAATCAAATAGACCACATCTGCGGGAAGAGGTGATGGAGAAGCTCAATATCATCACCTACAACCAGACAGCGGCTACTGTGAAACAGAGCATCAATTGCTAACATCTAAGTTCAGGAAAAATCTGAAGAGAATGAAAACAAGCCCACCAGAGCCAGGGAATAGCTAGCACAGTTACTCTAAAGTGTTAGAATGTATTTGTTCAAACTTCACCACGGTTCATTATCAAAGCACATATGGAATGATTCTCAAATTGCTCTTAAAGTATAGACAATCATTAATTGATAAGCAAATGTCATATTTCTATGTAAATATAATATCTCTAGAAACATTTTCATAAGAATTCTATGGTAATGTTTTTACAACTTATGGAAATACCTGGGGCAGGGTGTGGTTGGCAAACAAATATAGGATGCATGCATTAATTGCATAAAGTATGGTGCTGCAAAATTGCTGTAGGAAAATAATAAAAAGGATATGAAGATGTAGCTGAGTTTAGAAAAGGCTGAAAAATTGAATGTAAATTAAACATGGAATCTTGAAGCAACAGAGCATTTGAGAAAGGGCAATGTAATTGGAATGTAGAGAAAAACAAAATTTAATGGCCTAAATAAACATGGTGAAGAGATGGCAAAGACCAAAGAACTTAATGTTTCCTAACTTCACACTACTGGATGAAAAAAATAAATAAAACATGAATGACATAACATAATTTTAACTTCTTAACTATGCAAAAACATCTTGTAATTAACAACTTGTTTCTGTTCAAAGCACAGTCAAGTGGGGGATGTATAAGGTCAGTCTTCTTTGTTGTAGGAAGGAAAACAGTTATTTGTATTCAAAGCATTATCCAACTGAAGTTAGAGTGAATAAGCAGTGTCTCTTAAGTGGATTTGATCTGCATTGAAACCATGTGGAGATTGTAGCTTTCAGAATACATAAGTATCTGAAACTACTTGTCTGTAGCAAAGAGCTGCCTAATGTCCACTTACTCTTCTTATGGTCTGTGTTCTATGGTTTTTGAAACTGATTTAAAATTTATCTGAATCGCTGAACAATTTATATATGCCATTTCATTGAAATTATGATGACTGTGTTTGAAATACAAATTACAACTGAGATAAAATAAATAGAATGTTAAAAAGCCATAGCGTTTCTCTCTCAAGCTCATAACAAAATAAAAGTTAAAATAATTATATTCTAGTTTGCCATTGTAGTAGTTTTCATTGATATGATAAATTTGGGTATGTATTTATTTTGTAAAGTAACATACATTACCTAAAATATTTTAATCATACTGGCTTAATGGAGTATTTTTATTATGATAGCAAATACAGATATGAGGATAATGAATACATTTTTTAAGGCACTGTGTGAAATTAAAATGAAAAAATGTATTACCGAGGAGGATGAGAAAAAAATAATTTACTAACTGCTATTGATTAGAAAACTACATGCAGAGGAGAGAAAAAACTCACATTGAAATCAAGCTCACGAATAGTTTCAGAAAAAAAAAGCAGTGTCTTAAATAACAACGACTAGAAGATTCTAGACTAAAGAAGCACAGATGCTATTTAAATGCAACACAGGAGGTGGTCCTGGATATAGAATATTATTCAGAGATAGAGAAATTGGAATAAAATATGTTATAAAGACTAGTATTCTAACAATGCAAACTTTCCTAAACTTTATCACTGTTTAGAGAATACTATTGCTAGGAGATACTTGCTGAATTATTTAAACAGAAAGAAGGATTGGTGACAACTGGTAGATTTAAATGTCTTCAAAAATTAATTATGGCCCATTAGTGTGTGTGTGTCTGTGTGTGTGTGTGTGCACATGTGTGTGTGTGAGAGAGCAATTGAGAGAAATAGAGTGTGCATAAATAAAACAATAGATGAATAATCATTTGAGTTTGAGTTCTTCAAAATAGATGTTGAAATAAAATTTAACTCAGAACACACTGTCTTCTCTACTACTTTAAGTTTTTAACTCACTATAACCAATAATCCAGTTTTAACTCCTCTTCCCCTGGAATCTTCTGCCCTTTATCAGCCAGGTACCAAGCACTTCAAAGGATGATACATCTTCAATGTATTTTAAACAGCTCCTAAATGTATGTGAAATCTATGAATCCTGAGTTGGTGCTTGGTCCTAGTCATATGTGGATTTCTTTTATTAATTTTTTTTGCAGGGGTCCTGCTTAAGCATATTATGTCCATTGTTTCTCCTTAGTCTTGTTATATGACAGAGCTTCAAAAAGATCTGTGGAAAAATGGACTTACATGGTAATGGGATTTTTAAAAGAAAAATTTGAAGCCCCCTTGTATAGAATGGCTTTATTTTGATAGTTTTATGTTTTATCTCATTGAAATAATTAGAGAATGATAGAAGCAAGATCGTGCTCCATTAACTGAAGTTCTGTATATTTGTGTATGTGATTTTTCTTTAAATTTGAGGCACTGTCATAACACAATTAGATATGCTACAGAGCTAACTTAAAAACTCCATCTAAATTAAATGGAAGTCTAACCTAGAAATGTCTACTTTTACTGCAAAGATAAGTAAAAGTCATGGCAGTGGCGGGGGGTCGGGTGGGGGGCGGTCAGAGTAACTTCTGGTAAAAGAAAGAGTCAGGATTCCTGGTTGAGGTTAAAAAATGTTTATTAAAAGTGCTTGCTTAAAATATTTACTCTGCTTTTTTTTTTCCTAATAAGAAATCATTTTCAGAAACATATCCCTGACCCAGATTAGGAAATAGAACTGGATTGAAAAATTAAAATGGAGCCAGTAACTACATTATGACCTTTAAACCAGGGTGAAGCAAGCTCTAATTAACCAAGTCTCATCCCTGATTTTCTAAGTCCCCGAAATTAAACTTCCTTTTCAATTACTAAGATTGAGTCTGCTTATTTTCCATGGCTCTTTGTAGACTCTTTGTAAACTTAGTTTACTCTTTGTAAACTAAGCTAGAGACTAAACTTGGTATAAAGGCAGGGGTGACTCCTGCAGGGATAGACAAGTAGGTGCTGGCAGAACACTTTGTTTAACCACTCCTCAGGTGTCACCGCCTCAGAAGGTAACAATAGTAGGCTGACTGATGTTAAGACAATGTGTTTTGTTAAACAAATCTTTTATTAATTGTGTTGTTTCTTCTCCCTCTCTTGAACCACTTTTCACTTTCTAAAAACTGCTTTATCCTGTCTTCTGCAATTTAAAACACATTGCAATATCTATCTCAGGGCTTGGATGTCTTTTCTATTTGTGAATTTTTAATTATTCATTAAATAAAACGTTTCCATTTTACTGCTGCTGAAGCAAAAGCTTGATATCTCATTGTTGTTTTTATTAGGTACGAAATGGAATGACACGGTGGTTGCAACAACCAGCTGGGACGTGGAAACAATTGTGAGGATGGCGCGGATCAGGGAGAGTTGCCCTCTGTTGTACGGAGGTAGGGTTGCCTTGAGTCCATTCCAACTAATCGTGATAGAGGAGATGACAGAGTCAGCCCGCTGTTAGTCAAACATTGGAAATATAACATAATTGGGGATTTGGTCTGTTGAGATTTTGCTGTTAAAAAGGGACTTAGGTTGTAGCAGCAAAGGGTGATAGAGGACGATGTAAGATATGAAAATAATAATCTCTAACTCATCAAGGGTTCATGAGGGAGGGAGGGGGAAAAAAGAGAAGCTGAAACCAAGGGTTCAAGTTGAAAGAAAATGCTTTGAAAATGATGAGGGCAACATATGTACAAATGTGCTCGACACAATGGATGAATGTATGGATTGTGATAAGAGATGTTAAGAGCTCTCAATAACAGTATTAAAAATAATAATAATTTAAAAAATCATTTTCAATCCAATCAGCCAGGGTGCTCTAATTCAGGGAAAGGGAAGCAGGGCCATTTAGATATGGTTGGAGCCTGAAAACTAAGGGGAGAGTGGTCTGACAGCCTTTGGAGTAATGACAATATTAACTGGTGATCTGATAATCCTTTGAGGAAATGTAGACTGCTTATTTGTCATATCGTTTAAAGATCATCTGGTCATTGTAAACTTGTTAATCTCCTAGGATTGATGCAAAACCTGTTATCATACCCCTTGTGTTAGTCTGGATAGACTAGAGAAACAAATGCATAGAAACTCCTATGTACATAAGAGAGAGTTTTATATAAAGGGTAAGTGTACATTAAGAAATCATCCTGACCCAGTGCTATTCAAACCCAGAAGTCCAACATTAGCCCATATGTCCAACACCAATCTACAAAGTCCTCCTCAACCTCACAAAACACACACAATGACGTCAACTACAGGAGGAAAGCCGAATCGGTGAGCGGGGAAGCATCTCAGCGCTGGCAGGGGTCTCCACGTGGCTGTTCCAGCACCCAGGGCTGCATAGGGGTGGGTCCATGTGGCTTCTCCTCAGGGATGTCTTGCAGGTAGTGAGCCTTGCCAGTTGAAGTAGGAAACTGGCTAAGGCAGCTGTACCCTGGTCTGACCATCAGAGAACAAGAGCCCCGAGAACAAGAAAGGCAAGCTCACCAAGCCACTTATCTCACCACCCTTCAATTAATCCCACATGTGTTTATTGGCCAGATTGGCACAATAAACTTTTTAACTATCTCACCCCACAACCTGCCAAAAAGTTTGAGGTAAATAACTGGTTGGATTTTCACTGAGTCTGGGAAACAGTTTGGGAAGGTTTCATACTCCACTGTTCCTTCTGTCAAGTACTTACAGAAATAAATTTAGAATTTCCCAAATCAACCTGGTTTCTCTCTTTGGCTAAAACAGTGAAGGGCATCCCAGACCTTATCTGCTAGCAGCATTTTGGGGACCAAAAACTGGGACTTTCCAGAGGCTTTCTGGTAAACTGAGAAACCCCATGTGGGGACCTGTATTGTCTGGGAGTCCCATAGAGTGCCTGGGCTAGGTGGGATGTGAGTGTGAGTACCAGAGACCTTTAACAACGGTCCTTCCTTTGAGAGCTCCTGGTCTTTCACCCTCCATCCCCCATTGCCTCCACCTTTGGTTCTAGAAAATTCTAATCTCTGATCTGGCCACATGTGTTAAATGCATAATTTAAATCCTTGAAAAGTTGCAACTCCTAAGGCTCACATTTTCATTAGCCTTGAGGTCTCACCCATAGTCTCTGAGTTAGGTTGCTCCTAACTCTTTGTGGTTAGGCTCCAGAGCCCCATATGTAATCTGTGAAGTTTGTGTGCTGTAACAGGTTCCAGGCTGTCTGTGATTAAACTGTATGGCTGTCCCTGAGCAGTCTTCATCTGTAATTTAGTTGCTCCCAACTGAGTGTCCAGGAGGAAAGCCTACTAGGGCATATACCATTTGGCTGGTCTTTCTATGGTTTTGAACCTATGACTAAAAACATGTTAGTGTTTATACTATAACAGTACTTGGCCTTTGTATAATCTGGGTTTGGGGGAGAAATAGCCCCTCAACAGTTATAACCAAAACCAAACTCACTGCCATCAAGTCAATGCTGACTCATATTGATCCCCTGTGGAACTGTTTATCAGAATAGAAAACCCAGTCTTTCCTCTACAGATCTTCTGGTGGTTTTGAATGGCTGATCAGGGTTATAGCAACCTAGACCTTTCAGGTGATATGAATTAGGAATTACAGATGTTTCCCAAAACAACGGAATTTCAGAAGAAAAACAAAAGCAGCCTGAGTTAGTTCAGATATCCATGTTGATAAGGTTAAATTTAGATCGCTGTTTGTTGTAATTAGAAGTGCTAGTGTGTTCATTTTCCCTAATTTTAAAGATTTATTATAAGAGATATACAAGAACAATGGCCGCAGAACTTACTTGATATAAGCAAAATTGCATTGTCCAAGTGAAAATTTGATTAATTAAATTTATTAAGAAAGAATTAAGTTTCAAGCCATTTCTCAGGGGTTCGAGCCTTAATTTTTATGGATTTCAGGTAATCCGAACTACTTATTTTCTGTTAACCTAACTGCCTGCCATGTTCACTTTGTTGCTCGCGTTTGCGGGGCTTGTGGACTTGCTCTTCATGACTCTTTACAATGCTGCAGGGCACGCAGAAAGTCAGGATAGTTTGGTCAGGAGGGCTAGCTGAGAATATTCCCTCGATAGGGTCATTAAGAACCCAAGGAAATTGTTCAAGCATCATAAATGATTCTCTGGTTGTTTTATATGATTGCGAGAGTACTATTTATACCTTGTGATTATCAAATTCACTTAAAAAGATTATTTTCATCTTTTGATTGTGAACTTGTTCCCTTTAAATTTTATCCATTTAACTTTATGTTTAATAAAATGTAAAGGAAGGCATACATCAATTTGAAAAAGCCTTCCTTGGTTTCTAAGGTGTGTGTCATGTTTAATTAGTAAAACACAGCATTTTGACATGGCAAATCCATGTGAAAGAATTTGGTGTATTCTAGGCATTTGGCACATTTGTAGATGAAAATTGCCTTAAGGTAAAATAGAATGACAGTAAGATTTCCTGCTAAGTCTCTGGTTATTAGAGTCTGAAGTTTTTACAGAATGTAGAATACTACAAGTTTTATTTGATAACAAGATACTTACTGTTCTCAGTCTTATGTGGTGTTTTCTTGAAGATGGTATTAACAGGCACTTTTACAATGATATTTGGTGAATTTCTATGGAAAGTCATGACCAGAAGAGAGGGAGTTAAATCTCTCTCTATAGGATGATTTCATTTCTGTTGGTGGGTAAATGAAAGAAAGGCAACTTGCCTATGGTGAAAACCTTAGTGTTACTAGTGTGGGCTTCCAATTCCAATTTTGCCATGTATAATGTTAAAAAGTGTACATTTCTGACTAAATTTGTCTTCAGCCTTACAATGATCCAGGTCTTGTATGATAGACCACCTGGATTTTGTCTTTTCAAAGTATGTAGCTGTTTTCACAGGTACCATCAAGAGGACACATTTTGGAAATCTCACTAAGTGACCTGGGCTTTACCTCAAACCCAGCTGCTACAGATTAAAGGAACTGAAATACTCTGTTGGACTTTTCGCTGAACCAACCTAGTGTGAGAAGAAGCAGTGGACTGCTATGCCAAAGGCATGATTTCTGAGGCCATTGGCCATTGGGCATATCTATTCCTTTGAAGTTACCCAATAGTTGACGACTTAAGAGGTAGTGGTTAAGAGTAAGTTTTCTTAAACTATACTGTCTGGTTTGGGATCCAAGCACTATCTCTTAACAGTTTTGGTGAATGTGGTATAGAGTTCCGTTTCTTTACTATACATGGGATTGAGTAGTCTTGACAACAAAGTGCTCTGGTGCCACAACAGCAAGGCACACAGCTGCTAGTCAAAAGGCTGGCAGTTCTTGGGCAAAAGACTTTAGGGTCTGCTCTGTAAAGTTCGGCCCAACTTCTCTTCCTAAGTATTTCAGCCTAAAATGGGCAATTCTACACTGTTACATGGTGGAACTCTGATGCAAAATAAAGTGGATGGCACTGAACAAAAACTTGCCTTAATAGAAAACCTGATATGTAATAAGTGATCCATATAAGGTTGTAATTTGTAGTACTTCCTAATAATATACTTTTAAATTTATTTCTGATGAGTTTGAGTGTGGTTTCCTATTTATGTGAATTTTTTGCTTTATGTTTTCCTTTTGGATATATCTATCATATTTTGTGTGTTTGAGAGTCTTCCACTGCATATGCAGTTATATTATTTATATTCTAAATTTTAACAGAATCATCCATATAATTTTTTAAAATTAGAATAAAAAATGAGCTACTTAAAATAAAGACATTAAGTTAATGGATACAGAAGGAAGTTAGTGATCTTTTACATGTCCTTTCAAAGGACTAGATCATGGTTTATTAAATGTCATAAAGCATGCATTCAAGTATGAGATAAGATTACCAATAAGTTGAGAAATAGTTACAGAGTTTGTTGCAAGAATTTGCAGTAGACCTTTTAGTAGTCAATGCTAGTATAGTGAAAACTCACAAATGTACGAAAGAAAAAATAGTTAACATTTTAGTGACATTTTTTAAAAGTTCACAACATTCCAAAGAAATACTATAGCTGGGAAATGGAAAATAATTGTTATCTTCCATATCTGG
>NW_022111369.1:19909340-19918944 GCF_000313985.2 Echinops telfairi | reverse complement strand
TTGCATAGCCACTGAATTTTACGACATCTGGGAGAGCCTTCACCGGGCATTCTCATGGTATTACAGATGAGGGATGAAAGCCAGAGTCACTAATTATGTTCAAAATCTTTCTAGATGGCCATTTATTTATTTGAGCAACAACAAAATAGTTTTTATCGTAAAATATTATAATTACATTATTAAAACTCCAATATCAAATTGGAGAAAAATTATATAAATTCTTAATTACCTGTTACCATATTGAAATACTCTTCTTCCTACCCCGGGAGGGGAGATATTCAAAGCCATCATTAGTCAATACTAAAACAGAATCATCAGATGATAACTCACCAAGACTAGTTTTCAACGTTAAAATAAATGACATGTATAATAGGTTCAAGAATTCATTTCCATTCATACAGTATTCATGTTATATGAACCACAAAGCATATTAATAATAAAGTGATTCTTTTAAACCTATTTAAAGGGGCCTAGTCTGTTAGCTGATTATACTAAAATTGAAATTGGAGAAAATATATATTGAGATTGGAGAAAAAATAATGAGGAAGCAGGCAAATAGGTTAAAAAATTTAGATTATTTTGATGACTGGGTCAGAATATAAATGTTAACTCAAAGTAGATAAATGCTAAATAATTAGATTGTGAACGAGGAACACTGCCAAGACCTTATACTAAATAATAGTCATACAAGAGTTTGTGGTAGCAATTGTATGATACTCCTTGTTGTGATTGAACTATGGATTGATATGATATCTGTATTAGCTCCCAATAAAAGTTTTGAAAAAGAGAATATAAATGAAAGCATTTTTGGAATTGTCTTTGCAAATTTTTAAATAAAGGAATCTGTATACTGTAGGAAAATATGATTCTCTACTAGCTAAGGCATCTATCTGAATACTGCAGACTCTAGAGATAAGCATTGTACAATCTATAAAGGAGAGTAAGGTGATAAGAAAGAGAAAAAAAAGCATATTTAAATAATTTGACAAAATATTAATTAAAGAATAAATTTGTGATTGCATTATATTTTAATAGTCTGTTAATTTCTTGTACAAATAACAAAAAATAACAAGAAACGTTTCAACATCTAAACAAATGTTATCAAGATTCTCAAATTAATTTGTGTATATATTTTTCAAGTTTTCTTTTCTATTTTTGATTTAATAACTGTACATTCTCATCATGTATCGACTATTTTGTGATGAGATATTTTACATTTAGGGCAATAGTAAAAGAATTTCCTGTCTAACTATTTTGCACATTACTGACATATGTCTGGCAATAACAAACTCAGAGGTATGAAGGAAGGGTAATTTTATCTGGGCCAAGTTCTCAGTAGTTTGACAGTTATGTAAAGAGAAAATCTCATATTTCAGTAATGATGAAATCTGGCAGTTTTTTAATGATATAATTGAGCAATTTGTAATGAATACACTTTGGCAACTATATAACGATATAATCATCCTCCATTTTGTCATAGGAGGTAGACATTTTCCAGTTTTTCTTCTTGCTAATTTCCAGAAAATAACCTGGGGTGAAGACCAAACCAGGGAGATGAGTGAGAAATGACTGTGGTAAGAGTGCATTGAGTTTTATTCATATTTGAAAGCAATATGTGATTATGAAAGTGATTATGTGGTGGTTTAAACCATAACATTTATAGTTAAGTACAAATACGTGTTTTTAATTAGTCAAGGATTCTCCTCTTTTTTAGAATTGATCAAGAAGAAAGAAAAACTCCAGAGACTTCTGTGTAATAAGATAATGTGAACTTAATTCATTCAGGTGCCGTGATGTCCCTTAAATGAGAGCCTTAAAAACGCCAGTCTCCCCTCCACAAGGACCTCATGCCGCTTTTCACTCAAATTCACAAATGCACAACAGACAGTACTACATTAGATTCTATGTTTGTCACCTTTGAGCTTTTATAAAGAAAAGATACAAAAAAAGTTGTAATAAATAGTTCAAACGATTTCTCTGGACCTGGTCTTTATAAATGTGGTCCCTGGAACAATTTTCTCCCTCTACCCCGTAAACACAATAAAGCATCAAGTTCACTTCCCTCAGGCAGAGAACTACATTCTTTCAAGTGTCAGGCAGCCTTGTGGTGATTTGGCCTCGGCTGTGGAAACGGAGAATAAATAGTGCGAGGAAGGGGAGGGGGAACAAACACAATTGCAACAACAAACAAAGGAAAATCCCCGGATAGTTAAGGAAAGTCTCTTATTAAGTCAAGCTGCTTTCAGACTGCTCACAGAGACCCAAACAAAACCGACAAACGCCATTCCCTTCACCATCTAGCTTCTCTGCAGGCAAAAGTGAATACTGCAGCAGACCGAAACAACCACCAAACACGCAAGTGTAGCGCCTTTGAGCCACTGTTGCCCTCCTCCCCGGGCCCTCTCTCTCCTGCCCTGTTCCACCAAGAAGGGCCGAGCAGCTGAGTGCTGGAGTGACGAGATGGAGCAGAACCCGCATCCGTCCCACGGGGGACACATAGGAGGGATGGGCTATGTCGTTGTCAGGGGCCGTGGAGTCAGTTCCCACGCATGGCGACTCTCCGTGCCACACAACGACCCGCCGCCTGGTCCCGTACCGTCCCGTACCGTCCTCACACTTGTTCTGATGTTCGAGCCCAACGACGCAGCCACTCTGTCCATCCGTCTCCTCGCGGAGGGAGGTCTGCCTCTTTGTCACTGCCCTGCTACCTTGCCAAGCAGGGTGTCCTTCTCCAGGGACTGTGAGATGAGGGCTTGCCATCCTTGCCTCCAAGGGGCATTCTGGCCGTACTTCTCCCGGGGTACCTTGGGAGGGGTCAACGCCCTGCCACGTGCCCACGACTCTGGGGCTAGGGGGCTCTGTGCCCACCCTGTGCTCTCTGCTTCCCCGGTCAGCACTCGGGCCACCAGCCGCATGGGGATGTGTCACAGGATCTGTTTTTCTAGAGAACCCGGCCTCACACGAGGAGCTAGTGGAAACGCCTCCATTTGGAATGTGTGCGTGGTCAAAACTCAGGACGACTCAAGATCTCAGATTTGACTGGCTTATCATACAAAAATAAAAAGTGTCTATGTCAATCAACAAGATGGATGGGCATAGGGCTGCAACAATGGGCCGAAGTGGATCAACGGTGGAGCCGCGCCATGGTGCACTCGGTTGAGTTCTGTTGAGCCGGGAGAGCCGACTGGGTGGCAGCTTGTGTAAATAACAGGATTTGAAGTGGACAAGAAGACCAGCCCCGCAGGCACGTGTGGATTGAGGGCTCTTCCAAAGGCTTGTGGTCACATGGAGGGACAAGAAAATGGGATTTCCCCGTGAGTGTTTGGAAGCCCTCTCCTATGATGATTCCCTCTCTGCGATATGTCTCTACACGTGGCAAATCCAGGGAGACAGGAAGTAGATCAGGGAATGGCAGGGGCTTGGAAGGGAGAACGGGCAGTGAATGTCAGTGGGTGTTGGTTTGTTTTTTTTAGGGGATGAACACATTCTGGAATTAGATGGTGGTAGGGGCCACCTAACCTGTTGAATCTACTAAAGGCCACTGACTGGCACTTTGAAATGGTGGCTTGTGGGTATGTGCCTTATAGCCCAATTCTTAGAAAGGGAATGAAAGGTTTCCTCCCAACCAGGGGTTCCTCGCTTAGAAAATGAATTTCTTCTTCTTTTTTTAACCATTTTGTTGGGGGCTCGTACAACTCTTGTTGTGGTCCATGTATGCATCCATTGTATGTCAAGCACATTTGTACATTTGTTGCCCTCATCATTCTCCAAAAATTTGCTATCTACTTGAAAAACAAAAAAGCAAAAAAAAAAAAAAAACCACTATTGCATACTATGCAGGCAATTGGATTATCTTGCCACCCTTTTAGGACACATGAGAAAACCCA
Organism: Echinops telfairi; assembly: GCF_000313985.2. Lineage (NCBI taxonomy): Eukaryota > Metazoa > Chordata > Mammalia > Afrosoricida > Tenrecidae > Echinops > Echinops telfairi. The sequence continues at coordinate 19,915,057 of NW_022111369.1, read as the reverse complement.
CATTGGAAACAAAAGGTTTGGAACACTGCTACATGCCTAGAAATTAACTTCTGACTTTCACCATCCAAATAGTATTATTTAAATTTCATCTATTTACTGGGCTAATCACAGGGCTTTATTTTGTATAATACCAGCTCAAGAACAGCTGTGATTTCCTGAAATGAAAGTGAATGAAGTAAATGGAAGAACTGAATGCACTCTAAAGAATGTAGATCTGGATTACTGGGAGCACTTAGCACTTTTTAACAACACAATGAAAGAACCAAAGCCTGAAAGGAAGTACACTGATTCAAGATAGCTTGTAACACCTGGGAGAGAGTGTTAGGAAAAGGTCTAAAATATTTTAGAAGTGGAATAATAAAATTTAAAGCAACTCACTGCCATCAAGTGGATTCTAGCTCACAGCCCCCCCTATAGGAGAGGAAGAATCGCTACTGTGCATTTTCAAGACTGTAACTCGTTAAGGGAGTAGAAAGCCGCACCTATTTCTGACAGAGGTAGAATCAGATTATCTAATTAAATATTACAATGATATAAAGGGTATAAAGGAAGGAATTAAATGTGACCAGTACTATTTTATCAGTATAAAGTATTCACCAGCATCAAGAATTTAATGGGAAATGGTATAGAATTGAAAACATTGTTTTTTGTTTAAATGCATTCTTTTGTCTTAAAATAGTTTAACCTTTTTGCTACAGACTTATTTCAAAAACCAGAAATTCTTATTAAAACACTGTTGAGAAAAGGAATGTGTAGGGCATCATTTTAGACTATAATACTATAATACATGCACTAATCACTTGTACAGCTTCAAAACTTAGGTGACTGAACACTAGTTACACAATCCATGGGAAGATATGGTTTATACCTTCAGTAACACTGATATACAAAGGTCAAACTGGCCTGGCAAACTAACACCTGTCACAAAAAGTCAGAGAGACCATGCATAAAGGAAGTACCGTATATACTCAAGTATAAGCCAACCCAAATATCAGCAGACGCACCTAATTTTATCACAAAAAAATGGCATTTAAAATGTGCTGAAAAACTCAGCTTACACACAAGTATTTACGGTACATGTTGGTCCTGGGTTGTCCTTTGTTGGGCACTCTCTAAGCAGTAGGTCTGAACCAAACAAAGTTCAATGATCACCAATTCCCTAACCTTGGAATATAAATCATCTGCTTTTCTCCCACTAGGGCATTTCAGATTTACTTTCGATGGATATTTCAGTGTGTCAGATTTTCTACAAGTGAGTTTAAAGGGAAATCCAGTTCACATAGTGGGGTTTCCAAATGAGATCCAAAGGGTGTTGTGCACCTTGAAAGAGAGAGACTTTTTTATGTACCCAATAATATGATAATAATATCTTTAAAGTGAACTAGGGACATATATAAGAAATAGATATATGCATGGATTTTGTGCTCTCACTTGATTGTAGCCATAATATATGAACAATTAGTCCTATGGCATGGCCCTGGAAACTGTGATGAGGAAATCAGATGGGGACCTTATGAGAATGAGATGTAAGACAATAAAGACACATGCTTTTGTAAGAAGTGGAGCCAGAATGCTCCTTAGAGGGAAGGCTAGGGAAACCTATCAATTGCCAAAGAGGTTGTCTTCCAAGTACAAGTGAGAACTTCCAGTGCTTCATCAGCTTGTTAAAACACTTCAATTGGTATTCTATCAATTCCTGCACCCTTGTTTTTGGCTAACACTTTCAGTGCAGCTTGAACTTCTTTCTTCAGTACCATTGGTTCTTGTTCATATGCTACCTCTTGAAATGTTGGAATGTCAACTAGTTTTTGGAACAGTGACTGTGTACTCTTTCCTTCTTTTAAAGCTTCCTGCATCATTCACTATTCTGCCCATAATATTTTTCCATATTGTAACTGGGGCCTTGAAGTATTTTCTTTAGCTCTTTCAGTTAAGATATGCTGTGTGTTCCTCCTTGCTGGCTTTGCCATTCTACGTCTTTCACACTTCATTATCATATTTTCTTTTGTCTTCTCAAGCTGCCCTTTGATATTTTCTGTTCAGTTCTTTGACTTCATCATTTCTTCCATGTGCCTGAGCTACTACACAATTAGGAGAATTAGCTACTATACAATTAGGAGAAAGTCTTTTTTGAAGTCCACTTTGATCTTTTCTTTCTGCCTAGACTTTTAATGATCGTTTTTTACTTTCTTCATGAAGTATTTTCGTGATGTCCTCCTACAGCTTATCAGATTTTCTTTAGTGTCCAATGTAGCAAATATGTTCTTGATATTTTCTCAAAAATTCAGTGGGATAGACTCATTGTCATATTGTTGGCTCTCATGCATTTATTTTCATTTCTTCAACTTCCCTGGGCTGGTTTCAGCTGCTGATACTGAACTTCTCCATTGTCTCATCCCACAGATACAGTCGATTTGAATTCTGTGTATTCCACGTGAAGAAGTTCATGTGCATAGTTGCCTTTCATGTTGTTGAAAAAGGTATTTATGATGAAAAAGTCATTGGTCTCATAAAATTCTATCATGAGATAGAATTATTTTCTATCACCAAGGTCACATTTTCCAACTACTTTTCCATCTTCTCTATTTCCAATTTTTGCATTACAATAATCAATTATTGTCAATGCATCTTGATTGTATATGTAATCAATTTCAGAATGAAGACATTTCTAGAATTCTACTTCTTCATCACTAATTTTGGTGGTTGATGCATAAGGTTGAATAATAGTTGTATTGAGTGGATTTTATTGGATGGAGATAAATACAATCATATCACAAACAGAACTGTGTTTAAAGATACTTTGTGAAATGTTCTCTTTGATGAAGAAGGCAATGCCACACTTCTTGACTGGGTCATTGCAGCGGAGTAAACCCTGAGATTTTCTGATTCAAAATGGCAAATATCAATTTCACCTCACCAGTGCCAGGAATGTTAATTTTATATGTTACCTTTCATTTTTTGCACCTTCAATTTCACTACTAAGTATGAATGTAGGAACGTTCTGATTATTAATGGATGTGTGCAACTGGTTTTCATTTTGAGTCGTGCCCAACCAGCACATGCAGGTCTTGAAGGCTTTACTCCCACAGGCTTCACTCCAACCACATCATTGTTTCCACGCTAGTGGGAGAGGGCAGCCCTGCCTCAGCCATGCTTCCAGTGCCTTCTGACCCACGGGGACCAGCTTCCGGCACAAGCTCTGACAATGTCCCCTTCTTCCCCTAAGTTGATCAGTGTCTAACAGTGTTTAGACACTATCCATAAGCTTGTCAGTGGCTCATTCCTCAGAAGCAAAGCATCTATTTCTTTTTCATGGGCTGTTCTTGGTCTGGAAGCTCTGCTGAAACCTGTTCACTAGAGCGACCCATAGCTTCCAGCATGACAGTAACATTCAAACCACGACAGTACGACAAACTGACAGAGAGTGGCCTGTTAAATCTTAATGAGTAGCAGTGGAACACCATCCCCAAAGTGACAGAATAGGAGCGCTTAAGCTTGGAAAGCATGAAAAATACCAACAGATGAGCTGCATCTTCAAAGTAGAATCAACCTTAATGATATAAAGAGTGAAGGACAGTGTAAAGCGTGGGGGACCTTTCTTTGCTAATGTGGCATGACTTAAAAGGAGAGAGAGAAAGAGAGAGTAAGAGAGAAAGAGAGAGATACAAGTGTACATAATAATCCATGATTATAATTTGGGGTACTTCATGCTTATCAAATCATATATTTTTACTTCTTATAAATAGATAGTAGTATTTAAGACAAATATTTTGTGCTTTTTGACTCATCTTTTTAATTAGGAGATAGTCATAAGATTCACTATAAAAATAAAATATGGAAGGAATGAGCTTACCTGTAGATAGACCCACTTAATTAGAGCTCTATATTTGTAACACACAGTTTATGACTTGAGATGAAAAACATTTGCTTTCCTGATTGTAATAACTTTATAAAAATTTTCGCTTAAATATTCTTAATTTTTATAATGCTGCAAAGAAAAGTTTCATCTCTTTCCTAAAGGAAATTTGGGATATTTTATAGCTTTTCCTTGCAGAAGATGAGGTTCAGGGCCACCATGCCTCCAGGAGTCTAAAATCTTTATTTAACTTTTGACAACCCCAAAGCTAATAACTAATATCTCACTATTGACTGGATGCCTTACCATTAACTTAAACAGTTGATTTACAGATATTTTGTAAGTTATATGTATTATATGCTACATTCACATAAAATTGCATAATCAGTGTGAGATCAAATATTTAGAAAAATACAAGATTTTCATGTCTACTGCAAAACTGTAGAGGAAGATTTACAAATTCCCTTTGTTTTTGTTGCTGTTTGCTTGTTTTTTTAATGACCCTTAAGCTGCATTCATTTATCTTGAGATGGTGGGCAGCCACTGCTACAGACCTCAATCAATCAAGCAATTCAACTTTTTCGTGTGATGCCGCAATTTTTCTCTGCTTCTGGGAACAGTTCCAGCATCACTAGAGGTATTTTTTAAGGGCTCCATGGTGTTAGTCATGGCAAGAGGCCACTCTGCGCTGTGATACTCAGTTTCTGAAGGGATGAACTGCTAGCACAGAGATGATTATCAATACAAACTGCTTTTGTTGCTGTTGTTGCTTTATCCACACACCCCCACACACACATATGCATGGACCTGTGCAATTCAAGCCTGTATTGTCCAAGGGTAAACTATATATCTTTCCTTTAATGCACTATTGTATATTTCAGTCCACATTATATAAAACATGTAATCATTAAAATATTTTATCTATGGCATACAATCAATCTTTATAAACTTAGTTAGCTACTGGAACTGACTTGGAACACAGACCTGGAAATTTGCTTCCAGCTCAAAGCCTTGAAAACCCCATTGAGCAATTAACTCTACCCTGCACGCATCGTTTGATGGGGACCACCTCAACAACAACTAGAAGCAATATATATTTCAAATAGAATATATTGATGAACAGATAGTTTAAAATTTAGTCTCATTTGTCTGAATAAATCTGTCTTGACCTACATCATCTAATTAAAATCAGAAAAAGGAAATAGCACATCATACTGTTAGAATAATATTATTTTATACTTATTATAACAAGATTTTACAAACATTGTTCAATATAGCAGAAGTATTGAAGTGATTTCTTCATATGGAATATCACATATTAGTTCACAGGGACATACCAAGAGAATCTAATGTAAACCTGGTATCAAACTAGTTTGGAAACCCATAGAGAGTAAGAGACAGTGCTTCAAGGAGTGTCTTGTGTAGGGTTGAAGGGAAAAAAGGAGTACAGCACTCAGGTTGCCACCCGATTTTCTCTCAAAACAGAATTGTATTTTTATCATATCTGGTTTGATAGATAATGAGACAGAGAGATATGTGGAGACAGAGAGAGAGTTTTCTATGTTGAAGAAAAAATGAAATATCATATTAGAAGTTAATGTCAGTTAAGGTTTAATATTCCAAATGAAAGAACTCTGGAATCTACCTACCATTTTGTTTGTTTTTTTCTGAGTAATGTTATTCCTTCAGTGTTACATATGATAGGAAACCAGTTTCTTACAAGGCAAGCTGATTTAAATGGTAAATGAAAATATTTCCTTTTCCCTTTTGAAATTGCAAACTAGATTTGCATGAAATATACATCATACAAAATTTCCCAATGGCTGATTTATTTGAGAACATCTATCTGTATATTAAGTGT
>NW_022111369.1:19861624-19908573 GCF_000313985.2 Echinops telfairi | reverse complement strand
AAAAAAAAATTGAGGTTGTTTATTTTTTAATGAACATATATTTACATTTTGACTAAAACAATACTAATGCGAGACAATGTAGTTAATCATAATTACTAAAATATATTTCAAATTTCAACCATGAAAACATATAAATACACACTAACCATTTAATATAAAATATTCATTCAATCATACACAGACAATTTTTGCGAACTGCAAAGGCTAAACTAGAGAAAATTATTTAATATTGAGACATCATAGAGGAATAATAAATTCATTCCTCAAACAACCATTTCTTATTTAAAGGTTGGTCGTATTATAGTTTTAAGTAGACAAAAACACAAATTAAGATTATGATCTTAATTGTGCTCCAATCTTACCCAGAATTCAATGCACAAAACTGAAATGCAAACAGGGGAAAATGATATGAGGAAGAAGAGAGAATGGACAGTAAATCCCTGTTAGAGATAGGCACTGATACGAGTCTTGGTGGCACTTTGGGTTAGACATTGGGCTTCTGGAAAAATCTGTAATAAAAATGTATTAACTTAATCTGGCCCTAATCACTATCAATTTATGATTCTTTTTGCCTTTTATTTTTAAGGCTTATATTTCATAATGTATTTGTTATCAAGATTTACTAGGTTGGCTCTAGATATTTTGAAAAGTTTTAGTCTTACATTAACTAGGGCATAATCGTAAGTCACTGAGTAAATAATAACTAAGGCATTTTGCAATAAAGGAGAATCGGGCACAACCTGGTAAGAATTTTTGTTCTATAAAAGAGATATAGGATATAGCTTTCAGATAAGCACCAATAATAAGAGTCAAAAACTAATAAGATTATAATCTAGGGGGTAAGGATACATAAGCAGATATTTGAATGAAAGTGGACAATTTGGGTCACGTAGTATAGAGAACAGCAAGTGATTTTGGTAAGGAGAAGTTACAAGTATGGAATGAAGTACATTGAGATAAGAAAATGAAGGACATCAAAATAAATGAAACTGAAACAAAAAATTGGTCTTGTCACAGTTTTGCCTCCGGTAACTAAAATGACAACCATGTGAAATATGAATTGGAAAAGTCAACAGTAGAGGATCGTTGCAATTTTCCCATGATAATCTCAATAGCTATAAATTAGCAGGGCAGAATTCATTTATATAATCATAGTCTATTTTGTCCTGTGTCCTACTAAGGAATTTCATTGGTTTCCAGATTATGTCGATTATAAATTTTCCTTCTTTTTGTTATAAATAACCAGTTAGTGAATGTATTATGTTGTTCAGCGCCATAGATTCTGTTCCAGCTCATAACAATCTTCGGCATAACAGAACAAAACATTACCTGGTTCTTCATGATCCCCACAGTGCTTATTACATTGAAGCCCATCGCTGCAGCCGTGTTTCAACCTATCTGCTCAAGGGTTGTTGGCTATGCTGCCCCTCCACTTCACCAAGCATGATCCCTTTTCCAAGAACTGGCCTTTCCTAATAGCATGTTTCAAACATGTGGGATGAAGTCTCAGCAGCCTGGCTTCCAAGGAGCATTCCAGCAGCACCTTTTCCAAGACACGCTTGTTTGTCCTTTCACCAATGCATGGCATGTCAACCTTCTCCACCAGCACCAAAATGCAAATGAATCAATTCTTCGCCAGTCTTCCTTATTCAATGTCTAACGTTCCCGTGCGTATGAGATTATTGAAAAGATCATGGATTGAGTATTACGATTTAGCTTGAGCCAATCTTTTTAACTATGCTCCCATACTCACTGAGGAGACCTGGGGGCATAACTGATTAAGCATTGGGGTCCTAATCACATTGTGGTTCAAAATTGTCAGTGACCTTGCAGGACAAAGATAAGGCTCTCTGGATCCATAAAGATTGGCAGTCTCTGAAACCATAAAGAGCTGTTCTCCCTGTCTAATAGGGTGGCTGTAAGTCAGGATCTACTGGAAAAATGGATTATCATTATTATTACTTAATAACTCAAATTATTAGCTAATAACTACAAAAGTAACTGCAACAAAATCATGAAATAATTTAGCCCTTTAGCTTGCCATATAAGAACTCTAGATATATTAAAAATATATTAACTTGTTAAATGCATATGTAAATATGTGCATGATAAATACAAAAAAAGGAGTCTATAAACCAAGGCAGAAATATATGGAAACTTGGTATGTTTAAAAGACAAAGATTTAGAAATAATTCAAGTATGGATGCTAAAAAAAATCACTCTCACTCAAAATAAAAATAATTGGATTCCTACATGTAGTATTTACACAATCTGGTGTCAACTTGAGACTATTAAAGAGTGAAGGGGTGAAGTTAAGCCTGCCAATCAGGTCATAGCTTGATGACTTCATTTGGAGGTGCTATGGAGATAAGTAGCTCACTCTCTGCTTCATATTCTTGTTGAAAAGCCACCTGGTGCTACATTGATGCAGCCAGAGCCCTGGAGCTGAAGGAGGCACAAGTAGACCCACGCCAGTGCTGAGATGCTTCCACCACCACTGGATCCACAAGACTTTCCACCCACTGGCATATGATCTTCCTGCATTCAGCTTCATCCCATGTGTTTCCTGAGTCTGAAGAGGAATTTATAGACTGGAATTGGGCATATGGGCTAAATCAGACTTATGGACTTGAACTGGACTTCACTGGGATGTTTTCTTAATGTACAATTACTTTTTGATATGAAGTTCTCTATTACACACATATGAGTCTCCCTGGATTTTGTTTTTCTAGTCTATCCGAACTAACATTCTACATCAGCAGAATACACACAAAGACACTCACACAATTATTAGATTAGTTAAGTACCTAAGTGCTAAAACAAAAAAGCTCTTTAGAACTATTAGAATGTGATGATTATAGAAAACATATCCATGACATATTAGGTATAATAGATACATTTTTTAGGGATATAGAATGATAACTTTAAAATTAATTAAACACAGAAATGAATAAAAAGAATGGTGATTAGCTAAATTGTTTAATTAATGGTATGCAGGTTTTACTAGCTATAAAATTAAGAGAGGAGATGGGGTATAATGGCCACCAAACAATAGGCATAGGTATATCTCCTCTTCAACTACTGGAAAGGTCCACCTTAGAGGGACATCCTGCACTCCTTGGCAATACGAAAATCAACTTACAATATAAATATAACAAAGTTTCTTAAAGTGGGAGATCAGCAATTCCTGCAGACCGACTCCCTTTGCAATTGACCAGCAGCAAGAGTCACTTCTGGGCAAGTCCTGCCCCTCGCCAGCACAAGAGATGTTTCCTGGCACCAAAGCAATCTAGCCAGCTACACTTCTTTCCTTCTTTCCCTCTGGGCCCCGGGCATGGACAGCAGACCTCTTAGCAGTTTGCTGTAGTTCTCAGCACTTAAGCAAAGCTGTTAGTCATTTTCTTTTTTTCCCCTTTTCCTACTTTCCTGTTTATCCCTTCTCCAGCCCAAGCAGGCCCCTATGCCCTCCCCATGCATCAGACAGGTACATCCCAAAAATCTACCAAATGAGTAGAAACTCCCACCCACAAGGTAGAAATATTTTTTATTTATTATTTTCTTTTCCTTACCATTTGTACTTTTGATGTACTATAATACTTAATTTTTTTTCTGGTTCTTTGACACTTCCACTTCCTGTGTGACCCCAGTATCCTGAGAATACATGCCTGTAGTTTATGTCACACCCACCCATAAAAAAGACTTCCCCCACCCCACCACATTGTCATTTTTGTCCTTTTGCTCCTTGTCTTTTCCTTTTTTCTTTTTAGCCTTCCCATGGTCTCATCTCTCTTTTCCTTCCTTTTATCTGTTCTCTGTTTTTCTCATTAATTGATATATAAATATAGATATATACTCTTCTGATCTAAATATTTGCTTATGCTTTTTTCCTGCCCCACCCACTAACACTTTCTGCTCTTTCTTTTTCCTCATCATATATATTTCTATGAAACCTATTAATTCTAATTACACCTCTTGAAATACATTTCCTAATATTATTACAAACCCGTTGACCTATCAGAAGGTTTCTTATTGTTATTATCATTATTTTTATTTTATTTCATTTCCTTCTCTCGTACAAACACACTTCTCTCCCCTTTGCTCTATTTCACCACTATATATTTTCTGGATCCTACCATGCCTTTCTCACATCACAAAACAACTCTTATATGACCCAGCAGCTCACAATCCACGCGTTATCTACACCATAATGCCTCAGAAGCAGAAATCAACACACACATATACACACACACAAAATCAAGAAAACCAACACAAATAACCCCAAAATAGCCCAAATACCATGGAGTATTCTGAAAAAGCAGCTCTGGAACTATCAGAACAAAATTCAGAGAATGATGATAAGGTTCACTCAAGAGATATGGGAAACAGTCATGAAACCAAAGAAAGAAACTGAAAAATGAAAATAGTTAAACTAAAAGGAATCAAGAATATAAACAATGAGATAACAGAAATAGACACCATATTAAAAGATCTAAAGAACAGAATGGGAGCAAAGGAATATTGAATTGGTGCATTTGAAGAAAATTGCTCTGGCTATGATTGACCAAATAATTGGCAAAAAACAAACAAACAGCAAAAGAATCCAAAGAAAGCCCTGAGAATGATGTAGGATAATATCAGAGAAATAATTTCTATTATTTGAGATCTCAGAGTGCGAAAAAACAAATACAATTGACATTAAAATTAGTATGAGAAATCATGGAAGAAAATTTCCCCAACAGTATAAAGGAGGAGAAAATAACTATTCAAAAAATATAGAGACTTCCAAAAGAATAGACCCTAAAAGAAACAAATAATGAATGACCTGTTGTAGTCAAAGCTTTAAATTTCAAGGGGAAAGGAGATAATCTTGAAGGCAACTAGAGATAAAAGGAACAGTCAGTTCCAAAGGAAAACCAGTAAAGATAAACTCAGACATCTCAGTAGAAGCCATGTAGACAATGGAGTATGTAGGAAAATAAGATACTGGGGTGATATAAAATTCTGCCATTTTCAGATCAAGCAAAAAGGAAGGAGCAGTAGTTGGAAAATATAGCATGGTGATAGAAACAAAGATGGAGATTGCATGATAGAATCAGCTAACAAAATGAAGAGCATATACATTATTACACAGCTGCCAAATCAAATCACTGTACAACTGCCAAATTACCTAAGTACATAACTGACAGACTACATCTAATATAACTCCCAAACTACTGAGAATCATGGCCCGGCCAAACTGGCACATAATCATAACCACCCCAGCTGTGTTACCCTCATCTTGCCCCTTGCCATTTATTACTGCTAAAAGCTGGATAGTAAGATAATTGATAAGACAGGAGTAGATGTATTCCTTAGCTTGAAAATAGATCCTCACACTGTTTCTTCCCTGGGTCTTTTTCTCTCTATATCTATTCTGATTTTTTTTTAATTAAAATATTACTCAGAAGAGATTATGTTTATGATCCACTCTATTCTATTTTGACCTCATTAACTTAATAAAATGATTTCCAAACAGAGTCATACTCATGAATACAGAGTTAGGACAGAGTTATTTGGGAAATACAATTAAGTCCATAATAAGCATTGACAGGATTTACCTTCTTGCCATCGCTATCAGAAAACAGGAAAAGTATATGACACAACTGTTTTTAGATATTGGACAATGGGAAGCATAACACTATGATCCTCAAGAAAAAAGTAAAAAATGTATAATATACATAATTGCACCTTTTACAGAAGTCAATAATGACCATGCCTTGCTGCCCCAACTGAATGAAAATTATAAACTTATTTATTTTTGCTATGAAGAAAATTAACAAACAAATCAAACCTTAGAGAAAATCCTTGAAAAACAAATATTTTCTTATAACGTAATCAGTGTGTGCAAACAATAGCTACAATTCAACAATAAGAAGTCAAAAACCAATTAGAATAGGCAAAATATTTTAAAGTATTAGAATGATATCTCATTACACACCTCCTGTAATAGCTAAACTTTAAAAGAATATCAAATGTTGGCAATGACAGAGTAGTTGGTACACTCAAATATTTCTGGTGGAATGTAAAAGTTTCCAACCATGTGGGAAATTATTTTTCAGTTCTTAGTAAAGTTAAACACACAGTTCCTATAAAATCCAGTAGTATCACTCCTGGGTATTTTTTCTAAAATAAATCAAAATACTCATAATAATTTTTTAAATAACAAATTATAGATTCATGCAACAACCATCATATTTCATTCTTCTGTAAGTGGAAATCCATTTTGCAAGCACTCTATTGAAGAAACTATCTTTTCCCCATTTGATGTGTTTTGGGCCCTTTCCAAAAAATCATTTTCCTATAGGTGAATGGATTTATTTCTCAGTACCCTATTCTGTTCCATTGATCTATATATCTCTTATTGTACCAGTACCATGCTGTTTTTACTAGTTTTACTAAGTTATACTTAATGTACCATATAATCCAAAAGTTCAATCATAATAAGAAGGGTTTATGCAACCATCAACACAGTCTACAGTGGAATATTTTCTTTCTTCTTGTATCCATTGGCGTTGACTTCCTATTTTCCCAACCCTCCTCGTCTGGCCCCCAGGTAATTATCATTTCAGTGACTGTCTTAATAAATCCTGACTCCCATATACAGAAAAAATAAATAAAACAAAGACGAAGAATATGAAACAAACAATAAAAAAGGATACTGAATGACCTCAATCTCAGAAAAGAGTGATATTTAAAATGCAGGATAAATTGAAATTGGGTCCAAGGGCAATCTAATAGCAAGATCTAATGGCAATTTTCTAAGAACTCCTTTACAATGAACTGTCTGATATTAGAGCTGTTCACATTTTAAATCTGTGGGATGTTGGAATTCACTGCGGACTCAATCCAAATAGAGATACTGCGAATGAATCTTGTGCTTCCACTAGCTTCCACAGTGTTCCACAAGCCAGGTGTGTACAATTTAGGCATTGGTACCATTCCTTTCTCTGGGCTTGGATATTATTCTTTACCATCCTCAGATCATCTTATATCTATCCACCTTCAAGGGAATCCAATCAATACAACTATTATTCAACTTTATAAACCAACCATGAATCTAATGAAGAAATTGAAGAATTGTACCAAAGACTTCAGTCAGAAACTGATCAAACATTCACGCAAGATGAATTAATAATTATTGACAATTGGAATGCAAAAGTTGGAAACAAAGAGAAAGGAACAGTATTTAGAAAATATTAATTTGGTGATAAAAATGAAGCTGGAGATCCCAGGACAGAGATTTCCCTATAATAAACTACGAATAACCTAGAAAAGAATGGTTCTGGAAAACATCATTATGCTCATTCAGAACTTGTAACGATTCAAGAAGCAGTTGTGCAAACAGAAAAAGGAAATACTGCTTGGCTTCAGATCAGGAAAGGTGTGCACTAGGGTTGTATCTTCTCACCATACTTGTTCATTCTGCATGCTGAGCAAATCATCAGAGAAGCCGGGCCATATGAGAAGAATGGGAATTGGAAGAAGACTAAATAGCACGTGAGGACATGTAGTTGACAGCCCTGCTTACTGAAGGTGAGGAGGACTTGAAGAACTTGCTGATGAAGATCAAGGAGTGTCACTTTCAGTGTGGATTCCAATTCAAAGTACAGAAAAGCAAAAACGTCACACTTGAACTAGTAGGCAGGGTCGTGGTAAACAGAAAAGACTGAAGTTGTCAAGAATGTACTTGGATCCATAGTCAACGCTCTTGGACAAAATATTCAGATCAGAAGATACATTGCCTTAGTTAAATCTGCTGCACTAGACCTCTGTAAAATGTTGAAAAGCAAGGATGCAACTTCAAGTACTAAGGTGCAGCTGATGCAAACCATGGCATTTTCAATTGCCTTGTATGCATGTGACAATTATTCAGCGTATAAGAAAGACTGCAGATGAATCCGTGCACTGGAATTGCAGTCCTGGTGAAGAGTAGTGAAAGGGCACAGATTGTCAGCAGAAGAAACAAATGTGTCTTGGAAGAGGTCCAGCTCGTACGCCTTAAAAGCAAGGACACAGAAACGTCATCTCATGTCCTCTGGATAGGGTATCAGGAGAGACCAGACCCTGGAAAAAGACATCATGCTTGCTAAAGTGATGGACAGTGAAAACAAAGACCCTCAATAACCCAAAGTGACACAATGGCTACACAAGGGTCTCAAGCACAAGAACACGTGAAAGTATGACTCAGGACTGGGTGCTGCCACCTTCTGTTCCTCATAGGGTTCCTATGAATCAGAACCGACTAGAAGGCACCTAGCAACATATACCAATAAAGAGCTATTTCTTCATGTGACTAAATAGTTATAGGTGTTCCTTTCTTAGTTGTTTGATCAAGTAAAGAATTCTTTTCATATCATCCATATTTTATGGATACATAAAAAAGTACTTTTAAATATTTTGTACACACATCCACAGGTCCAGAGGTCAAAGAGTAAATGTGCTTCATGAAGGATACCTACCTACCAAACACTCATTTCACTACTAGCGTCTTTTTATCCATTCTTTTATTTCCATAAACCTGAAAGAAATTACTTATATTTCAAAAAAGAAAAGATATTCAAGCTGAATATATTATAGACTAGCAAGTTGAATGGTTTTTATTTGATTTTTTAAAAAGTTATTTCCCATACCACTATGGAGGTTTCATAGTTGAACAAAGTGTCTTTTGTATATCTAGGCAGGCAGAGTGGAGCTGTCTTAGGGGGGAAAATATTAAACAGGGCCCCCAAGACACATGCTGAACTCAGAATTACACAGCATGCAGCTCATCTCAAAAGATTGTGATTTGTTTTTCAGTCAAATATTTCCTGCTGCGAGGGAAAAATGTAAGCTTTGTTTCATGAAAAGCTTTAACCTGAAAATTACTGCACTGCCATGGTTACCTAGTGAAATGTACTGAATAATCTAGAAGGTGGCAAGAAAACATTTTGGTTTAGAAAATAAAATGATCTATCTGTTGGAAAGTCATGCTCGTGTCCTCTATATTTGTTGTAGGTCTCTGTGTAGTTTAACACGTTTTTTTCTCAGAAGCAGGCGAACTGGGTAGGAAGTTCCCACAGAGCAGTATGTGTATCTCAGCAGTTTGTGAATCATTTCTCTTATCTAATAATCTCCCACAAATATACATTTGGTTGTTCTTTGACTTTCCTAAAAGGTGAGACTCACTATGGGGCATTCATTTTGTCTGCCAAATATTTCCTCAAAATCGTTTATTTTCTATTTTTCTACTTGGTGGGGTGGTGGGGGGCAGGGGAATGCTCCACAGGAGAAAATAAAGTTCATATTAAAATGCTAAAACAAAATATATACCATCATTAAAATGCTTCAGTTAAGGTCTGATGTCAAAATAATTTTAAAAGAAATACTTTCTTCCCTTGCATCTATTTTCCAGGTTATTTTGCAAATTTTGAGGAATCATGGGCTGAATTCTGACTGCTTTTTTGTTTTTCTCACTGCCATCGAACTGATTCAGATTCATAATGACCCTATAGGACAGGGTAGAACTGTCTCTGTGGGTTCCTGAGACAGAAGCTTTTTACAGGAGAAAGCCTCACCTTTCCCTCATGGAGTGGCTTGTGGTTCTGAACTGTGTACCTTGAGGATTAACAGCACAACATGTAATTATCATGCAACTAGGGTTCCCATGCACTCACGGAAATGCCTTTATTAATAAATGTATTTATTTAAAATTTTCTACTTAAATAAAAATACATATCTGCCAGTTTCTGTTCTTCATATATTATAATTTAAAAGATCTTTATGCAAAGTTATATATATATATTTTTGTTATATAGTCTTAATGAAAAAAAGCAGTAAAATTCTAACTATTCTTATCACATTACTTTGCCTTCTTCCCCCATACTTTGAATATGATTTCAAAATCTTGATAAGAGAAATGAAAATTACTGAGTTGTGTTAGACAAGTTTGTCTAGAGAAACAAATCCAATGACACTCATATAGGTATAAGAGAGAGCGCTTTATATCAAGAAGTAATTATATATGAAGAAGGCATCAAAACCCAGTTCAACTCAATTCCCTATGCCCAATACTAGTCCACAAATCCCTATTCACACTGACGCAGCCACATGCAATGATGCAGCATGCAGGAAGATCACAGGCCAGTTGGGGCAGAAGCTTGTGGACTCAAGGCTGGTGGACACATGGAAGTGCTCTGGGAGCTCTCAGTGTTAGTGGCACAGGCCCAGCAAGCCAAAGGGGAGAGTGAGAAGCAGTTCTTAGGGTCCGCCCTATAGGGAGATTTAGGCGTACCAAGATTACTGTTAACACAACCTCAGAAACCAGTTCTTCTGCTCTCCTGCAGAAAGAAGAGGTTGCAGACAGCTCTTCAGAAGATCACAATCCCATGGGATATTTTCTCCTTCCAGAAACCTGAGTGTGTAGTTAGTGCCTATAATTTATTAAATGAAGAACATTTCAAGAAAGAAATCATCCAGCTAATCCTTTTGGATGCTTTGTCCACCAAGCAGACACACTTTCAGTTTTCATTTAGGGATCTAGTCATGCTGATCAATCTAAATATCAAAGTAAATATTCATTATGAGCGATGTTGTTCAAGCGGTTGAAGTCTTGTTAAATGCACTAGCCTCACCACAGGAAAACGATGAGACCATTTGTTTCTGTAAAGATGTGCAGCCCTCGAAGCCTTACGGAGGAGTTCTCTGTCCTTTGTGCATTTGGTAAACTCTTTTGGGTCTTGATTATATGTAATTCTGATGAATGTCTGCTGCTTAACTATAAGGGCTTTCGTACATCATGAAACGATGCTTTCATGTATCAAACAGAAGGAAAATGAACAACTGTACAAGTTGAAAAATCTTACTTGGGTATTTCTGAAATTAAAATTTAGTTGGAATGGTAAAAAGTCACCACCAACAACACAGATATCATAATGTTCTTGAAACTTTCAACAAAGAGCTGCACATTTCTAATCAAATAAGAAACAAAGAATCAAAAGAAATCATTTAGCACAGGTCACAGATTCATTTTCAAAACTTACTTCATTTAAAAAACACATAAAACTCCTGGTGAAACTGGAGGCTAAGACAGGATAGAAAATTATATTTCCTTGGATATTTAAGAAAATGAATAATAAAAATAAGATAGTAAAAAAATGAACAAACACAATTACATTTGTGAGCAGAGCCAACCTCTGGCTGTGTACAATGAAGTGCCCAGAAAGGAGGAGGAGCAGACAAGGTCAGGAAGCAGCTGTCTGGTTCCTGTCCGAAAACCACCTCGATTCGCCAGCCACTTCCACCAGAAAAACAATCTTTAGGAAAGGATGAGTTAAAAATCACAGTTTCTCATTAGTACCCTCCAATTGTAAAGAAACAGGCAACTCAGAAAAATAAATAAACCTAAGAATATACCAATAGCTACATGGTGCAGGAGAACACCAGGAACACAAGAAAGCCTTCACAGAGGGTGTATTTTCTAGGTCACTCTCAGAAACTTCAGTACTATGGAATCCACTCAGACTCCTTGTGACCCGATAGGATGGGGGAGAAGCACTCCTGTGGGCTCCTGAGACTGACACAGGTACACCCTCAGTCTGCCCGGCATTGACTGTCCTCTGAGTCAGCGCCAGGCAGGCAGACGGGCCACCGGCAGCCAATGAGAACACTGCACAGGAGTGGAAAGCTTCATCTTTTGCCTGATGGTTCTGAGCAGCCAACTTGTCATCCACTAACCTATAAGAGCCAGAAAATAAGTAAAATCCAAACCCATCACAATCACCATGGAGTCAATCCCTGCTCCAGGCAGGCCCACAGGTGTTAGAGTGGAACACTGACTCATCGGGCTACCAGTAGCTAACGTTTGGGCAGTAGATAACCAAATCTTTCTTCTGAGGTGCCTCTGAGTGCACTCATATTTCAAACCTTTCAGTTCCCAGTCATCCTCATTAACTGAGATGACGAAGAGCTTGGGAGAAGCAGGTCTTATGAAGAAGGTGGATAGGAAGTTCACATTGAAATGTTAATTTTGAAAAGTTCATTATACATCTAAGGTTTTGGAAGCATATTGTCAGGATTAATGGAAGATAGAGAAAAAACTAAAGATGAGTAAAAAGGAGTAAAATGAACTTATACGTAAGATGACTAGTACAAAATTAATTTAGATATAAGTCACAGGAATGGAAATGAACTGAGAACCAAGATAAACGGAATCTACACATTAGAAATAACAAGAAACAGAATAGAGGTCAAAACTATAAGAGGTCAAAAGGAAAAAACTGATATAGATTTGAAACAACTATAAGAAAATTCAGAGGACAAAAACAGATGAAAGATTTTAATTGAGATATGCAAAAAGTCAAATCTATAGATAAATAATTACTTATTAGAAGTTTTGATAAACATTTCAGGAATACTAACATTGCTCCGACAGGAAGTGAGAACATAATCTGAAGCTGTCATATGCCAGAAAATAACTTGCACAGAAAACTCACAAACGACAGAACTCTCGTGCGACCATGATGACGATTTCCACAGGTAGACATGCAGGAAAAGAAAGCCAACTTCCAGGGGAATAAACTCAAACTGGCCTCAAATGACATCCTGACAACACTGAGTGTCAGGACACAACACAACATTACATTCAAATTTCTAAGGGGGAACAGGTGTGTGAGTGATCATTGCTTCCCAGCAAATTACCTTTCTAATGTAAAGACAAATGGCAGCTATTCACATCTCCAAGACAATTCATGGTACTAACCATGGGTTCCTAGATGGCTGAGCAGTTAATATTTAATGTTGAAGTTATCTAATAGCAACCCTGGCAAAGAAAAGTTATATTTGCAATAAAAATAGAAATTGGAAGAAAGGGAAAATATTAATTATTTTCATTTATAGAGGAGAGAGCAATTACATGTCGATTAAATTGAAACACAGAGTTTCAGTGAACACACCCACCAGATGCTCCAGGGGGAAAAGACAAGACTCTCTGCTGCCATAAACAATTTTCTGCCGCGGGCCATTTGGATATTTGTAACATATCCAAATGGATCAGAGAAAATTACCAACTTAAAAATTAGCCCACTACATTTAGTCAAACTTTTAATTCACTCAGCCCTCATGTGCTGGCTGAACTTCTTCTCTTGGGTGAGGAGTGCAATGTTAGCTGGTATGGCTGATGTTGCTTCTGGTAACTGGTTATCCAGGTTTGTGCCCATCAGTCTGGACCACAGTCAATTCTTTGCAATAAGTTTTGAAAGAATTGATCATAGCAGTAAGTTTTTCCAAACACAGATGCATATTTCAATACACATCTCCTCAAAGTGGGAAATTTATCATGTGATGTTTATAGAACTCACACAATAGGTGGTTGGTTTACCTCACTTTCGATGAACTTATCATTGCTTTGCAGCTGAATGATAATCGTGTTGTACATTATCAGACATATCAGCTGGTTCCACACTGAATGGATAGCAACGATTTTCATTTCCATTTGTTTACTTTTCACATCTTTGCATCTTTCATTAAATGCCTCAGTTTCACACATTCAACAGCCTACTTTTTAATCAATGGAAAAACTTGAGATAAAGTTTGAAAAGTTATGTGGCCTTACTATAGATAGAGCTCTGGCCCTGCTTGGCTCACACAAGGCTTAATTGCATTGTCAAGAATGAAATGAATCACTTCAGTCTTTATCCCTGTGATTTAATTATATGTCATTGCATCTTACACAAAGAGGATCTCTGAGCACAGTCCTTGCGGTTCAACAATGTGATGTCAAAAGTAGTGTCGTGCATAAATTTTGTCAAAAGTAAAGGGTTTTAAAGCTTCCATTTTAAGGACTTGGTCTTGACTCCAAGTAGGATGATCTTGTTTATCGCTGCGAAGCATGGTGGCTGCATCGCAGGAACATGCAAAATGATTATTTTGCTTTGATCGCTGCTGCAATCGTGCATCTTGGACCTGGAACAAATCCAACATTCATATCATCGACTCTTGAGGTCTTTTCTAGGTACTGTAGTTCCCTTAATCTCTATCTGAGGTTCACTTTTTGCAAGGATTGTAGTTGACAACATCATAGTCAATCAGAGTCAAGGTCATCAATGTTGCCAGGGATCTTCTTATCGCATCCCACTTCATCATCGCTAGGACTTAGTAGTTTCACCACACTTTCTCCACATGTACACTCTCAGTCTGCCTGGCACTGACTGCCCTTTGAGTCATCACAATACAGGCAGATGGGCTCTGCAAACCGGCAGCCAATGAGAAGCATCCGTGTCCTCTCACTCTCAAAATGGAATTGCTTGCTTGCCCTTCAAAAATTATGTTGTT
Organism: Echinops telfairi; assembly: GCF_000313985.2. NCBI lineage: Eukaryota > Metazoa > Chordata > Mammalia > Afrosoricida > Tenrecidae > Echinops > Echinops telfairi. Next base: position 19,894,227 of record NW_022111369.1, on the reverse strand, counting down.
ATTATTGTGATTAACTCCATATAAGTTTATGTTGCTATGAAGAAAGCTCCAAGATCTATCAAATTTTGAGTTCCATCTATGGTTGCCTTGGTAGGGTCAGACTAAATGATTACAGGGCCTAATATACCCAAGGGCCGGGCTTTCCCCATTCCTGTATGCAGGGTCAATATGCATTGGAAATTCTCGAGGGCAATGGGTTTTTATGGATTTTTTCATACATACAAAGGTACAACAAATAGGATCACTACAAAATCATAGAAACCTTGAGTAAACAAAAATGTCAAAATATTGTTTCTACAAAGACCCATTATCTAGGTCTATATACTTCCAACATTATATTTCCATCTCTTTAACCCTTTCCTAAAGAATTGAATGTTCTTTGATTGACACCAAGTCAAAAGGGAAATTATGGAATCCTCAAGGAAATCAAACTGCATTTGTTCTAAATTGACTTTTAGATTGGGAAACAAAAGATATTTTTTAAGGGGCACGATATTGTGTTGATCATGTAGGTTTCCCCATGATATTCCGATTGGACAGCCCTTGCTACGTGAGATGAAGGAGCAGGTGCATTGTCGTGATGGAAAACAACCCTTCAGTGTAATTTTCTTGACTTTTATCTTGATGCCACTGATAAGGTTCAGAAAGTCTGTCATTGTTTTACCCAATATCAGAGACCAGATTGATTTGAAACATTCCAAGTTTCTTACTGCAAGCACATGACAGAAGGAAGCAACAGGGTTAAACTCCCAAAACTACTTTGTAAAATTCATTGAACGGCAAGAAAGTTATATACCCCCAACTATGTAACAAGCTAGCAAGTGGAGGGATGTTTACCAGGTTTGTCACATGCTCAGAGGGCTTCAGCAGTGGAACAAAAGGGACATGGGGCACAGAACACACCTGGCTGTGACTCCGTCAAGGTGCTAGACTCCATTCCTTATCTAAAAGGTCTTGCTTGTCCAGATGGTCTTGCTCATACAAACTTGCTGAATTAGGATATTGCTTAAATTTAAAAGATGATTTTACTGCAAGGAAGGGGAGGGGTAGCTGTTATATTTTGGGTAACACAATACAAATCTTAAAAGACCAGCTCTCAAACCACGCAACATTGTCAGCATTGATTAACAGCAGACTAACTCTATTTCTCCCTCTATCAATCTCACAAACGTTTTCCATTGTCTTAAGCACCATAAAGCTTCATGATTGTCCTGTGTCCTTTGAGAACATCTATCTTGATTACCCCACCGGAGTCCCCTAAAATAGCTGCCACAACTAAATTCTCTGCCTCACCTCTTTGCCTCAAATTTAATTGCCCAGCAGATTCTGCTGGAAATCACTGTTTTGACTGAATCTTTTTTTTCAAGGCACCTGAAGGAGACTAAGACAAGTATATCCTTGGGTAAATGTGTCTGTAACCATCCACTGATAAAAAGAAATGTGCTCAAAGATTTCTTTATTCTTGGAATAAACCCTTGCAAGTATGACTGGAACTCTAGAAGCAATACTTTTTGACTCACCCACATATAATGTTGCCATGGGTGGAGCCAACTCTTAGGCAGTGAACAACAACAGCATCATATAACTGGGTACAATAGCATAAAAACAAACAAGAAGTCAATAACAATAATAAAAATAATAGATATATAATAAGGCACTGAATAAACTAATCAAGAGATCATTTTGAAAACAAAATATTGCATGTGTTTCATGAGAATATTTCCCACAAATTCTGCACTGCTGTGAAATTAAAATTGGTTGTGTTACTGGTGAGGGTGCAAGTTCACTGAGATGTGTTTCATGCAGATAAGCCTTAAAACTTTACAATCGAAGTAACTGCACAGAGAGTACCAAATGCAACACAATTAAAATTCATTTGTCATAATGGGGTTTTTTGGGTCGTTTTTTTTGTGAGAAAGCCACCTAGAATAAGGTGACCAGATTTTAACATTGGTAAAGCGGGACACCGTTGACAAAACTCATATCCTGGCAAAATAGCCACATAGCAGCCGAAAACCGTATACCCTAGCTTGTGGTGTATTCTTTCTAAAAATCGGGACTTTTAAAAAATGCCACGGGACACGGGACAAATTGTTAAAAATCAGCCAAAAGCGGGACTTCTGGTCACCTTAACCTAGAAATGTCCCAAATCTGTAGACCTCTTCACTGATATTTTCTTTGTTTAATACTTTGATACAATGAGTTTAAAAATGATAATTTTCTTTTCCTGCATTTTGCATTTGTACTGTACATTTCCGAGGGCATTACATATACTGCCATGGCAACTATTCCTTTGTTATGTGCATTTCTTGGCCTAAAATTCTGTTTATTGCTTTGTTCTCCATACTAAAAACAAAACCCGTAAATATTGCCATTGACTCAATTCCTACTCAAAGCAACTCACTATGAGTTATCTATCATAGTAATGTGCAAAGGCTAAACCATGAAGAATATTATCATTCCCTAAAAACTCCTATCTTGGGGAGGAAGAAGATGGCATCCAGTTAGATTTAACTGCCCAGCGCTCCTGCTGACAGACCAGAAAATTAAAAGGTAAAGTGAAAGAGATTGGGAAGCAGAGTCCTAAAATTAGAATCAGGATACTAGGGTCTGTCCTGACCCCGCTTTTTAAAATTTTCATTCACAAAGCAAACCGAGAATGTACTGAAGCACCCTAAGTTCACTGTGCTGAGTTCGTGGGCTCCAGACTGAGCCTCTGCCAGCACCCTAGTAAGGCTACAAGTAGCGATTTCCCAAGTCTGACATCCAAAAGGGGTCATAATCCCAGACTCGAGGCGAACCTCTGAAAGCTACTCACAAGACCCACACAGAGCTCTCCATGCTGTTAGCTACCTGGTGCTCACAGCCTAGGGGTTGGGTTGGTGCAGGTAGTCATAGATTTGGAGCAATTGAAAAGACACCAGGAAATGTACCTGAGTCAGATCGCAGTGTGGCAGAGCATAAGCGGTAGCCATAGCCCAGGGGTCGAATTCAGTTCCAATTGGCCGAGAGGTAAACAACCTCTCTCATAAGGTAGATCTCCTCCCCTGGGGGTCAGCATGACAGCCAGGAAATCAGGGGAACCCGTAAGCCCAATATAAAAAAGAGAAAAAATATTTTCTCGGTAAAAATTGCAAATCTCAGGCTCATTGTTTAACTTCAAGGTAAACTGGCAGAACAAATCCTTTAACATACATCAGCATAATAAGGAAATCAGTGTTCAGGAATGCCAGAAGTTAGCTACAGAGCCAAAGAGCCCCTGGAGCAAGCCTCAGTTTCAGAATATCTCACTGAGCACAAACCCAGAGCTCATAACCAGGTGGACAATCTACTTTAATTCAATTCCAGCTGGCTACATGAAAAACAAAACAAAACAAAACCCTCTGAGCTATTGGGGCATCAGCGGTCATGGCACAAGTTAGGGCAAATCTGCAAGCCCATGGGGCGTGGGGAGTTACTGTTTGCCCTCAGTGATCCTACACACAGCTGGGGAGGTCCTGCCTGTCCTCTGTGTGGCTGGGGTATCCTCTGTCTGTCCTGGGGCCCAACACGTGGCTGAGGGAACTTCACGCCCCACCCACCCACCCTGCACTGCTGCATACTACACAAGGAAGCTATACCAGTGATCTCCCATGCTCAACAGAGCTGCGGGAACCACTGCTTGGCCTCCTCTCTGATCTTGCCTTCGAGCGTAATTCTGCCCAGCATCTGTGAGCCCCTACCCCAAGTAGGCACACCACCCTACTACCTTGAGCAGGGTTTGAACTCCTCTGCTCCACCATCAGGTGATCAGGCCTTAGCTATCTCCTTACTTTCTATTCTTTTCCTTCTCTCTCCCTTCTATCTTTCCGACTGCAGGCAGTCACAACAGGCCCAGTTTTTTCTTTTCTCATTTTCTTTCTTTTTCCTCTCCTCTCCCTCTCTTTCCTTACACATGCCACTGGTGGCTTCCAGCCCCTACCCTCTGCCTAGGACAACTCTACCCACCCCACAGGAGAGCTCCAGCCTGCCCCCTGTGGCAGTGGTAAACATACCATGAGGCAGTGCTATACTTGGCAGGGCATGAGACTCAGCTATCTCTTTATCTATTTTTTCTTTCTTCTTTCACTTTTAGTTCTTTTTTCCTCTTCTTCTATCTCTTCTCTCTTTCCCGCCACAGTCTCAGCAGAGTTAGTTTCTCTTTTTTGTTATTTCCTTTTTGATTGACTCTTGGTTTTTGTTTTGTCTTCCCTTTGTGTGTGTGTGTGTTACTTTGTTTATTATTTTGGCTCTTGTCTTTGTTTTCTCCATTCACACGTTTTCTTCTCTTCTCCCTCTCTTTCCTTTTACAAGCCATTACCAGCCCCCAGGCCACTCCCATCCACCTACGGCAACTCTGAAGGCACATTTGAGGGAGCACCCACCCGCACTTATTGGCTTTACATGCTGCTGGGAATTCATGCCCAACCTCCACTACACCCCAATCAGTTGGGGTATATCCTCTTCAAATGACTGGGGGAACTCCTGCTTACACCCCAAGACCCTACAAGGGAATAGGGAACCCCTACCCACCACTTTTGGTGCTCCATGCTGCTGTGGGAATATACGCATAACCTCAGGGGCAATCTCTCCAAGTAGGGTAATTCCACCTCTCATCCACAGGGCTTGACAACAAGGAGGGTACACTCACCCACCTCTGCAGCACTCAAGTTGCAGAGGGAACCACCACACTACATCCAAGGCTCTCCATGCCCTGTGAGACACACCATTATGGCTTCTTGTAAGATCTGCCAGTGAAATGCCATCCTCATGAGCCACAACCATGCAACCAAAGCTCCGTGAAAGGACTATCCAACTCACAATCCACATAATGGAATACTGGTTGGCTAGGGTAAGAATGAAACCACAGGAAGTTACAGCAATAGCCTGACCACCCAGTAGCAGCTATCTGCAGGTGGTGTGAGAAAGCACTCAAATGAGTCCCCCAAGAGAGAGCTCAGGGCTCTTTGACTCTGGAAGATGGCACCAGGCTCTTCTAAAACCACATGTAAACAGCAACCAGTCCCAACAGCCTCAAGAAAAAAGCAGGAGAAACAGAATACAATGTCGGAAGAAGTCATGAATTTAACAACGTGCATAGAAGAAGCAGACATTGACCTGCCACAGAAATAAATCTTCACAATGCTACTTGGAGTCTTACAGGATGTGAGGGAAGAAATACAGAAAAAGGATAAAATGAAAAAGGAGATAAAGGCAATGCACCCAAGAGAAATACAAGACCTAAGGGATGAAATAACAAAATTCACTAGCATATTAACAGACGTATCCAACAGACTTGAGGAAGTAGAAAAATCGCACTAGTGACCTACAGGATTAAACAGGCAGACTTCAACAAACTGGAAAAGGAGTCAAATAAGACAATCAGAGAAGCTGAAGTAAACCTGAGAGCCATGTCTGATGTTACAAACAGGAACAATATTATAATAATCTGACTACCAGAATAAGACACAACAAAGAAGTCAACAGCAAAAATAGAGAGGGAATTCTTAGAGGAAAACTTCCCCAGCTTAATAAATGAAAGTCTGGCAACCATTCAGGAAGCTGAAAGAACACCAGCCAGACTGAATCCCAAAAAGAAGTCACCAAGACACATAATAGTTAAATTATCCAACTATAAGGAAAATAAGAAAATTTTAAGAGCAGCGAGGGAAAAACAAATAGTCACTTATAATGGTACTCACATAAGAAAATGTTTAGACCTATCAGTGGACATGATGAGAAGATAGTACAGTAACATATTTCAAAAATTGAAGGAAAATAACAAAAATACTAAATCTGGTCAAATTATCTCTTAAGATAGATGGAAAAGTAAGGGCCTTCCCAGACAAGGAAATATGTTAAAAAGAAATCCAGCCCTACAAAAGATCCTTGCCAACCCAGTATGGGCAGAAGATCAACACTCACTGAGCAAAAATAAGAGACCATGACATAGAACAACTTCACCTCGGATGACAAAGAGAAAGGGCAACAAAGAGAAAAAGCCCCCAAGATAGCATTGGCTCAATAGCGGAAAGAAGTCTAGAATGAACCACACTCACAAACACACAAAACAAACTGATAAGATAAGTAGGTAAGAAAACACCCAACACAAAAGATACAAGATGACATCACAGAGTCCAGAGATGGATGTAATAACACTGAATAACAATTGACTGAACTCAGGCATTAAAAGGCAGAGGTTAACAGACTGGCTTACAAAAACTTCACTCATTGATCTGCTGCCTACAGGAGACACATCTCAAGCTTGCAGACAAAAACAGGTTGGGTATTAAAGGCTGGAGAAAAATATACCAAGCAAAGGCAATGCAAACAAAGCAGGGGTAGCCATCTTTATCTCTGAAAAAAAAAATGATCTCAAGGTACAAGCCAAAACAAGAGATAAGGAGGGGCACAATATAATGCTCAAGGGAACAGTAGACCAAGAACCAGTGAGCATAATAAATATGTATGCATCCAATTCGTATGCATTGAAATTCATAAATTAAGCACTCCAAAATATGAAAAAAGAAAGTACAGGTTCAACAATTATAGTAGATGACTTTAATACACCACTTTGGAAAATACAGATCAGAGGGAAAGAATCTTAACAAGGAGGCTACACATTAAAACAGCACAAATGGATGACTTGAGCCGAAGATATTTTCAGAGCTTTCCACCCAAATGGGAAAAAAAATTACATTAATTTCAAGCCCACGTGGCACATGTTGGAAGACAGACACAAGTCGAACCTGAGTAAATTCAAGCACATAGAGATTATACAGACTTATCTTCCCCGATCACTATCCCATAAGTTTGGAAATCAATAAAAGGATTATGAAGAAAACAAGGGCAAACAATTGGAGGATGAAATCAGGAAGTTTTTAGAAACCATTGAGAATGAAAATGCGATGTACCAAAACCCTTCGGACACACAACAAAGATATTTATCAGAGGAAGGCTGATAGCAATACATGCGAACATGAAAAAGGAAGAGAGATTTTGGTTGATGTGTTGGCACAAAACTTACATGAATTAGAGCAGAGTCAATGAATCTTGCTAATAGCAAAAAGAAAGAAATAATACAAATCAGAGCTGAGATATAGGACAGGGAAAAAAGAAAACTATGGGGGAAAAATCAATGCAGCTAAAACTTGTTTTTTAAAAGGATTAACAAATTGATAAACTGCTACAAACCTAACCAAAGAAAGGAAGAAATGAGTTTCAATAGCAAGGATGAGGGATGAAATAGGGGACATTACAATGGACCATAATGAAATCAAAAGGATAATTACACAGTCCTATGAAAGCCTGTACTCTAAAGAATTCAATAATTTGGAAGACATGGACAAACACTTGAAAAAACAATCCCTCCCTAGACTATCCTAGATGGACATCAAGATCCTCAACAGACCCAAAGAAATAGAAGAAATAGACAAGGTTATTAAGGGATTACAAACAAAAATATCCAGGCCAGATGGCTTCACAAGAGAATTCTACCAAGCATTCAGTAAAGAACTGACACCAACCCTATACAAACTCTTCCAGAACACAGGAAAAGATAGAAAAATCCCAATCTCTCTCTATGAAGATAGTATAACTCTGATAAGAAAAGCTGGTAAGGATTCCACAAGAATTGAGAACTACAGACCAACATCGATGCAAAAAATCCTTAACAAAATACTGGCCAAGAGAATACAAAAGCATATAAAAAAACTCACCATGATCAAGTGGGATTCATACCAGTGATGCAGGGATGGTTGAACATATAAAAGGTCATTAGTATTATTCACTACGGTGACAGGAAAAATTATAAGAACCACATTATATTATTGATAGATGCGGAGAAAGCATTGGACAACATCTAACACCCATTCCTGTTTAAGAAAATCAAGAAGATAGGAATTGTTGAAAATTTTCTCAATATTATACAAGCTATATATGAAAAACCAAGAGCCAACGTGGTAACCAATGGAGAAAAGAAGAAAACAATTCCCCTGAAAAAGGGAACCAGACAAGGATACCCCTTGTCCCCATTCCTATTTAACATCGTAGTGGAGGTCCTAGCTAACAACATAAGACAAAGAAAAGATATCAAAGGTATTAATCTGGGGAAGGAAGAGGCGAATCTATCATTATTCACAGATGATATGATTTTATATGTCAAAAATCCCCAAAACTTCACAAGTGGAGTGTTGGAAGCGATAGAGGAATATGACAGAGTGGCAGGATACAAGATCAAAAAACAGAAATCTATTGGACTGCTATACACATTAGGCAAGATCAAAGAAGAGGCAATTAAAAAGGTTGTACCCTTTATAATAGTTCAAACAAAAATTGAAATACCTAGGGATATACCTGATTAAAAAGACAAAAATCTTGTACAAGGAAAATTACAGAATACTATTAAAAGAAACTGAGAGTGACCTCAACAAATGGAAGAACATCCCATGCTCGTTGATTGGAAGACTCAATATAGCAAAAATGTCAGTTCTGCCCAAGGCACCATCCAATTTTAATGCTATTCGATAGGAATGCCATCATCCTTCTTCAAAGAATTGGAAAAACTGATTACCAACTTCATGTGGATAGGGAAGAAGCCCAGAATTAGCAGAGAACTCCCCAAGAAGAAGGAAAAAATGGGATGGCTTGCTCTACCTGACTTTAGCACATATTATACAGCCACAGTGCTCATAGCAGTGTGGTACTGGTATAATGACAGTTATTCAGACCAATGGAAAAGAACTGAAAACCCAGAAATAAAATCATCAGCATACAGACAACAGATTTTTGATAAGGGCCCCAAAAATATCATAGGGGAAGCAGATGCCCTCTTCAATAACTGGTGCTTGAAAAAAATGGATATCTACCTGCAGAAAAATGAACCAAGACCTTTACCTCACTCCATGCACAAGAATAAACTCAAGGTGGGTTACAGACCTTGAAGTAAACCCCCCAAATTATTAGGGCCATTAATGAGGGAATTGAGACAAACCTGAGAACCTCAGGAATACATAGGGTATTGGAAACAGGGAAGGATACAAAAACAAAGGAGTCACAAATTGACAGGTGGGATATATTGAAGAAAAAACGCCTGTGTACACTGAAAGAATTCACCAAGAGTGTAATAAGAGAGTCCACGGACTGGGAAAACATCTTTAGCAATGACATATTAGACAAAGGTCTTATTACTAAACTCTAGAATACTTTGCACACTTACAATAAGAAAAAAACCTAACTTCCCACTAAGGAGGTGGGCAAAGGACCTGAACAGAAGTTTCACAGGGGTAGAAATCTGAATGGCCAATAAACATATGAGAAAATGTTCCTGATCATTAGGTATAAGAGAAGTGCAAATTAAAAAAAACTACGAGATACCACCTAACACCCTCAAAGGTAGCCCGATTCAAAAAATCAGAAAGTAACAAGTGCTGGAAGAGGCTGTGGGGAGATAGGAACTGTCATCCACTGCTGGTGGACCTGTAGGTATGTAAAGCCATTATGGAAATCGATTTGGCGATATCTAAACATGGAAATTGAGCTACCATAAGACTCAGCAATCCTCCTACTGCGCATATACCCAGAAGAGGTAATAAACAAACCACGGCCAGGCATCTGTGCTTCATGTTCATCACGGCACAGTTCAGAATTGCAAGGAGTTGGAAACAACCCAAATTTCCATCAACAGATGAATGGATCAAAAAACTATGGTACATACATATAACGGAGTGCTACGCATCCCTAAAAAGCAAGGAATGCATAAAGCACATTGCCGCATGTGAAGTACTGTAAGAAATCATGCTACGTGAAGTAAGCCAAGCACAAAAGGACAAATATAACATGAGCCCACTGAGGTAAGCTTGAAAAAAAAGGGGGCATAGGGGAAAAGCTACTGTACACATACATCCCTGGGGTGAGGTCCAGCAACCATGGCAGGAGCCAAACCCAATCCAGGGATACATATGGCAGCCAACAAAATAAGAGGGGGAAAGAAAGAGAGAAAAAAGAAGGCATGGGTAGGGGGGGAGCAGGGCACTAACCCACCTAAGGGTAGGATATTGTTTATATATCCACAGGAGAGGGAAAGAAAGACCACGTTTCAACCGAATGTGTCAAGACATGAATACAACATACTGGCATGTCCCAGGGAACCAAAAGAGAGGTCTGTGGGGCCGGCCCAATCCCAAACTATGTGGACACTGCCCCCCCACCCCCCAGGCCCCCAAAGAATTCACCTCAGATGACAGCACTGAAGCTACAGTTTGGGAGAGGGGCACGTCTGATTATAGCACACAAGAGAAACAAAGAGGGACAGAAAGAGTGGGGAACAGATCCTGGCCCACCAAGCCCTGAGGACAATATTCCTGTTCAGAGCAGACAATGCACAGAGAGGACCATAAGGCCAGCCCCACCATGAGAAATGACATCTCTCACTGAACCATAGCGCTAAGAGGGACAACACTGGAGACACAGTATGGGAATTGTGTCTAATCTGACCCCATCACACTGGGGTAAAACACTAAGTGCATGCAACACATCAGCAAGAGGAGCAAAGTGATGAAACCTCCAGGGAATACCAAAAATAAACTTTGGAGACAGAGTGCAGCACCCCACCAGACTCAACTGGAAAGCATTCATAGAGACCAACATATAAACCTTGAACTATTTATAGGTTTTTTTCCATTTTTGCCAATGGCTTTCTTTTTGTTGTTGTTATCATGCTTTTGGTTTTTTTAGTTGTTGTTGTTTGTTGGTTTTTACTTCTTTTCTTGTTTTGTTTTGGTTTGCCTGGTTTTTGCACTTATTAATGTATCTGCATGTCTATCTAGATAAGATAGGAGGGATAAACTATTTGGAGATGAAAAGAACGGGACCAATGGTTCCAGGGGGAGATGGGAGAAAGAAGGCTGGGGGGTGGGGGGGTGGCGGGAACCAGCCCAGGGAAAGGGAACAACAAGTGAACTAAAAGCAATGGAGAGAAGGGAGTAGGATGCCTAGTGGGGCTTAATCAAGGGCAATGTAGCGTGAGGAATTACTAAACCTGAATGAAGGCTAAATATTATGGTGGGACAAAAGAAAGGAAAAAGGAAATAGAGGAAAGAACCAGGAGGCAAAGGACATTTATAGAGGTCTAAATACAGGCATGTGCATATGATATATATATAGAAAGGGGAATAGAGCTATGTACTCATAACTATGTTAAGAATAAAGGCTACAGAAAGACTTTGGGCCTCGACTCAAGTATTCCCTCAACCCCAGAACAGTTTGTTTTAATAATCCATCATTCCTTAATGCTCACCTTCCTGACACTATTGCTGAAGACAAAATGGGTGAATAAACAAATGTGGTGAAGAAAGCTGACAATGCCCAGCTATCAAAAGATATAATGTCCAGGGTCTTAAAGGTTTGAAGATAAACAAGTGGACATCTAGCTAAGAAGCAACAAAGCCCACATGGAAAAATCACACCAGTCTGTGTGATCATGAGGTGTCAATGGGATCAGGTGTTAGGTCTCAAAGACCTAGAACAAAATCATACCCAATGTGAATGGTGGTGAGGGGCATGGAGTGGAGACCCAATGCCCATCTGTAGACAATTGATCATCCCCCTACAGAGGGTTCACAGGGAATAGATGAGTAAGTCAGGGTGCAGTATAGCACCGATGAAACACACAACTTTCCTCTAGCTCTTAGGTGCTTCCTTCTCCCCACTATCATGACATCAATTCTATCTTAAAAATCAGATTAGACCAGAACATACAGACTGATACATATAAGAGCCCGAAGCACAAAGAATCCAGGTTAGACTAACCCCTTACGGCCAACAATGAGGGTAGGGATACCAGGTGGATTAAGGGAGGGTGGAGGGAGAAAAGAGCAATTGATCACAAGGATAAACCTATACCCGCCTCCCAGGGGACGAACAAAGGAAAAGTGCGGTGAGGGATGGTGGAAGACAATGTAAGATATGAAAATAATAATCTATAACTTATCAAGGGTTCATGAGGGAGGGGAGAGGAGGGAGGGAACAGAAATGGGGAGCTGATATCAGGGGCTCAAGTGGGAAGAGAATACTTTGAAAATGATGATGGCAGCATATGTGCAAATGTGCTTAACACACTGGATGAATGGATGGATTGTGATAAGAGATGTAAGAGCCCCCAATAAAAGTATTAAAAATAAAGCAAAACAAAAAACCTGCCGCCTTTTAAAAACAAAATCAAAATTAATCACATTATGCATACAGTTTTTAAAAATGTTACAGTACCAAACTATTTTGAAAAAAAGACTGACAGCACCTCCAATCCCTTCAGCAGTACGTAGCTTTGTTGTGGGGACTATAGGAAATGGAATAAGGGTTTCTAGTGAAGCGCTGTGTTACTAACCACAGGCAGAGAATTCAAGCACAGCACACTCTCTGTGGGAGAAAGATTAGGCTGTCGGCTTACATTAAGATTTACAGTATCAGCCATCCCAAGAAACAATTCTACTCTATACCACGAGGTCTCGGTGAGTTGAAAAAGACGCATAGGCAGTGGGTTTGGTTTAGGCTATGTACTAGATTGAAAAAAAATCAATAGAATTAAGCACTTAATTTTGCAGTCACTATTATGAGATAACAGATGAATTATATTTTAGCTGAAACTACATAGAGATGGATATCATCTAAGTAAATGTACTTCTCAGTAAAATTATGTTAGTTGATATTTATTTTAGTTTAATCCTTTGTATTTAAGTATAAATGTATTTCTGATCCTTCAGCAAACTCCTTTACAAATAAAATTATAATTATAGGGAAAAAAACAAATCCCTGAGAATAAAAATTGCCAAATCTGGTAGTTATGGAAACAAAAGCTCCCTTTATCTTTGGCACTTTGGGCAAGTAGCTACTTTGTTTTATCTACCAATAACAACTGTGGCAAAAAAAATGGTAGAAAATAACAAGGATTCCAGATAACATAATGATTGCTATTAAAGGACTGTTATTAGTGTATTATGCCATCAATGCAGTTCTAAATCACAACTAACTAGACAACAGAAAACACCTCTACCCAGGCCTCACAAGCATTGTTATTCTTGAACTTGCTATTAAAGAGCATGCATAGGTCCATATTCCTGGGGTGTTTTCATTTCACGGTGAACTTCTGTGAAAACAGTATTTCTGATGACATGGACAAAATACGTGAGAGGACATTCCCGCCTTGTTTCTAAGGAATATTCTGGCTGTGTTTCTTTCAAGACAGCTTAACTTATTCTTCTGGCAGTCCAAGATATATTCAAAATTTGTACTAACATCATAACTTGAAAGCATGTCAGTCTTCCTTATTCATTGTCCGGGGAGTCCTGGGGGTGTAGTGGGTGACAAATTGGGCTGCTAACCTGAAAGGCAGCAGTGTCAACCCCTCCCCCCACCCCTGGTCCACAGGAGAAAGATGAGGCTTTCTACTCCAGTAAATATTTACAGTTTGGGAAACCCACAGGAGACGTTCTATCTTCTCTGGTGGAATCAACTTGATGTTAGTCACGTGTTGTTGTTGTTTTCAATACACCGTCAAACTTCTGTAATCAGATGAGGCAACTAAAATACCATGGCTTGGGTCTGGCTTACTTTTTCCTCAGAGACAACTTTACTTTTTAGACATCCTTTAGATCTTTCTTTCCCTGGATTTGCCCAATAAAACCATGCCATTTGATTTCTTAATGGCTGCTACCGTGAACCTTCATTACGGCGCCACATAAAGGGAAATCCTTGATAACTTGAATCCCTTCTCCATTTATCATGATGTCGATTATTGGTAAAGTTATGAGAATGTCAGTTTTCTTATGCCGAGTTGTATCGAAGACTGTGGTCTTTGAGCTTCATTAGTAAAGACCTCTTTACTTTGAACAAGGCAGGCGGTGTCATCTGCATATCACGGATCACTTTTAGTAAAGTCCTCCTCACTTTTAGCAAGCAAAGTTCTGTCATCTGCATATTACAGATTGTTGATGAGCCTTCTGTCAATCTTAATACCACATTCTTTTTTAAATACTTAAGCTTCTCAGATCATTTGCTCAGCATACAGATTGAATAACGAAGGCAAAGGGGTGCAACTTAACACACACTTTTCCTGATTTCAAGTCATACTGGAAATGTGCCTTGGTGTGGGATTGAGTCTGTTAAGGCTTAGTTTGCTAAAAACACAAAAATGGAACAGCTTCTTCTGCCCCCACCCTACCTGGCAGTAAAATTCCCTTTGGATTTAATCAGGGAGAGTGTTCTAGCTAAGTAAGTATGGGCAAATGGAATCGATGGGCAAGCAGGGCCATCGTGATAAAGCATAGGAGTCACAGGCGTTGGGCAGTGACAAGTCCAAGGTTGCTTCCTGTTCCCAGTGCTTCTTTTGTCTCCTGACTTGAAGACATTTGTTCATTGTAACAAAACTTTTGCTACATAGGGTAGAAGATATACCTTGCCTGCTTTTCATTCAATCTTTGAAACAGTTTGGGGCATTGCAAAACCCACTGTTTCTTTCTGTCAAGTGCTTACATAAATCAACGTAGTGCTCCTCAAATCAGCCTGGTCCCTGCCTTTGGCTAAAAATGTGGGGGCCATCCAGGACCGCATCTGTCAGCACAGTACTACTCCCTAAAATGGTAGAATATCGGTCAGTTCTTACTGGTACAGTGATTCTGGGTATTCCTTCTATTTTTAAGCTTCCTTCTTCCATCAATATTTTATCTTCAGAGTCTTCAAAGTTACAACTCAAAGTTGACATTTTTCTTTGTTGTTTTTTTTTTCATGTTGCAAAATGCCAACCATGATTTTTCCATTTTGGTTTTTTAACTCCTGGACTATTTCATTATAATACAATACTTTGTTTTTTCTAGCTACTCTTTGAACTCTTCTGCTCAACTCTTGCACTTCATCCTCTCTGCCATTTCCTTCAGGTGTTTCAATAGTGAAGAGAAAGCTCCGGAAGCTGCACTATATGAACAAATACGGAGGCATCAAGACTTGAAGAAGGATTATTATAACCTACAATATGCTGTGACACAGCCTAACTTCCTGAACATAAGGAGGACTTGACATACTTGCTGATGAAATTCAAAGACGAATTTTCAGTATGGATAACACATCAATGTAAAGAAAACCAAATCCTCACACTGGACCAGTAGGGAACATCCTGCTGAAGGAAGCAAAGACCGAACTTGTCAAAGATTTCATTTTGTTTGGATCCACAATCAGTGTGCATGAAAGCAACAGTCAAAAGGTCACAGGACACATTAGTACCGGGATTAAAATCTGCTGCCAAAGAACTCTTTAAAGTCCTGAAGAGCAAGGATGTAACTATGAGGACGAAGATGTGCCTGACCTAAGCTGTGGCATTTTCAATGGCATCATATGCAAGTGAAAGTTGGACAATGAACAAGGAAGACAAAGGAAGAATGGATGCATATAACTTAGGTGTTGTCAGGTTTGCACAGTACTGTGGACTATGCAAAAATACCAGCCAAGATTCAAGAGTAAGACGGGGCTTTCTACTCCCATTAACAGTTAGTCTCGGAAACGCACAGGAGCAGTTCTACCTTGTCCTAGAGGGTTGTTATGCATTAACTATGAAGAAGAACCAAGCATTCTCATTTTGAGGATTTGCAGCAGTAAGTGAGGATGGCAACTTCCTCTTACGTACTTTGAACATGTTGGCAGGAGAGACCAGTCTCTGAACAAGGTCGTCACACTTGTTTGCGACAGGTTTGGAAGCAGTTTGGGCCAGGATCCTCAGTAGTGTGGCAGGAAGGCCTCCCTCAGAAGGTTCAGGTCACAGCATGTTACGGTTTCCTTGAGGTGTGGCCTATCGATCATCTATAAAAACAGGTGTCGCAAAGGGCGCTCCTTCCTATTCTTCTTCCCACTGGCCGGGATCCTGGGTCTGGCTTCTTGGAACTTACACTGGTGGCCATCACGTGGCTCACCAACCCTGCAAGCTGTCAGCAGGCTGCCTTGGATTCACTGGATTGTGCATCCACTGATCTGGGATATTCCTGCTCCTGCTCCATTGTCCTGTTTCCTTGGTTTGGCAGCATTTTGAGTCTGAAAAGATCTGCAGGTCTGAGCATTTGACTCACAGAGTTGAATTAGACTGAACTTTCCTACTCTGAGGCTGTGTGAGCCATTTTATTGGCATAAAATAAAATTGAAGTAAATTTCTTTCTTATGCATACATTACTGTCACTGTATCTGTCTCTCTAGACCCAGCCCAACTCACTTGGTAAAATAGAAAGTCAGCCATAAAGAGGAAGGCTGTCCAGAACAATGATTGATACAATGCCTGGAACAATGAGCCATATATATATAGATAGATAGATAAAACAATTGTGAACTCAAAATATATAACAATTTTTTTTCACTTAAGCAAAAAAGAGAACTTCTTGGTTCACATAACTGAAAAGTCCAGGTGCTACACTAGCTTCAGGCACGGTTGGATCCAGGGGCATAAACAAATGTCATCAGGACTCAAGTCTCTCCATCTTCTGGCTGTTTTCCTCTGCACTGGCTTTTTCCATGTGGTTGGCCTACTGTTTCTAGCTTTTCATCCTGCAATGCTGAGCAATCTCAGTAAAGAGCTGTTTCGCTCCCCCAGATCAGCTAAACTCGGGTTGAGTACCACTGGAACAACAAGAATCATAGGTCATTACTGAACAACTTTTAAGAGGGCACAGGACCACGTATTGTTTATGTTTCTTGGACTTAGGGTTACTATGAGTTTGAACTGACTCCAAACAGCAGCTAACAAGTTTTAAGATTTTAGGGGATAATGGTTTTTGAAAGGATACCCTGAAAAGAAAGAAAAATAACAAAATATAAAGAGGGATTTGGGTGAAGAAGGGGGTAGGGTGAGAAAAGAAAATTTGATTGATTACATGCTGGAAAACAGAAAGGTCCAGAGTTTTCAAGTACATTGTTTTGAATTTGTTAGTTGTTGGTATGTGCTATCAAATCGGTTTTGACCCATAATGACCCTATGCACAAAAGAATGAACACTGCACTGTCCAATACCATCCTTAAAATGCCTACTGTGCCTGAGTTGCAGCCACTGCGAAAACTCATCTCTTTGAAGGCCTTCCTCTTTTTCACAGCCCTTCCATTTTACCAAGCATGATGTCCTTCTCCAGGGATAGATCTCTCCTGACAACATGTCTATTGTATGTCAGAAGAAGTCTTGCCAACATTTGCCTCTAAGCAGCACTCTGGCCATTCTTTTGTATAGCTTTCATTAAAATCGCACTCTGCTATCCTACTAACGAGCCTGTGCCAATACATATTATTTCAGTACATTTTCTGTACAGTTATACATGCCTTAATATCTCATCGTAAAATGAATAAATAATCTATGTACATATCACTGCTGATGTATTTTGCAGCTTCAGGGGTTACACCGACTATAGCTAAATGCCCCCTGGAGATCCATAAAGGGAAGGCTTAGATATTTATGTTCATTTCAAAGAGGTTTCTACATAAAATGGACTAACTACTCTTTTTTACAGATATTTCCCCATTGCTACCACTGTTAACAATAACGTATTGTTAAAGGCAAAATGTTCAATGCAGCAAATAAAATATTTAGAAACATGGAGAATAGATATGCTCTATTGTATAGTGTCCGTTCCTGCAACAGACATCTAATCTCTAGCATGCTCTGTGAATTCACAATACAGGAATGAATAGAAAACTTTCACTCTGCTTGAGAAGTATCTTAGTTTGATGCCATTAAAGTTCAAATCACGTAACTAACTTACATTCTTCTGATTTCATGCTGACCAAAATACCTTTTGATTATACTGTCGTTTTTCACATGGTGCCTAGGGATCAAACATGCTCCCTGGAAGACTCGAGAGCCTGGTTTCCCTGGTAGTGGAACTTACCATTGTAAATTTATAAACTGGCACATTGATTATAATTAGGCTTCCCACGTAGCCTGCCTTATTTGTTAAGTTTGGCAATTAAGTATCTACTAATGTGTCCCTGCATATTTATTCATAAAAGATTCCTAAAAGTACTAAGTGAAGAAAGCAGATTGCTGGGAAAATGAAAAAATATAATTATATTTATTTATACTTTGAAAATATGCTGTGATCTGCATACACAATTAAGAAATCTCTAGAGTGTTAGCACACAATTTTTGATAAACAATAGAGTAAATATATCATTAAAAGTATAAAAATTCTAAACATGATTTATAAAGTTACCTAATTAATATACTTTGAGCATTTCAGTTATTTTTTAAAATTTCATGTTTATTTTGACTAGGAAATAATATATTAATCATAATCAATTATATGCTGGACCATGAAGTAATTTTACCACTTTTCAAAATATTAAGTTATTGAAAATATAGTTATTTATTACATTTAAATAAAGATAGAAATAATTATAGAAAGATTATTAGAAATATCATCTTCAAATATTTGGCAATACATTTTCAAGTAATCTATGGGTAAAATAAAAAACAGAATTTAAATGATATAGTCAAGATATACTCAAACTGACATTTTGAATCAAATGATAATAGAAATGAAATATATTAACAAAAATGATATCAACTAACTATAGCTGTACATTTTTTATGATGCTTAACACTTCATTACCTGAGTTATAACACAGGGATGCTACCTATAAGCAGAATACATGATTCTTTCCATGAAAACTAGTGGGGATTTTCATTAAATTTAATGTTAGCATGGAAATGCTGCTACTGTAGATGCTGCTGAGTTAATTATGTCTCATGATGCCTCAATGAGGGCCGAGAAGAACTGCTCCATTGAGTATTCAAGGCAGTGACCATCAAACCGAGATTTCCAGGCCCCTTTTCATTGGTACCTCTATGTGAATTTGACTACCACTGTTTTAGCATCCTGTTAAGAACTATTATTTGTGCAGCCCGGTATTCCAGGAGGAAAAAACCATTGTGAACTATAACACTCCTCTGCCAATTTGCCATACAGTGGTGAGTTGTATGTTGCTTTGATGCTGGAAGCTATGCCACTCATATGTTAAATACTACCAGTCACTCATATGGACAGGGGAAAGCCAGAAATTCAAGCTTTATTAAAAAGAGTCACTGAAACAAAGAACATCACTTCTGATATCTGATGGTTCTTGGTTGAAATCACAGAATACCATTAATATGTTTACCTATATTCCACTGACTGTGCCAAATCATAAAACCATTCAACAGGGAAAAGTGACACATTTACTAGGGATGTTTGAAAGAGTACAGAATTACACATAAACATACTTAAAAGTCCCCATAACTGTACCAATGAGCAGAATCACAACGAATGGGAGAGAAGAATGAAGTTGTCAAGGAATTCATTTCGCTTGGATTTGCTATCAATGCACTTGGAGGCAGAAGTCAAGAAACCACGGGATATGCTGCAGTAAGCAACGCTGCTGCAAAAAAAATTAATATTAAAAAGCAGACATCACTTTGAAGACTAAGATGTGCTTGAACCATGTCATGGTACTTTTAATCACCTCATGAATGTGAAAACCGAAAGGAAAAAGGCAGACCATTGTTGGTGACTTAGAATTTTGTTCTTCTGTTAGTGAAGGGTATCAAAAGTATCATGGGCTGTCAGAAAAACAAACAAATATGTATATGAAGAAACAGAGCCTTAATGCCTTTGTTTCAGGTACTGCTTGTCATCAGAACAGCGCAGTCCCTGGAGAAGAACATAAAAGTCAGGAAAAATGAAGATAATCCACAACAAGATTAACACAAGGGCTGTATTAATTGGCTCAAACAAGACTGACAGTAAAAGTGGGGTGGGAGTGGGCAGTGTTTCATTCTGTTGTACACAGGGTAGCTAAGAGCCTGATCTGCCTCTGTTATTGCACATAACATAATGCACAGCAACATCACATTGCATCACAACACAACACATCTAGCATAACATAACACCTGCTACCATCAACATAACACCCACTGTAGACTGTAGAAAAATTGATGGATTTGAATTGTGGTGCTGGAGAAAAATATTGAAAATACTATGGACTGCTAAAAGGACAAACTAATCTGCACTGGAAGAAGTAAGGCCAGATTGTTCCTTAGAGACAAGGATGGCAAGACTTCTTACATAGTTTGGACATGTTCTCAGAGAGAAGGACATCATGTTTGGTAAGGTGGAGGAGCAGCAAAAAAGAGGAAGGCCCTTGAAGAGATGGATTGACACCGTGGCTGCAGCAATGGATTCAGGAAAATAGGAGGAATTGTGAGGGTGGTGCAGGACCGTGCATTGTTTCATTCTGCTGTGCACACAGGGTTGGTGTGGCCTGAGTCACCTCAATGGCACCTGACAACAACATATAATCAACAAATAATTCTGGCTCATAAAGACCCTACAGGACCAAGCAGAAGTTCCCCTCTAGGTTCCCAAGGTTGTAAATAATTTTAGGAGCAGGCAGTTTCTCTCACTGAGGAGCTGATGGGCTTGAACTGCCAACTCCACAGTTTACAGCCCCAAATCTTGCCCACAGCACCACCAGACTCTTAACCTTGCACAAAGTTAACTAAATTTTACATTGTTGGAAATAACACAAAATGTTATGTATATTGTACTTTACCAGAGAGTTAAAAAATTGCAATTTGTTATAGAGAAACAAATACTATAGAAACACCCATCTTTTCTATCATATGAATTCTTCACATTGCTGTAATGTCTTTATTGCCTTTTTTTCTTAAAGGTTGCATAATACGAGGGGGTACACAAAAAAAACCAGGATCTTTTTGTTCAAATCTATGCACTTATTTATTTATTTATTACAAAACACCTTATCACCTTCAAAGTACACTTCATTACACTTAATACATTTGTCACATGTGGAATTCCATTCTTGGAAACATTTTTCAAACTCATCTGTTTGGATTTGTTTTTTTCTTCACTGCTTCTATGTCTTCAAATCGTTGTCCTCTCAGGATCCTCTTTATTTGTGGAAACAAAAATAAGTTGCATGGAGCAAGGTTGGGTGAGTAAGATGTGTGGGTCAAGAGAGGCATGCCGTTTTTCGCAAAAAACAAAATTGGCATACTGAGAGGCTGAATGAGCTGGTACATTCTTGTGGGGGCCAAACCAGTCCCCCATCTGCCACAAATCAGGCCTTTTTTTGCCATACACTGTTATGCTATCTTTTCAGAACCTCTAAATGGAACGTTGGAACTAACTCCAAATGCACTATCCCTCTCACATAAAACAAAATAAAACAAAACAAAACAAATGAGCGTCGTTTTGATCTGTAACTTCACTTGAGGAACTTTTGGGGGCAGGGGCGAGGTGATGATGGTGTCTTCCACTGGCTTGATTGATGTTTGCATTCAGGGTCTTAAGAATAGCAGCAGGTCTCATCACCAGTAACGACCTTGGGAAAAAAGTCTGAGTCATTTCAGAGATGCTCTTTCAAAGCAAGGCATGTTTCAACTCGATGCTCTTTTTGCTGGTCAGATAGAACCCTAGGCACAAATTTCCCAGCAACCCTCCTTATTCCCAAATCATCTGATAAAATTCACTGAACTGAGCTCCATGATAGACCAGATAACTTCCCCATCTCTTCAATGGTCCATCGTCAATATTCTTGGGGCAAGTGCACAAATTTTATTGACAATTTCATTCTCTTGGGAAGTTGATGGACACCCAAAATGTGGTTTGTCATCAATTGACATTTCACCTTTTTTGAAATGAGAAAATCACTAATACACTTGAGGTTTTCCCACAGTGCTGTGCTTGTAAGCTGTGTTCAACATCACAGCAGTTTCTGCGGCATTTTTCCTGAGCTTGAAACAAATGTCACCACTGCACGCTGTTCTTAAATTGGGCATCACACAAAAAACCAAACTGCTTTTATGAAAAATTCACTGTGACCAGAGAGAACTTTCTCCCGTGACATCACTGGGTGCACTAACTCAGAGCAAGTTTCTTGATGCCCACTTAGCAGGAAAAATGCAAATTATGAAAACTCTGTCCTGTGGAGCTTTTTCTTCTTTTTTGGGGGGGGAACCCTTTCTCTTAGACTGAGTGAAGTCACAGAAAGTAAATGATCAATGTCACATTGTTTCGTGCTGGGATTTAAAAAGCAGATGATCCATTTACACAGCACACAATCGAACTATGGAGAATGGGTTTCTCTCTTCGTCCTCACCCTCAAGTGGGCTGATCTCACTCCAGAATTTTTACTGAGAGCCTGGCAATTTTCTGTGTCTGCAGTCCTGAGAATCTTACAGAGTTCGACAAAGGCTTTCCCTGAAGTTGGAAAGAACATATGTTTTTGTTTTAAATGTCCACACGTTTCAAGGGGCCAGTGTGGTGAGAGCGCATGGAGCTGAAGGAAATGGAGTGAGACGGGGGCATACTGTTGAGGTGCCTGAAAAATAACCCTTTGCAGCATCTTCACATTTCCTCATGATGTTATTAAGTGAGAACTTCAGGATGTGTGTGCCTACTTGTGCTTGCACGGGATGCATGTGTGTGTGTGTGTGTGTGTGTGTGTGTGTAAACCTGCATGTTAGAATGGGAAAAGGAAAAGGATGGTAGAGAAGTTGGAGGGAAAATTAGAGGCCATGATAGCCAGGTTGAGGAAATGAAGCTAGATAATTAAATAATATGATAAGTGAAATAATAGGAATATATATAAGTATAAATCATTACATAAGAGTATATATGGCAAATCTAGAATGATGGAAGTAGTGAGGGAAGTCATTAGAGATGATTATAGATTGTAAATTGTATCTGTTTTTTCCTGAAAACACAATAGTTATCAGACAAAAAATCTGAATAAATCATATGTCACTGTAAGCGTATAAGCTCAGCACACTTTTTATTTGCAGAGGTAAAAATACTACTATATTTTTCAAGAAGTAAGACTGTATAGGGTTTATCATTTGACAAGTATTTATATTTTAAATTATTTTAAAAAATCAATCTCATTATTTTGGGATTATTAACAAATTATTTGCCTCAAAATATGATATTTGAATGAGTAGAAATTAAGAAGCTTCACAGACCTGCTGGGCCCTGACTCCTTTAAATGTACACAGTTATTCATCAACCCTCCGTGATTTGGATGCTCTTTCTAAATAACCAGTGAAAAGCTTTGTTATTTGGATGAAGAAAAGGTTTTGGTAGAAAAAATATTTGGTAACAATCATTTGCCTTCATGAATGATATCAAGCTAAAAACAGTCTACCAATCACTTCACAGTAAATTTTTTGGAAAACTTCAGATGCAAATTTACATGGTGCCTTAATTTTTTTCACTTCAGATTTCTAAGTGAATTTGTTCATCCTGACGGGCTTTAGACATGTGATACATAAAAATAAGTAGGCCTGATGTAATTCATTTTAATTAGGTTCAAAATAATCTTACAAAACTTGTAATAGTATTTTCCTTAAAATAAACCACAAATAAAAGTGAAATTTCATTAGCACATTGCTAATCAGGGAATCACTGAGAAGTTCCAAATGAGGAAGAAACGTGTGAGTTAAAAAATAACTTAATGAGAATTTCTGACAAATAGAGTGAAAAAAAATCTAAAGACACAGGCTGATTTAAGTGGTCACACTATCGAGTTACCCATAAATTTTTATTTTAAATCAAGATAAATCTTACTTTTAACATTATATAATACAAAAGCAAAAATAATATAAAATATTGTCATTGTTCTCATCATTTTGTCAATTTTACTTTGAGATGAAGACCACCCACTTGGAAAGGAACACACCTTGGTTACATCAGAATTCTAGTACCACATCACAGTGTACTCCCGCTAACAGCCAGTGTAACAGTGCAACCAGGTTTATTTAGTTATTATGATCATTAATTTTTGATAAATTAAAAATATTTAAACTATAGTCATGGCTTTGCACAAAGCATTAAAGTTTCCACTAAAAAGATGATGATACTGTTAGGTAAACATTGCATTGCTAGCCACACGAGCGGCGGTTCTACCCTACCAGAGGCTCGGTTGGAGAAAGATGAGGCTATCTGTTCCCACAGAGACACAAAACCTGGTTCACTGGGAGTCAGAATGAACTCCCTCACAGCGGGGTTTTCTTGGTTTGTTTTTAAACAGAGCATTCTGCTATGTCACAAAAGTGGAAGTAGTATAGGAAACTATCAAGTTAAGCTGCTGGCTTTTCTCAGGGTCAAAATTTCATCTTTGATGCCAATTTACACAACAGTGTAGGGATAGGGTACATCCTGAAACCCTTTACACAAGACATTTTTAGTATTTCAGGCAAGAGGTAAAATGAGCTTGAACTGCATGGAACACTAAGATTATAAAACTTGGATAATCTGTTTTCTAGTATATACGTAACTTTCCATCATTATTTTATTCCAGAGACACAATTCTGTGACTTCTCTTCATGGCAGACCAGGCACTAATGCTGGGACACTGGCCCTAGAAACTCTACAGTCGAGAGGCAAGGACTGAGAAAATTCAACAGGAAACACTAGTCATATTCCTTGCCCCCTGTCCCCTCCCATGCCACCCCCCTCACAGAAGTACATACTTCTTAAAAGCAAAAGATTATTATCAACATAAATTTTTTGGCAAAAATGGTCACAGAGTATAAAATTACTATAGAAACCCTAAAAAAGATCACGCGGAAGAGAAAAGTGCTCATGGGGCACTTCAGTGTAGGACTCTTGTTAGTTTCCATCATTACACTGGCTCCCAAGTTAAAGAACAGAATTTTCTCATACGATTTTCCTGCCTATATCTTTACAGAAGCAGCTCCCTGGTGCTTTCTTCCACGGAGATTATGGGTGAGCTTGGCCTTCTCACCTTTTGATTAGCAGCCAGTCACAAACTAGCAGATTGTAAAAGGTCAATGCTCACAATGCAAGAGCAAGTAAAGTGAATACTTTGTAAAAGTGATATATGTGTGTGCGTGCGCACGTGTCTAACTTTCCAATACATTTATATACACGTTATACATTCAGATGTATATATTGGAAAGTTGACGAAACAAAAAGAAAGACTAAATTCTAGGGAAATTAGCACTTCCTAGGTGAGCTGATAATTGCTATTTGATTTCTTCTCTATGACGTTAGATTCTAAGTGTGACTTGAAGATCAGTATGGGTTTAGACAAAGGGTCCTTATTGAATCAAGGAGAATCTAGACGATAATATTTGGTGGATGTTTACAATCAAACATTGTCCTTTGGAAATCAGAGCCACTCAAGACAATCAGCCAGTTGTCCACATTGGTCAAACTTAATGAGTTTGTGGAGAAATGTGGGGCTGATCCTGAAACGCAGAATCAAATATTCAGCAGCTGTCTGTATTTGGAAGACAAAGGGCTGCTGAAGAGGCATTCCTCTACAAGCAACGCGTTTTCCCTCAAAACGTCTGACTGATTTACCATCTTTATCACCGTCTTTCAGAACTGAGGAGACAGAAACCCACGAGCCTCTCAATCAAAGCCTCACAGAGGCCATGTCCCGGGATTAACGTGAACAACCAGTCATGAAGAAATCAGCGGCGTTGCCAGGTACATCGTAGAAGTATGACTTTACAGTTCTTCTGTATGGAATGTCTTGTGCACAATAAAACATGAGGCGTCACAATCCCGGCGGGGAAAGATGACCGTTCATCAAGAAAATAGAGGGGAGCAACATAGGCGAGTGAACAAACGATCCATATATGAGAGTGATCCCAGAAGAATATTAAAATAACTAAAATTAAAAAAAACTAAAATCAATATAGTAATAAACTTTAAAAATGATTAACAAAAGGTATGGGAATAAATTTTGACAGGTCTTTAGAGTCTGTCATGGAGAAAGAGGGTTGAAAGTAGCGATAGTGTCAGGGAAGGAGTTTGGGGTTTGTTCCGGCTATTCTAGAGTCTAAGTCTAAGAGGGTAAGTTAAGAAGGGTTTGCTACTAAGGCTCCAGTGTATATACATACACAGGCTGATTTCAAACAAAACAAATTTAAACATGTGTCTGCAATCCAGTGGATGGCTGCTGACAAGTGTTCTTAGTAATATGTTTGTTTTAATTTCACTGGGGTGCCTTCAAATAAAATTGTAAAAATAACAACAAAGGTACAATAAAAAGTGGCCTCTGAGGGAGAGTATCTCCTTGAGCTAAATCCAAGTAAAATGATCAGTGTAGGAGCTTAGGAAGACTATGGCCTCATGAGGTCAGAGGGGTAATGGCGACAGATTTTCCTGAAGGACACAGCGGTTCATTATGAAGAAAGTTTAAGGAAACTAAAAATCATATTTGTATGAAAAAAAGTCAAGAATGTTCTATCAAGGATTTTTTTTCCTATCATGACGCACCTGCCCATTGATCAGAAGTAGCAAGATCTTCCCAATGAGAATTTCTTTAGGAAATCTGGTATCACCCCAGCCCTCGTACTCAATTTGCCCTTTCAAACTGCTCTTGTTTTGTCAAACTAAAAAAAACCACCAAACCCCAAGCATTTTAAAACAATACTATTTAAGTTTTCAGAAGACCCCATGGGAAAGGTTTAGAGGCAAAAACAACTCATTCAGACATGTACAGAGTAGATAAAAGATATGTCATAAAACAATTGCCTCACCGTTTGACATTTTTATTTAATAAAGGTTTCTATTACTTTGTAGCAATATTCTTTTGACTTGCCCTTTGTGATAAGGTATGCGTTAACTTGATTGGGTCAAGGCTCCCACTATTTTGTCAGTAATTCCCAATGATATGATGCAGTACAATGTAATCAGCTCCCTGGTGGGATCTCACACAATGCAATCAGCATTGTGACCAGCTAGCAGTTGTGCTGGACTCCACTCCCTTTGTTCAGGTCATAACCTTGATGTCATTGAAAGAAATCCTCCCTGGGATGTGGCCTGGTCCCCTTTAAGCCAACGTTAAGGGAAAGCCAACATCTGCTGAGTCTGTCTCCTGCATCTTGTTTGTTGACTTTTTGCCATATTGCCTGCTGATCTCAGGAACCATCAGTGGACCTTGTATTCATTCAATTTTTCATTCTAAATTCTTCCGTCTTCCTTTGTCTGTCATTCTCCATAGCTTCCGTAAACAGGAGGAACCTCCCATTTACCATCTGACACTAGGACTTGAACCAGACTGGACTTATGTGCTTCTAAAAATCTGTAAGTTATTTCTTGATAGAAATTATTTCTATATACATACACATATAAGAGTCTCTGAACTTCCTTCTCTAGAGAACACACCCTAACACCTGTTTGTATGATGCTAGGAGAATACACCGATGTATATTAATAAATTGGATATAGGAAAAACAGAACATAGTGGAGATACTTGAAGTTATAAGAAACCTGAAGGATATTGTCTAGGATTGAGAAGAAAATTGTTTTTAAACCCAAGCAGGAAATTTTCTTTTCAGTAAAACTGTGCATTTCCAAAAAAGATTTATAAAGTTGACGAGGTTCTTCCTGAGACCCCTAATTTTATATAAAAAATGGTACATTGTACTTACAATGTAAGTATTTGTCACAAAGCATAGTAAAATTTAAAACAATGGTAAACAAACTCTGAATAATTATCCTTATAATTTCTTAGCTTCAAGCCCAGAAATTTTTAAATAGTTGCAAAAACTTGGTTTAGTTTTACAATAAAAGTTAACATCTCAGTTGGCTCAAATTTTCTTTTCAATCTTCAATGCATTGTACTCACAGTCTTTCTAATGAATACCAGAATGTTGTTACATGATTCAGTTTGAATTTATTCAGTGTTTTTTCTCTGAACTTTGCAAGTTTCAAAGATATATTATATATAATTATACATATTCTTCTTAATGTATTCCCTTTTATTAGGATGACGTGATAGAGGAAGGCTGGTCACCAACTAGAATATCTCATCTAAAAATTTATTAAATGTTATGACTAGAAACACTGGTAATGGTTTCAAAAACAAGCACAGGTCTTTAAGCCCAAGGCCTCAGTGAAATCAAGCTAAATGCAAAATAATCAGACCTTTGGACAAAATTGAAAATTTATTTGGAACATGTTCCCCTAAGGTGATTGTGAGGCATGACTAATAAATTCTATGAAGATCTACAGTTATAATTAAGTGAACTACAAATCTGCTTTGTTGTGATGTAGAACACTTTCAGAGATGAAAATCTTACTTATAGGAATTGGCACAACTGTAAATCATGACCTTAGTAAATCTACAGGGCTGCATTATTATAAGTAGTTATGGATGTTACAAGCAAGTCATTTTTCCTTCTGGTTTTTCAGATTTAGGGTCTTGTATTCAGAAATGTGTACTCATTTGGGACACAACACTCTGGAATTTTTAACAAGATATAAAATTTCATTTTCACAGAAAGACAGCCTTATTGTAAAGACCACATATCAAGTAAATGGGAAAAGACACGCACATGTGTTTGTGGGTGCTTAGAGGGGGAAGGCAGAAAGGGGAATAGAAAGAAGGAACAAGTGGAAAATAATCACCCCATAAAAAGTCAACCACTGTCTCCAAAGTAATAAATCACAAGTTGAGGGAGCAATTTAAAACAGGAAGTTAGAACAGAATGCACGGTTTGTAAAGCTAAAATAATGTAAAGTTGAAGTAAGACATTTTACAAGTAGTTTTAAGGTATGAATTTTTTCAATTTACTGTATTATTGTTTTTATATTTTTCTCTCACTTACTTCTTAAAAAAATTACTGAAATTCCAAGTATAAAATTTCTTGTGAACTTAGGCAACAGTTATATGTGAGAAAAAGGACTTTCTTATCTTTTACTGATGTGAATTTTATATATAAGTGAATATAGCTTGTTGCAATTTAATTTTTCATGTTTTGTTGAAAGTTCTTATATTTTGTAATTCAGCCTAAGTAAATTGTTTTAGAAAGTCACTTTATGTTAGACTCTTTAATGAGAACTATGAAAAATGAGGACAGAGGTAGGGAGTGGAGGAAGTCATAATATATATATTAATGAAGGAAGCCAGTCCCACTGTCCCATGAGCATTGTCTTCAAGTGCACCCTGAAATATGTCAAAAAGTTTTCTATGTTCTCTCTGACATTGCACATTCGTTATTACTAATAGTGGAATTAAAATCCATGAGCCATGAAGCTGCCTGTTCTCTGAGCCTAGCTTAAGCTTCACTGAAAGTTATTTCTGCCTTTATTCAAAATAGCAAGTTATGAAAATGCAGTATACGTTTAATGGTTTGACCATAAACCTACATCAAAATCAGAGTCACAAATTTTAATGTTAGAAGGTACTCCCATCTAAACCAATTATTGTGTTTGTTTTGTGTACATTTCAATGGTTACTGATTTTCTTTCAACAGTTGTCTGCTTCGAGCAAGATTTAGGAAATCTGAAACTTTCATTTACCTTTCTAGACTTATTCTTTGTGGAATAATCTTGACACTCATAAAAATAGCCCTTTATTAAAAAATAATTACATATGTGATTTGACCCATGCTCAGTTATTTCAGAATATCTATTGGGCTCTTAATTTGTGCTAGAGATAGGCTTAGTCCCAAATGATACAGAGTGTGAAGAAGATGGGCCTTGTTCTAAAATAACTCCCTGGTGACAGAGACATATTTGACCCAAATAGCCTTATAATGTTCTAAGCAGACCCTTGACCGCTGTATGGAGAAGATACAGTAAGTTTTTATCTATGACTCCGTATACCATGGATCAGATTGTTTGAGTTTCAACATAGTGGTAACCTTTCAGTTTTGAAAATTATCTGTCTCACTGTTAAATCAATATATATGACTATACATCAAATCGACTGTATCATTTATTATTAATATTTATTTGCAAAATTAAGGTTCCTTTTAAAATATTTTCATCTTCAGTTTTCTGTGTATCGAAAGTTATTAGCTTGACAAACCACATTATCACATCCATTTCTAGTAACTGCCAAATAATAACTTAAAAGATTCCAACCATGATTAAATTGCAGTGTAAATGTCAACAACTGAATTAAGTTTAATATGGTGTTACCTTGTTAGATTTCCTATTTGAAGTTTTCTATTGCTACTTTAACAAAAAGAACATTAGCTAAGTTGCCTGTATAGATTGCTCACTTATTCAAATAGCTATTACTCATCTACTAAAAATGAGGTTTATAATAGAACAAGGTTTTTTGAAACTATATATCAAGGAGAAAGTTTTATAGCTTTAGTATTGCTTACAAATCAATTCCTTAGAGTTGGCCTGCCATTAGTAGCTTTTAAGCCTGCCTGGAGCTGTGTCATTCACTGCTATTTTGACACATTAATGCACTAATGGTATGTGCAGGGTGACATAACTTCTCTCGATCTCTATTACAATAATTATCAAGACCTTTCTAGGAGACAAGCAAAGTTAAGCAAGGTGACAAAGAGTATGTAAATACTCAAGTATTCCTGAAGCATCCATTTAAAATGACAGTGAATAATTAAGAAACCATAAAAACACTGAAATAAGAACTGTCTGTGAGAACTTCATCAGAGCAAACAAACCATGAATAAAATAGAGAGTCATTTAGAAGTGATGGAAGCATATTCGAATATTTATTTTCCTTTTATAAAACAAGGTCAAAAGTTATAGCGTGTCAACACAAATCATGTAACCCTGTGACTTGCGGGTGATTTTTAATGAAATGAGAATAGATGTAAGAAGTATACTGTCACAAGAAATAGAATCATTCTCAAAAATATCCTATCATTAGTGAGATGATAGATGAAAAAAATTAAGTTAGTAAATGTGACTTATCTGGGCAGAAAAATAGTCATTGACATAACATCTTCATGATTTGCCTTTACTAATCTATTTCCAACAACTTCTTATATTCTGGACCCAAAGAACAAAATTTCCCTGAATAGTCTTTTGTGGCATTATTCTGTCAGAACTATGAAACGCCTTCCTGCTGACTATCTCATGACCGTAAACTGCTCCACTCCAGCCCTACTTCTACTCTGCAGCACAGCGCAGCAATTTTACTGCCATCTGATACTAATTTGATGGAAAACCTCTTAACTCAAGCCCCTTTTCACTTCTCCTTTTTATGTTTACCCTTTGAACAGAATATTTGTGGAATTGTAGTGCTTCAGCGGACGTTGGAACCTATATTAGAGAAAAAAATGATTTTCCTTAAAAAATTTACAACCAACCAATATAGAAAGACAGCAATTTAGGGTTAAGGTTTCAAAACAAAATAAAAACCTAGAGCATCCTCTGATAGACCTGGGACAACCGAACGTTGTTCTGGTTTGCACTAGGATGCGAAAGAATAAAAAGTCCCTGCGATTTCTGTCTGTCTTTGTGGCGGGTCCAGATTGAACGAGGGATTACATAGAAAAAAAATAAAAATAAAAACCTGGTTGCAACCATGAGAAATTAAATGTTCCTGCTTATAAGAGAAAAGTGAGATGGTTTGGAACTGAAAAGAATCCTCTGTTCTGCTCTTCCACACCCTTCCCAGCAATGCATCCTAAGTGGTGGGGACAAATATTGAATCATTTTAACACAAAGTCAATCAATTAAGATCAGCTAGTACAAGAAACTCAGGGGTTAAGAAAATGTGAAAATGGAGTGTGCAATTCATTTATTGCAAATAACCATATACTTAAAAAAGAATCTTTATTGTTTATTACTTTGGATGAAGAACAATTTACAAAACAAATTAGCTTTTGATTGAACAATTAATACACATGCTGTTTTGTGACATTGTTCACAATCCCCTCAATATAACAGCACGTTTCCTACCTCTTCCCTGGTTCTCCATTCCCATGCATCTTTTTATTATTACTAGTCAGACCTTTCTTGCTTTCTGAACTTTATCTTTGGCAAATGCTGCTATTTATCTAGATAACGAATTGTATTGAGGAGAACATTCTTCCCTGGTGTTATTGCAACATCTAATATTCAATACATTAGGTGTTATTGTAAAATGATGTATCTGATAGCTGTTTTGATTTGCATCTCTCCAGTGGTGAGTGCCCCTGTGTCCTTCAATTGGTCTTACTTACTATAGTAGGTTTTGCTTGTTGCTGTGATGCTGGGAGCTAAGCCACAACACTTCAAATACCAAAAAGGACACCCATGGTGAACCATTCTCAGTAGGGCTTCCAGCTAAGAACCCACTAGGACAAACAAACAGGCAGTCCAACTAACATCTGAGGGTTAGTGGCTGAAAAATAAAGGACTAGTAGCATAACATTGTCTGATATAGTGTCTGCTGTCGCTAAAAAAACTTCCCCCTCTTTTGCTTGACTCAACAATACAAAGCAATGGTCACAGGGAACTCGACAGACAATTCTCATGATTATGGGGCTTATTATGAATCTTAATGTATTACAGTTTAGGTGATAAATGCTCTGGTTACATTGGCTCAGTCAGGATGGTACAAAGCTTTTTTAGAGCTGCACATAAATGGCTACAGGATATGTGCCTCTGCTATAAGTCTCAACTCAAAGACACTTGCTGCAGCTATAGGAGCGGGCAAGTTCAGCTCTCTGAATTAAGAGCCCAGAGGCATCCAATACTACAAGCCAGCCTCTTGCCCCACAGCACTCAGTTTTACTGGCTCTGTAGGCTGGAAATCCACCACTTAGTCTTAAGCTCTGG
>NW_022111369.1:19857447-19861419 GCF_000313985.2 Echinops telfairi | reverse complement strand
AGGCATCCAATACTACAAGCCAGCCTCTTGCCCCACAGCACTCAGTTTTACTGGCTCTGTAGGCTGGAAATCCACCACTTAGTCTTAAGCTCTGGGCGTAGCAGTGGGTGCCACCACGCAGCTCACTGTTGGCTGCAGCGCAGCCAGAGCAGACAGGAAGTGCAAGTAAATGTACCATACATGATGAGTAAATGTACCATAGATTGTTGTACATGGAAATAATGGTAGTAACAAGAAATTCTTGATACTGTAGGATTCACAGTTTGTCTGGTTGTACTGGTTGGTGATGACAACTGCTACCATACTGTATACAGGTAATAAATTTCCTTTTTGTGTTGTTCAACAATAAATGTGTACCGTATTCTTCTTCATGGAAAAATAAGATATCCCCTGAAAATAAGACCTAGCGCATCTTTGGGAGCAAAAATTAATATAAGACACTGTCTTATTTTCGAGGAAACAGGGTATGTTAGGATAATATCATACACCTACAAGTTATTTCAGTGAATACACCTATTATTCAAATTTACTCTATAATCCTTTAACAAAATGAAGAAGAGATAGAAGAATACTATAAACTTCTTCAGCCCAAAAAATTGACCAAAGATGCATTGATAATGATTGGTAATTGAAATGCAAAATTTGGAACTAAAGGAGAGGGATTGGTAATTGGAAAATTGGATCTTTGTGAAAGCAGCAAAGCTGCAGATTAGTTGGTAGAATTTTGCAAGACTAATGACTTTTTAATGGCAAATTCCTCTTTAAACATCATAAACAGTGACTATTCACATGAACTTTTCCAAATGGAATACACAGAAATCAAATTAACTACACCTGTGGGAAGGAGCCCTGGTGGAGTACTGGTTACATGTTAGGCTGACAACTACAGGTTAGGCATCTGAAATCACTACCTGTTCCCAAGGGGAGGCTTTCTACTTCTTGAAGGGTTCAGTCTCAGAAACCTACAGTGCTAAGCTGTCCTAAAGGGCCACTATGAGTCAGAATTGGCTCCATGGTGATGAGTTTGGTTTTGTTTTTTGATGAGAAGGGAAAATGTCGACGTACAATATCATAAACCAAAAGAAGACCAAGGGCCAACTTTATGGTGCTTGTATGCAAATTCAGGTGGAAAATGAAGAACATTAGAATAAGTAGAAGAAAGCCAATGTATATAACACCTTCAGTATATCCCACCTGAATTTAGAAACCAATCCAAGAATATATTTGATCCATTGTACCCTAACAACAAAGACCAGAGGCGTTGTGGGATGAAAGCAAAAGCGCCACACAGGAGGAAATCAAAAAGTGATTAAAAAGACAAGAAGGGAAGAAATGACCACAGTGGATGTCAGAAGCGATTCAGAGCCTTGCTCTTGGATTGAGAGGCACCAAAACGAAAAGAGGACCGACTGAAGTAAAAGAACTGAACAGGAAACCTCAAGGGCAGCTTGACAAGATAACGTAGAGCATTGTAGTTATGTGTGCAAAGGCCTGAAGGTAAAAACCCGAAAAGAAAGACCATGCTCTGCGTATCTCAAACTGAGAGAACCCAAGAAAAATGTCAAGCAATCTTTTGTAAATGTAAAGGTTTCATGGGCAAAATATTGAATGACATAGGAAGTGTCAAAAGATGATGGAACCAGTACAGTAAAGCCATCCCCCCAAAGAACTGGTTTTAATTCAACCATGTCAAGTGGGAGCAAATGAATCACACATATTGAAGGAAGAAGTTCAGGCTGCACTGAAGACATCAGCAAAAACAAAACCAAACAAATCCAGATCCAGGAGCAATGGAATATCAGGGTTTTGGTTTTTTTTTTAAATCTGGGTTCTTTTTTTGTATGTTTCTTTGTTGCTGAATGGCAATTTTATTTACACTATAAACCATCACCCAATCTGGCTTCCTTAGAGAAGCAAAAGTGCAATGGATTTTATATCAAGATAATGTCTCACATAGTAGTAGAAGTGGGTAAGTCTGTGTGTCAGAGATCAAATGGGAGGCTTGTCCTGACTCACTTCACTAATGGGTCTCATGCACCCATGATTGATAGGTCAGAAGTCAGACTTTTGGCTGCAGAAGCGAATGAATCTAAAATCAGCAGGTAAGATGGCAAGCTGATGACAAAGCTCAGGTTCAACAGGCAATACAGACTACTGTCTCAAGTCCAAAGAGCCAGAAGATGAACAGTGAAGCTCATGCAGGACATAGGCACAACAAAAGGGAGGCGAACATTTCCACAGCTTCACTGGGATGTGAAGCAGATCACAACCCTGAGGAGGTCTCAGCATGAGGGATGACTAGTTTTTAGCTGCCAAACTAAGAAGCATCTTGGCCCAACCATGTTGACACAAAATTTTAACTATCTTACAATCAAAATGTTCCAACAAACTTATGCTACACTGGATACACTCAGTATTCTATGCAATGACATTTGGAAGAGCCCTATCACACCAACTGAAAAGAATAGCTTCAAATCTGTCCCCCTTCCAAAGAAAGGTGACCCAACAGAATGCATCTCTCTCGATCAGTGTAATGATATCACATGTAAGCAAATTGTTGCCAAAGACCATCAAAACACAATTGCAGAACATCAAACATCAACAGAGCGCTGCCAGAAAATCAAGCTGCATTCAGAGGAGGACATGGATTGAAAGATGTCACTGCTGACAGCTAATGGATCTTATCTGCGAACAGAGAACATCAGAAAGGTGTTTAATTTTATTTTATTGATTATACAGAGGAATTTTATTGCACAGGACCTAAAAAAACTATGGATAAGACAGCAAAGAATCAGGTTTCCAGAATATTTAATTGTATACATGGAGAAACTGAACATACTCCAAGAGGTAGTCATTAAAACAGAACTAGAGAATAGTTAGTACGGTAAAGACAGGAAGGTGTATGTCAGTGTTGTATTCTCTCCACATATTTATTCACTCTGAATTACTTCTGAGCAAATATCTAAGTACCTAGATTTATATGAAGAATGCAGTAACGGGATTGGAGGAGGGCTCAACAACTTGTGATGTTCGGGTGAAGCACTTACTGATGAGATTCGAAGCATACAGTCTTCGATATTGATTACAACGCAGTGTAGAGAAAACAAACATCCTCACAACTGGACAAGTCACAACATTATGATCAATGGAAAAATTGATCACTGAAATTGTCAAGGGTCTCATTTTACTTGGATTCACAATCAAAGCTCAAGGAAGGAGAAGTCAAGATCCTGACACACTGTATTGGGTAAATATGCTGAACAAGACCTTTTAAAAGTTCAGACAAAGATGTCACTTTGAGGACTAGGGGAAGCTTTTCTCAATGAACTATTTAATTTCTTCTACCACATTCTACGTTAGTTTAAGTTTGTAGTGCGTTTCTAGAAAACTTTTCAATTTCTTTAGTTTTTATTTTTTTAGTAATGCAGTTCTTCACAGTATTCTGTATCATGCATTTCATTTCTTCCTCCAGCTTTTGCATTTCTAGTCCTATTCCATATTTGCCAGTGGTTTATTAACTTTTATCAACCTTTTCTTAGATATGTTATTCTACTTCAACTTGTGTGATACCTGTGTGGAGGTAGGGGTGTGGTTCAACCGGTTCCTCAGGTCACAGCCAGAGGATGCCTCCCTGGAGGCATATGAGAGCTACTGTGAACTTGTCTCTCTCCTCTCTCACTCTCTCTCTCTTGCTCACTCACCTCTTCACATGCTTGCCTGCATTGCACATTGGGCTCTGAAGTTGGCAGCCGTGTGGCCAGCTGACCCTGAGCCTGAGAGCTGTGGGACTTCACGTGTGCCTGCAGACCTTAGATCACGCAACCCTGCACCCACTGACTTGTAATTTCTCTGCTTCTTGCTGTGCCTCCATTCTTCATCCACATGCATCCATGTGAGTCTTTAGAGTATGCTGGCTAGCATCACACCGATGTACTTGAGTGAGCCTGGGTTGAATTGCTTGTTTGATTTAAT
>NW_022111369.1:19854368-19856626 GCF_000313985.2 Echinops telfairi | reverse complement strand
AACGTGGGCAACAATAATTTGGAAGATATTTCATTGTAAGGTTTAAGTATACATCAAATACTAGTATGGCATGGAAGGGTTTTATGTATGTGGAGAGCTTTAGAATAAAGCCATTCACACTAAAAAAATTAAAGTCACAGTACTCAGCAGAAATTTTGAAAACGAAAAAAATCTTTGTGATGTCTTTTCAACCTGATATCACAATTCTCAATTTTTCAACACACTTTTGTAGCCTCTAAGATATTTTTCATTTGTAAATGGAAGAGATTGCTCCACTATAGTGAAGTGTCTCCTCAAAACCGGAGCCAGCTAGTCAAACAATTTAAAATGTCATGATGTCTTAAAGTTACAACTTTAATGCAATGCAAAGCATTTTTATCCACTGTATAAATACCACATGGTATTTGACATTTTCCTATCGTTTCAGAGTTTGAGATACTTGATCTTAAATTTCCAAAAAAAACAAAAAACAAAAAAGCCACCAAACCTACTTAACTGTGTCCAATTTAGACAAAGCATGCATGAAGTTTGGACTTATATTTAGATCAAAATATACTATGGAGAATAGCCATTGTCAAAAAGAATACTTCAATAGCAATATTGTCAGTGATAGGGTGATATTCCTACCCCTACAAGAAGGATTAGTTCATAAGATAGTTACCTGCCCAGCCAACAGGAATTGATCCATATTTGTGTCCTTTCCAAAGAAAAGTGATTCCATGAAAGTATAATCTATTGAACATCATTCATATAATTTACAAGTATTTTTGCTAAAGATAATTTTAAAATAGTCATAATAGTGCATTGGCAGGGAGACACCAGAAATTCAACTTATATTCAAAAGAGAAAGTGGAATAACAGCTTCCTTGGTGACATCAGATGGATCTTGACTTAAAGCAGGAAATACCAGAAAGATGCTTACTTGTGTTTTATGGAGTATGAAAACCCATTTGATTGTGTGGATCATAACAAACTATGGATAACATTGTGAAGACCGGGAATTCTAGAACACTTGTTTGTGCTCATGTGGAACCTGTACACTGACCAGCAGACAGTCATTGGAAAAGAGTGAATGGATACTAAATGGTTTAAAATCAGTAAAGGTGTGTATGAAAGAGGTCTCTTTGCATACTTAGTCAACTGGTTTGCTAAACAAGTAATCAGAGAACACGGACTATATGAAAAGCAAGGAATAAGGGCTGGAGGAAGACTTATTAACAACTTAAAATAGAATACAAATTTGACTGCCTAAAACGAAGAGGACTTGTACTTATTGCTAAAGATTAAAGAATACAGTCTTCAGAATGGATTAAAACTATACATAAAAAAATCCTCAGAACTAAACCAATAAACAATATCATGATAAACAAAGAAAATATTACAGTTTCAATGATTTCATTCTACTTGGATCCAAAACCAGTACTTGTGAAAGCAGCAGTCAAGAAACAAATGATGACTTGGATAAACGAAGGATAAATTTGCTGCATAAGATCTCTTTAGAGCATTAAAGAGGAAAGATGCCACATTTAGTACTAAGGTAAGCCTGACCCAGGTCCTGATATTTCCATTTGTTTCAAATGCATGTGAAAGCTGGATAATGAATAAGGGAGAATGAAGAAGAATTGATGCTGTGGATTACTGTGTTGCTGAATAATATTGAACATACTCTATTGTTCAAAGATTGAAGGCATTTGTTTTGGAAGAAGCACAACCACAATGCCTCCTAGAAGAAATACAGCGAAACTTTCTCTAATGTTCTATAGGAGGGGTATCAGTGTGAGGCAGAAACGGGACTTGGTGGGGCAGCAAGTGGAAAAATACCCTGGACAAGTGAAAAACACTCCCAAGACATAGCGAAAAACCAAGCCTCCCTCTTCAATGCCCCCTACCCTTTGGTAACCTTCCAAACCCAGAATCAGAAGACTGACCATTGCAGATAACATTGAACATTTTTGTTTAGTCCTGGCTTTGCAGACAGCAAAATCACAATGGAAAATTCTCCAGCTACTCCCTCTCCAAGATCCAGGCTATAAAACTCTTCACCTCTCGCCTGGACAGCACAACCTCTAGGGCCCCCAACTGGGGACCCATGAACCTTGCCTGGGAGCTCAGGACACTCCCATCCCTTTCTCTATACTCACCACCCTCCCCCATGGCTCCACTTCTCAGGGCCCAACTAGGGACCTGCAAACCTTGCCCTGGAACTCTGAAATAAAATGCTAAAATTATTTTCTGCCTTTGCCCTTTTTTCTTTCTCT
>NW_022111369.1:19844173-19854248 GCF_000313985.2 Echinops telfairi | reverse complement strand
AAACTTTGGGTTCTAACATAATTGTGAGGATGGAGTAAGATTGGTCAGTGCTTTATTCTGTTGAAGATAGTGTTGCTATGAATCTGAAGTGACTATATGGTGCCGTCACCAACAAGAACAAGGAGACCTGCTAGCTTCTAAGTTGGCTGTTGAAACCCATCAGCAGCTCCATTCAAACAAAGAAAAAACAAATCAACAAACAAAAAAATAAACTCATGACCATTCTCACCGTGATTTAGTCAATTCTAATTCATAGAAGCCCTACAGGACCCTGTGGGCTTCTGAGACTCTAAATCTTTATGGGAACAGAAAATCTTATCTTTCTTTCATGGAGCTACTATTGGGTTCAAACAACTGACCTTGTAGTTAGCAGCTCAAAAGGCAGTCCACTACACCACCAGGACTCCATGCAAGAAAGGACATATAAATTTCCTCTTTTAAACTTTTCTAGCAAACCTTATGAGGCATATCTCCTCCCTCCTATAAGATCATGAGTAAGAGTAAGTTGGCGACAAGCAACTTATTAACTGGATAAGTGTTTTCTACACTAAAGTCTCATTTTTCATCATCGATAGAAGTCAAACTGTTCTTTCCCTCCTAGGGTACTAATATGGATTAACTGAAACAATAGCTCAAGGTCTAGTAAGACCAGGACACCTGCTCTGTAAATAAGTTATCTACTAATATCTTTTCTTATGTCACACACAAAATGTCACTAGTGATTACCAATAAATCAGCGCAGCAAGGTTACATCAACAATTTTCAAAAAAAATGTGTATTAGGAAGAATGTTTACAATTAGATACTGATAATGTCTAACCACGGAAAACATATATATATATACAATATTGGTTAGTGAGTGTGTCTTCTCTAAGGTAAGGTAGTTCCTTTATTTTATTCAACAACAAATGATGGTCATTCACTCAACATATTTACTACCAATTATACCAAAATCATAGGAACCCTGGTAACACAATGTGTTAAGCATCAGGCTGCTAACTGACAGTTTGGCGGTTCCACGAGAGAACAGATGAGGTCGTCTGCTTCCATACAGATTTCCACCTTCGGAAGGCCATTAGAGCAGTACGACTCTGTCCTACATAAGGGTCAGAACAACCTTGATGGCAGTGAGGTTTTTGGTTTATTTGACCCTTGCAGAGCTACACGTTAGCAATATAGTGACAAACACAAGTGCAGACTTGAAGGAATGTCATTTACAGCAAAGCGAAGAAGATAACCATAATCAAACGAATCACAGTAAACGAGCATATAATGGAAACCTTAGGTACGGCACAGGAGGCTCTACCAGATGAACTCCATCTGAGAGAACAAACGTTTAGGAGCATAAGGCTTGTATTGACTAAGCATCCAAAGAGTAGGAACGTTTTGTTGTCCGGAGAAGACAATGGAAACTCAAAGTAAAAATGACCGTATACCAGAGGAGTTGAAGCATAGGAAAATCGCATAAGAAGTCTGTTTATTTAACAGAATGAAAACTAGAAAAATAGGGAGCACCATAAAGTAAGACATACTGGGCTAACAACTATGAGAAGATGTCAAAAAGCTCATGGTGAAGTTCGTCTTTTAACTGTATTTTTTCCTACACTTCGTGAAACCGCTTCCTCTTCATCTTCCGTGCAATATCATCAGCCTGTCCCATAATGTTGCTCGAAACAATCCCGACCGTGCAGCGGGTCCAGACTTTCCCTTTTGGGAAATGTTTCACTTTTATAGCAAAGAGGAAACAAACAAAAATAACCTACAAATTTCAATAGTGCTAATCCAATTACTTTGAAAGAAAATCTATTTTTTTAAATAAGCAAGGTGCAGTTAGTGTTGCATTGTTAACCTTCTTTGTCGCAATATAAAGGTAGCTCCTTATTTTATCCTTATTAGTTTTATCCTTAATTAGTTATTGCTGTCTCTTCCCATTAATAACTTGTTCCTCAATGTCGTGTTGAAACTGCTTGATCAGCATTGACCTTGTCTTCGGTTTTTCTTTTGTTGTTGTTGTTCTAATTAGAGTCAGAGAAGATAACCCATCATTATCCCCACACTTTTCTCCTTTCGTCAAACTGCAGTGGCTTGCACATTGATGTAATGCTGGAAGCTATGCCACTGGTTTTCTCAAGGGTAACCCATGGTAACAGGTTTCAGCAGAGCTTTGAGTCTAAGGACAGACTAAGAAGAAATAACATTAAAACCAAACCAAATCCAATATTATTGAGTTGATTCTCACGTAGGGTGACCCTCCATAGGGTTTCTGAAGCTGCAAATCTTTTGGAAGCAGATAGCCTCATCTTGTATGCTGGAGAGCAGCTCGTGAGTTTGAACTACCAAGCTTGTGGTTAACAATCTAATGCTTATCCAATGGCACCACCTGGGCTTCCTTACAAATAGCAAAGGAACATTGCTGCTATAATCTCCGAAGATGAGCCCCCAGATTGGAAAGCACTGAGTGTACGACAGTGGAAGAACTGCCTCCTCCAAAAAGAGTCCCTTTGAAGAAGCTGGAGGAAGACGAAGATGAATGTGCCATCGGGAATGGGGGAGGCTCATTAACAACCGTGATAGGCACATGATACCACCCAGTTTGCGGGAAGTCAAAAGAACTTGAAACATTTACTGATGAAGATCACAGGCTACAATCGTCGACATAAATTACAACTCAATGTAAAGAAAATGAAATTACATAAATTACAACTCAATGTAAAGAAAAGAAAATGACCAAGAGACAATAAAGTGATGAACAAAGATCAGACTGACGTTGTCAAGAATTTCATTTGACTTGGATTCACAATAAATCCTCATGGGAGCAGCAGTCAAGAAATCAGATGATGGGTTCCAGTGGGCAAATCACCTTAAAATAATAAAGAGCTACCATGTCACTTTGAGGACTAAGGGGTGCCTATCCCGGCATGGTAATTTCAATCGTCTCACATGCATGTGAAGCGGGACAATGGATGAAGGAAATCAGTGCAGTTGAGTGATGGTGTTGGGGCAAAATATTGAGAGGATCATGAACTGCCAGAAGAAACATTGTACCGTGCAGCGAGTACAATCAGGTTGCAACATTCCACTTGCCTCAGAAATATTCAGAGAGGGCCAGTCTCTGGAAAAAAGAGATCAAGTTTCATACAGTAGAGGGTCAAGAAAAGCAGAGGAAGACCCTCAACAAGATGAATTGCCCCAGTGACGGCAACAATGAGCTCAAACAAAATGATGGCTGTGAAGACAGTGCTGGACCAGGCAGTGTTTGGCTCTTTAACATATTGGGATCCTATGAATTGGAACCTTCTTGATAATATAAACAACAGTCTATTATTATAATGTAATAGAAACCCTAACATAGCCTTCACCCTATAGCAACCTTCTTCTGTAGAATATAATATCCTGATATTCTTCCATATTACCGTCATCTTGCTCTACCACTGAGTTTCTCCCTGAAAATGGTTTGTACAATAAACCAGAGAAGGTGGCTTATGTTTATTTGTAAAGGCTAACACTCTAAAATTACTAAAAAAGAGAGCTAATCTATTCTTTATTTAAATTATTAGATCTTCAAAGTAAAACATTAATAAAGTGAAAAGGCAAGTTTATAAATGTAAATACATTATTTTCAAAATATGCATCTGATGAAAGATTATATCAAGAGTAAATAAAAACATTTTTATTATTTTAATAAATCAGTTTATTGGGGGCTCTTATAACAATCCATACATACATTGTGTCAAGCACATTTGTACATGTGTTGCCATCATCCTTTTCAAAACATTTTCTTTCTAATTGAGCCCTTGATATCAGTTCATTCCCTGCCCCCCTTCCCTCCCTCATGAACCCTTAATAATTTATACATTATTACTATTTTCATATCTTACACCATCCACTGCCTCCCTTCATCCATGTTTCTGTGGTTTGTCTCCCTGGAAGGGGAGGAGCAGTTATACGTTGATCATTGCAATTAATTAAAGAAGTTTTATAAGTGAATAATAATAAAAATAAAGCCCCTGAATAGTAGGCCAAATATTTGAACCAACATGCTATAAAAGAATAAATAGCTATGATCGTTAAGCAAGATATATTTTCATATCTTTTGTCTAGCAAATTGAAGAACCTGTTTAACAAAAAATATACAAATTAAAATAAAATGGAACAGCAGTATATGTCCACTTTCACAGTCATAAGGAACAGACCCGATGGGTCAAGTCTTAGTTCAGGTTTAGAACAATGGGACCCCTCAGGCATGACTGGTGGCATGTAAAAATGGTTCCAACACTTGGATTTTTTTTCAATTCCTAAATAATAAAGATGTACTTATTATATTACTTGACAATCGTATTTCATATTATTTGCCAAATGATATAGACAGTGGTGAGATTCAAATAATTTAACAATGGTTCACTGTCCTAATGACCTAATGTTTAAGTATAAAAAATTGATATGCCAAAGGTAGCTTATTATGTCATATAGTTAATACTTAAATAAGAATAATTAAAGAGCTACATAAAACTGCTCTGTTATAAGAAAGTTTTAAAGTATTAATTAAAATATTAAATAATACTTGACAAAACAATAAAACTGATATTTAATATATTTCCCTGTTGCATCTTGATTGGCATCCTTATTTGAAATGTTCTTCACTTTTAGCTGCAGCTCATGGATCACGTGATTTATCTCAAAACAACTTTTCACTGTAGGAGTAGGATCCTATTCCTTTAGAGATAGGCCAATTAGAGAATAAAGTCAAATCCGAACTCACTGTCATTGAGTGGATTCCAACTTACAGCAACCCTATGGGACAGGGTAGAATTGCCTGGGGTATGTGGGGAATTCCAAGACTGTAACTCTTTACAGTAGTAAACCCCATCCTTATACCCAGGAACACCTGGTGGTTTT
Source organism: Echinops telfairi (assembly GCF_000313985.2). Lineage (NCBI taxonomy): Eukaryota > Metazoa > Chordata > Mammalia > Afrosoricida > Tenrecidae > Echinops > Echinops telfairi. The sequence continues at coordinate 19,849,353 of NW_022111369.1, read as the reverse complement.
TCAAACTGCTTACCTTGCAGTTAGCAACCCAACACAAAACCCACTACCTACTAGAGCGATAGTCATTGTATCTATACATTAGAAACAAGCGACTTCTCTTTAACCATACTATGTTCGTCTTTGAAAAACTCCCTTCTGCCTCTGCCGAATTTACCGCCACTGTTCTGAAAATATTTTTAGCTCTTTGAACACGTTCAGGAATTGCATAATTTTCTCATAATATCTGCTGGGAATTTGGAGGGTACCACGAAGCTGAAAGGAGTGATCGTATGCCCCCCTCCTGTTGTTTGACATATTTTCTCTTTACATTTCTCTTTATGTATCTTTATTGACGTAACAAATGCAAGGGAATAAAAATGAAGCACTTTATCAAAAGTACGAGTTTTATGAAATGAATAAATAAATATTACAAGCATAGTTCCGTCTAATTTTTTTACTACCTATGGACAGAATGAACATTGCTATGGGCGCCTATGATGCGCTGCTGCACAGAAATGCGTTATAAAAGAGTAAAGAATGTAAATTTGTGATTTCCACACTAGGCAGCAACCCAGCTTCGCACCTGAGAGAACCTTCATGGCACATGCCATTTGAACCATCGTTTCTTGGACACCTGCCCCCCCCCAAAAAAAATGTCGGTATCAGAACCCGTTCAAAGTCTATAAATCCCACCTTTAGCTATAGAGATGCCTGGATCTGCTTAAAGACTCATGATGGCTTATTGAGACCTCAACGTTTATAATAACCCAAATATCCACTGATAGGAAATGAAATAAAGTAGGATGTAGTCAAATAGTACAAAACTACTTAACCATACAAATTAAGGAATGGGTTACTACATGAAACAACATGGACATATCTCAAAAACATGATGAGGCCTAAATTTGTAGGAAAGTAATCTATAACTATTGATTATAGCTGAAGTTTTCTATGCTTGGGTTTAAGGAAGAGGAACAAACCGGTAAGGAGCACGTGGAAATCCTTTGGTAGGAAGAAAATATGATGTACCAATGAGAAGAGCAGTCACATGGATGTCTACATTTGCCAAATCTTCAATCTGCTATTTAAAATGTAATATCTCACTGTACATCAGTAAAGTTTATTTAAATAAATATAGCATAAACAAAAATATAATGTCATGAAATAAGAACTATTTCTATTCAGTAAGTAATATGATATTCAAAGAAAGAGCAGATATTTAATACAGATATTAATTTATTTCTCAATAAGTTATTTTATTTGTTCTGTGGGTGGTATTTTGAGTCTCTTCCACATGTGGATCTTGACTCTTTATATCTGCATTTATGATCTCTATAATAAAAGATACACAGTAAAATAGTTATATTTGAACTGTGTCAAGCATATATTTACTATTATATGAATGCTTAAATTGCATATTTCTTCTATAAAGCATGAGCTCATTTTCCCATCCATTGAAAATGCAGGACTAGCATATTCAATCAAGGAGCACATTTTAGTGAAACAAATTATTTCTATCACGCATTTAAGGCACATTCCATTTTCCTCCTGTCCTGGTAATGAGTGCAGTTAATCCGTATTACATCTTACCGTGTCTTTCAAGAAGCTTTCTTCCCATTTAGTGCTCTCACTTTCAAGAAAGCACACTTGTATCTGGTTATGTGACCAGCAACAGAACAGTCTGTTTAACTTTCTTTGCAGGTTGCTATATGTCACCAAGTTGCAAGAAAACCGTTCTGCTTTGTTTTCATTTAAAGACTAATCATGATACAAATACACCAAACAAAAGGAATTTCTTTAAAATTGAAGAGAATAAAATTCTTATTTTCATAGTAACCAAGTTAAGAAAATAAACTAATATATTTCAGATTCTTCCAGAGATCATATTAAAAATTTAACAAAAATGTAGATATATTCAAAGCATATCAAATATGAACACAAATAAATGTACACTCAGAACTTTATCATTTCAATTAAATGAGATTATTTAATATACCTCAATTGGATAAAATAAGTACAGCATTATGATCGGATTAAAACAATAGAAAAGTCTAATCATGCACAATTTTTTAATGTTCCTATAAAAATTTATTAATGAAATGATTAGGAAATACTTAAATAAGGTTTTCAAAGTAATCAGAATTTGATAAACTATTAACATTAAATCATTATATGTACTTCTTTCTTATCCAAATATTGAAGAAATAAAATTCAGTGGGTGACTCACTTTTTCCATCAATATTTTTCAGCTTTGTTATCTGAAATACTAGTAGCACAGCTTCTAGCATCATAGCAACATGCAAACCACATGTGGACAAACTGACAGACAAGTACATATACAGCAAAAAAGTATCAATAGATAGTCACACCTGCTACAAAATGAAGACACAAAAAATAGGCATATATGTTTACAATAAATAGGAGTTACATTTTATAGTCATATTTCAATAACTAGTAGGAGTATAAACCCACATGAGCATATGGAAGGAAGAATATTTAAGGAAGGCATGCACTAAATGTAAATCCTACATTGGAATTTAACACCTTATCACATGCCCCAAATACAAATAGACTGAACAAAGTATTAACAAATAACAAAGAGATAGAATATTTTTTGTAGAGCTATAAAAGAAGTTGGATTTCTCGCTATGGAGAAAATGGTTTAATAATAATGCCTAACAATATTCCTAAAAAAGTAAAGCTAAATATTTCCTTAACTGCAAGAGTCTGTCTTTTCCTTTCATGCTTTATTAACTTCTAAATGTAATCCTACTTTTTTTTTCCATGTTGAGCTAACTCTTGATTTTCTCGAAGTTGCATCTCTTAAATTACTATTTGGTACCATGAATCAGGACCTATCACATGCAGATGACACACTTTGCTTGCTGATAGTGAAGAGAACTTGAAGCACTTGCTGATGAAGATCTAAGATTAAGGATTTCAGGTTTCAGTGTGGATTACAACTCAAGGTAAAAGAAAGCAAAATATTCATCACTTGATAGAGCAAAGATTGAAATTGTCAAGGATTTTATATTGCTTGGATCCACAAACAATGCTCATGGAATTAGCAGACAAGAGACAAAATGATGCATTGCATCACATTGACTGTAGATGACTGTGTTAGTCTGGGTAAACTAGAGAACAAATTCATAGACACTCACATGTGTCTAAAAAATGCTTTATATACAAGAGCAGTTGAATACTGAGAAAACATCCCAGCCAAGTCCAGATCAAGTACATAAGTCCGATATTAGCCCATATGTCCAATACTAATCTATAAAGTCCTCTACAGACTCACGGAACACATGCAATGACGCCAAATGCAGGAAGATCACAGGCCAGTGGGTGGAAAGTCTTGTGGATCTAGTGGTGGTAGAAGCATCTCAGCACTGGCAGGGGTCTCCACGTGGCTCCTCCAGTTCCCAGCAGAGTGCCAAGTGTCTTGTCAGTAGAGCATCTCTCAGGCAGAAAGTTTTGTTGGTAGAGAGTCTCCAATGGATTGAGCCAAGAGAAAGCGTGTCTCTCACCTCCAAGGAGGAAAAATAGCAATTCCCGGAATCCTCTGGGGAAGGCCATGCCACAGAGGCATCATTGGTTATATCTTGATTGACAGGTCAGACTCCTCCCCTTCACTCATAATTCTGTCAAACTGACACCAGTTCATGTAACTACCACAATGACTTCTTTAAAGTGTTGAAAAGCAGCAAGTTCCTTTGAGGACTATGGAGTGCCTGACCCAAGTTGTGTTATTTTCAATCACCTGATAAGCATGTGAAAGTTGAACATTAAATAAGCACAACCAAAGATGAATTGATGCATTTGAATTATGGCAATGGAGAAAAATATTAAAAGCACAGTAGTAGTTACATAATCTGGTATCAACTTGAGACTGTTAAGAGTGACAGGGTGGAGTTTACCCTGTCAATCAGGTCACAGCGTGATGACCTCAACTGAAGGTGCTTCAGAAATAAATAGCTCATTGGGGGTGGGACTTACTCTCTCAGTTTTGTCTCCCTGTGCAATATTCCCATTGACAAGCCATAGGCAGCTATGTTGACGGTAGCCAGAGCCTTGGAGACCCATGCCAGTGCTGAGCTTCCTATACCACCACTGGGTCCACAAGACTTTCCACCCACTGGCCAGTGATCTTCCTACATTTGGTGTCATTGCATATGTTGTGTGAGTCTGAAGAGGAATTTATAGACTGGTATGGGACATATGGGCTAATATCAGACTAATGGACTGGGTCTGGACTGGGTCTGGACATTTCTCAATACACAATTACTCTTTATATAAAACTCTTCCTTATACACATATGAGTGTCTATGAAGTTATTACTCCAGTCAACCCTGACTAAAACAATTACCTGCTAAAAGAGCAAGTAAATCTGCCGTGGAAGAAGTGCAACCAGAATGCTGCTTAGAGGGCAGGATGGGGAAACTTCATCTCAGGTATTTTAGACATGTTATTCGGAGAGACCAGTCCCTGGGGAAGGACATCATACTTGGTAAAGTGGAGTGGCAATGAAAAAGAGGAAGATCCAAGGCTCGATGGATGGACACAGTGGCTACAACAAAGGGCTCAAACATAAGAACAACGGCAAGGATGGGAACGGACCAGGCAGTGTTGTTCTGGGGTACACAGGATCATGATGAGTCGGGACTATGGCACAGCCACCTAATAGCAACTACAGCATCAGTTTCATTTGTACAAGTAGTTATAGTATGTGTATATATGCCAGTTTATGTTTTTAAATGAACGATTTTTTGACATGAAACTCACATCGTAATTACTTCATAATTAGACCTGTACTTATATTTGTAAACTTCCACAAAAGGTTTGAGTTGTCAGTTGTTCAATCAAAATCTTCATATTTATTTGGTTCATTATTTGAGAGAAATAAACTCACAGACTGTAAATGGAAATGGTTAATAAGTTTACTACAGCAGACATTTTTATGATTAAGAATCGTAGTTACACTGTTGATATTTATATTGAGGAACTGCAAAATCCAATACCAATTTCTTGTTAAATTTTAAAAATACTATTATTCCTTTAAGATTTTAAAACAATGGTTATCCCTGTGTTGTTTTATTAAAAACATGTTTACCAGAAAACTGAAAAACATGCAATTTCTAATCAGCCAGGATGTTCTGAACTTGGGACATTAGCATGGTTTCTCAAATGTGCCAACATATTGA
>NW_022111369.1:19807792-19843442 GCF_000313985.2 Echinops telfairi | reverse complement strand
CTCAGTGGCCCTGCAGTCTTCCAGAAGATGCCGATACTGTTGGTTCTTGGACATGCTTCAAGAAGCACTGCTTAGCCATGTATTGGGGATTCACCAGCCAAACCATGCTGGATTCTAACTTAGCAGATCTAAGGAGAGATATAGGAATCTACATGTTTAACATTGTACCCAAGTGCCTCTCCATGAGTTCTGCAGTTTGAGCTGTAATGTTTTGAAAATAGGGGTCCTTGTGGTGCAGCGGTTAAAGGCCTGGGCTACTGAAGGTTGGAAAGGGTTTTCTTGCTATAGACCCTAAAGCAACATTTTATCTTTCTGAAGCAATGTCTTTCTAGAGCTTTATACTTTAAGAATGCCCTTGATGTTAATTTTTACAGTTATTCATACGAATAAAAATGTTAAGGAATGAGATTGCAGTATGATTTGCTCAGGGCCATCTACTCCCCTGGGGATGGCCTTAAACCATTAAAAATAAGTTAAGTGCTACAAATTGAGTGGAAATAAGTTTAAAATCCTCTGGAAAGCAAAGAAATAAATTAGCAGGGTTAGTCTAGGAACCAGAACTGTCTCCTATTTAATGTTTTTGCTAACAATCTGAAAATGAAGGTGAAGTTTTAAAAATTGCAGAAAAACACACTTTAATTTTGTTGAGATTAGGGAAATTGGCTGAATTTCAGAAAGACTTAACAATATTAGGTAATTAAGGAACACAAAGGTTGATAAAATCCATTTAAAATATGTAAAGGCAAAGCACTTTTGAAAAATAAATTCAAATTACTCATACACATTGATGAGCTCTGAACTAAATGTAATTTTCTCAGGAGTAAGATTTATGTATCTCTTTGTGCAATTCAATGAAGACATTTGTTCACTACCTAGAGGCAATAAAAAAAGGAATGGGTATTAAACCATATTAAAAGAGGTCAGAAATAAGACACACATATTATAATACTTTAATTTATGAATCAATAATATCTCTTTATCTTAACTATAGCACTGTAGTAGTCATTTTAGTCATCTCATCGTTAGGAGGCTATATGAAAAATAAAAAGAGAGAGAGAGAACCAGAAAAGCAATGAGAAACTATTATATTCACAGAGAAAATGAGGTACTCTGTGATAAAAGATTAAAGATACATTCAGTTGAGAAAGTGGAAAAAAATTAAAAGAACATAGCAGAGTACATAACATAATGAATACTAATGTCAACACCAATTGAGTACTCTAATTTACCTATATTTCTAAAGACCATTTGCTGGTAATGGAAAACATATAATCCAATTATGTTAGAAGTGGACAAGTATTATAGATAAAAGCTATATTGGTTCCTAACAATGTCCTCCAATGAAAAATCCATTGTAAAGGGTATGGTATTATCAAGGTAAATAAAATGTCAGCATAAAATTAGCAGACGTTATTTGAGAAAAATGGTCTGTAGCTAAATCTGAAGATGGTGTGCAGTCTATTAAATAAAAGGTAAGTTAGAAATAGAAAGAAAATGCATCCTGTTTCTATGCATTACAGTGTAGAGAAGGAAAAGAAAGAAACATGGGGATGTTTGCTATATTCAACCTAAACAGCTAAGTTATAGTATGGTGATCTACTATTTTCTACATATTACTATAAGCAGCTATTTAATTTCTTTACCAACTTATTTAAGAAAGCAGATTTAAGGGTAAAAATACATCATTGGAAAACACAAAGTCAAACAGATTAAAATCACTCACGCATTGATTTGATTGTACTTCACGTGTTAAGAATTGTGCTAATGCTAGAAATAAACAAATAAACCTGAAACATATCATCCCTCACTCTATCAAACCAACTCAGCAGGAAGTGTGAGAAATATATAACATACCAGTAAGTACATGAGGCTACAAGAGCAAACAGAAGGGACATATAATCCAGTTAAGGCATTATATTTAAATTTTTCTAGAATACTTCTAATATAGCCTGAAAGATATTCGTGTGTGAAGAACAGTAGCCGGCATTGTTCCAACCATGGCATTTGCATGGTATGTTCTTGCAAATGAAAGACATAACTGCGATTTATACTAGAAATGACAAAGGAAAAAAAGGACAGAAGATAAACAAAACCATGCTAGGATTAGAGAAGAAAAACTCTTGTGTGCTCTTAAACCAATCAAACCCAAACTGACTACTGTGCATCATTCATACTGAAGCCACGAAGCTTGAAGAAAGTAGACTGCCTCATCTCTTCCTGAAGTATTTGAACTGCCAACATTGTGGTTAGCAGCCACGGACTTAATCCACTGTTCCTCCATGACTCTTTGTTTTAATCACTAGAAATATATCATTAAAATCTAATTTTAGTAAGGTACTTTGGGTTACACTATGGAATACAGGATTGATGGTTGGTTGAAAGGTTGAAAATTGAGAATTAAAGCAATTTCTATAGTATAAATGATTAAGGGTTGAATTTGGATATTGACATGATAAAAAATAAATATGATGGTACAACATTCATAATAGAAAATCAGATATTTGTTCAGAATTGAACAAATTTGTTTCTAAATAGAAAAAGAATTCCACAAATCCTGATTATTAAGAAACAAGAGGGCCAAAACCAACAACAAAATGTAACACACAGTCACCCAGCTGATTCCACACCAATGATGACCTCCCTGTAGGGTGAAATAGAATGGCCCATAGCATTTCTAAGATGCAAGTCATTAAGGAAGCAGCCAACTACGTCTTCCTCATGCACAGTGGCTGGTAGGGTCAAACCACTTCCTTTGTCTAGCGGCTGTGCCAGCAGGGATCCTTAAACCCCAAGTAAAGTTACAGAAAACCAACAATCTTTACATGACAGATATTAAATTGTGATATAGTTGAACATTGATAATTTACTGGGCATATTGATGTTTTAAAATATTCCTATTAATTGTATCCATGAACTACTGCCTCCCTTGTCTTGAAACCAGAAGAACTGGATGGTACCTGGCTGCCATCACCGACCATTTTGAGTGAAGATGCATCGAAGAATCCTGATCGAAAGGCATCCCTTTTGACCAATAAACTTTTAATTAAAGAAAAAATCAAATTTTCATGATTTCGAGGTCTTCAGGAACCATGAAGGCTAGATGGACCCCTGAAATGATTGGGATGATATTGAAATTTTAAACTAAAAAATATCTTTTTTGGAAGAGAGACTGTGTATTCTTCCCTTCTTCTCTTGGAGCTTCATGTATCATTCAATATTTTGCCTATAGAATTTTTCAAGACTGCAACTCGAGGCATGACTTTTTCCAGAGTTCTTTCAGGTTCAGATATGCTGAGCATGTTCTTCTCTTTTGGTATTCTGATCTAGGTCCTTAAATATTTGTCGTTGTATTCTCAGGCTGCCTTTTGAAATGTTCTATTTAGGTCCTTGACTTCATCCTTGCTTCCATTTGCTTTAGCTACTCTATAGTTAAAAGCAAGTTTCAGAGTCTCCTGTGACATCCACTCCATCTTTTCTTTCTTTCCTGTCTTTTTAATGACCATTTGCTTTCTTCATGAATAATGATCTTGATGTCCTCCCACAGTTCATCAGGTCTGCTGTCATTAGTGATCTATGTATCAAATTTGTTCTTGAGATGTTCTTGAAATGCAGGTGGGATAGACTGGATTAGGGTGGGTCCTAAATCCAGGAACAATTGCCCTTAGAAGAGACCATGTAGAGAAAGAGGAGTGAAAGTCATGTGAGAGAAGATACAGACATGACAGTTACATTGCCTCAAACTACCAGAACCAAAGTCATTGCCATCGAGTAGATTCTATCTCGCAGCAACCCAACAGAGAGTGCAGAACTACACCTGTGGGTTTCCAAGACTGTAACTTTACAGGAGTCAATAGTCTCATCTTTCTCCCTGAGTGTTTTGAACTTATGACTTTAGTAGCCCAATGTACAACCCTTGAAACCATCAGGTATCTGTCTCTCAAACTAAGGAATGCTCAAAGCCACCAGCACTTGGAAGAGGCCAGAACATCGATTTTCCTTTAGAGTTTTTGAAGAAGCAGTCGTCCTGTTGATAGCTTAATTTTAGACTTCTCCCATTCTTACCTTTGAGAGAATACACTTCTGTTGCTTTAAGCTTCCAAGTTTATATTTATGATGGCAGCTCTAGAAATCTAATACAGTGTATTTATTATTTTGAGAAGCAATTTAACCTATAGAGCTTATACATCTATCTTAACAAAATACTCATATTATGCCCTATTGCACACTATGTGGTGCTGATTAAATAAAATATGTCTACAAAGTATTTGAAAATCATGAAATGTTACCCAGGTCTGAACTTTATTCCATTGTCAAGTGTGTGGTTGTTGGTGTTAGGTGCGGATGAGTCAGTTTGCACTCATAAAGGCCGTATGTACACCAGGGCGAAACACCACCAGTCCCGAGACTGCCTCAATCATCGCTTGTCTGAGTCAGTGTTGCAGTTACTGTGTCGGTCCATGTCACTGAAGAGCTTATTTGTCATTTGGTCCTCAATTTTAGCAAAGCATTATGTCTCTCTCCAGGAATGGATTCCTCCTGATAACAGACTGAAAGCAAGGGAGAAGAATCTCACTATCCTTTCTTCCAAGAAGCACTCTGGCTGCCCTTCTCCCAAGACAGAATTGTTCATTCTTCCAGTAGTCCATGATATTCAATGCTATTTGCCAACAACATAATTCAAATTCTACAGTTATTCTCTGGTCACCCTTGTTTATTGTTTTACTTTTGAATGAATGTGAGGTCATTGGAAATACTATGGCCTGGGTTAGGCACTCCTTGGTCTTCATTGTGTCTTTGCTCATGGATGTAGAAATGAATTTGGGACTCACACTACTTCTGGTTCCAATCTAACAACCATTAGTTCCTACAACATGACCCCACCCAATTTGATATGCATCGTCATGAAGGAAACATGGAAGATATGGGTGGTACAGAAGTGTGGTGAAGAATCTCGATGGTGCCCAGCTATCAGAAGGAAGAGAGCCTGAGTTCATAAATGCTTGTTTTCAAACAAACAGCCATCTAAATGGCTTCACATGAAAGAAACACACCAAAATGTATGATCCAAAGGTTGTAATTAATATACCAAACCCAATGGAGGGAATGGTATCAGAGGTCAAATTATGAAGTTCTAGTTGGCAGAAGTCTATGGATCACAGTGGAAGCCCAAAATAGACTTGCAGGGCCGATGGATGGAATAAGTGTCTCGTGATTTAGCCTCTGACCACAACTGAGGATATTCCTAGCTGAGGCTATTCTTAGTTACCAGCCAGGAAGTATTGTAGATGCAATTATAGTACATTAAAATAGAAATTCTGACGTGAATGGTTAAAACCTTATTATTTGGTCTCCCTTTTGACACACTTTGAGCTTGATCTGATTTTTAATATTTTCTGTTTTTTTAAAAAGTTTTTTTTCAAACTTGGGTTTCTCTGTTGTATTTTATAATTGTTGGTAGCCTTCTTGACTTTCTGTTATGTATTTTTCTATGATTTTTTGGTATATAAAACTCAGAATGGGTGAGTCTATAGTGATAATAACTAGATTAAGCATTCCTTGGGGAATGGGCAAGGGTTAGTGAGAAGCTTATATCAAGGAGTACAAGAAGGAAAAAATGTTTAAATATTGATTGTGCTGGTGATTGTACAACATGTCTTGATATGCCTGAAATATTGAATGGTATGATGTCTGGATGGTGTCCTAATAAAATGGGGGTTTTGTTAGTTTGTTTCTAAAGTCTTAAAATGTCCAATGTAGCAGATGTGTTAAATGCAATATGGCATTTGATTTTTTTTGGTGGCATAAGGTTTTGAATAAATGTTTTGGTTGGAAGAATGTTTATATAAAAAAGAATGGAGTTGAATGTTTTGATTTTGTGAGAGAAGTATATCATATGTTTAGGACACAAATAACAAAAAAGAAACAAAAACATATCCAGCAGGCAGGGTAGATACTATAAATTAATCCAGTGACATAAGCAGAGTCAAAAAGAACTCATACTTCCCTCTGCTCATTGTTCAAAGATGTGAATATTCTTTCCCTCAGACAGAGTGCACTGAAAAGTGAATGACAGCTAATGAAGTGAAGTTAAATTTTAGTACCTTACCATTTGTTTCCTTCTTTGACCCAATCTTAACTTGTTTACTTTTTATTATTTTCTGCTTTCTTTTGGATTAAAGTTTTTCTTTTCTTTTATTGCTTTTGTTGGGAGCCTTTTTGGTATGATTTTATTTATATAAAATTCAGAAGAGGTAAATCTATTGAGAGAATAAATAGATTAATATTCTCTTAGGGTTATGGCAGAGGCAGTTGGAGGAAATGAGGAGATAATAATCATAGATAGAAGAATAAAAACAGTTTTCTAAAATTGACTATGGTGATGAATGCACAACTTTTAATACAATTAAACCATTGGGTTATGATACATGAATTATATGGCAATGAAAACAGTTTAAAGAAAGAATTAATAGAAAAGTGGGCTTGGTTTATAAAATGGGAAATCACGTATAGTAATCTTTAGGTAGTTGTATATGCTCTTAGTACCATGTATGAAATATTATAAAACTAATACTTATAATGACTTATATTAATTCTTTATATTAGAATAAATACAAAGAAGCATTAAGTATCCATCATAATTTATGAAAGGGCAGTCAACTCACATTAAAATTAGTGAAAATCCAAATGCTTCTATGATTGCAGAATATGAGATAAATGAAGCTATTTTAAAATAAAATCACTTGCAATAAGCTTGATCTATGTGAAAGAGGATTTTTATTTTATTTAGGCTATCCACACAACTAAATAGAACAATATGCTATCTCTGAGTGCTTCTCATTTATAATTTCGCCTTAAAATGTAGATTCATAATTGCTCTTGATCAACATCTGCTGTTGAGTTTTTCAGTTTGCATTAGAACAAAATAAATTTCAATTTCTATTGACTATCTCCATGGGAAACCTAAGTTTTGGTCTCTGCCCTCTCATTAATAGCTGTGTGACTGTAGTTATTACTATGCAAATTATAATTTCTTTTCCAGCTGTTTTTGAACGATTGTCAAGTAGTTCAATGTAGATTCAGGGATGCATTCAAAGTACCTAGGATTGATACCGCCAAAATATACTCATAAACTTAAAACAAATTAAACTCACTATAGAGACATACTGAGGTACTTCTTCCTGGCTCAATAAATAAATTTTACGATATTACCAAAAGCTAAGGAACTATTCAGAAATACATATATTATCACAAATATGGGTATAAATTATGGATGATAAGATTATAGAAACAATATGAAATTCAATGGAAGTAAATAGAAAAACATTTTTAGAAGTACAAATAAAACACAATGACTATTTTAATTACTTCATATTGTGTGTTTAAAAAAAAAAGGACAATTTGAACTGACTTCAACTTCAAGATTTCCTGGTGCCAAGAATGTTGTTTTGAGAATGATGAGGGCAACAAATGTACATATGTGTTTGACACAATGGATGTATGTATGGCTTATAATAAGAATTGTATGCGTGCCCAATAAATTAAATAAAGAAAAAAAAGAATGTCTGGGACTATTGCTGGTCTAATCTTCATCTGCGTAAATAGAGGAAACAGAGTGCACAGCCAGGGTGCAAATCAGAACTGCTATGTTTCCATACAACCCAGAGCAAAATTAGAGAAGTGATTTCACATCTTTTGCTTTCAGTTTTTTTTAATATGTAAAATATGTTTAACAGAAAAAAACCGACCTTTTGGGGTTGTTATGAGAAATGAGCAAAATCATTCAAAACATTTAAAATAGCTGCTTCAATGAATAAGCTAAAGCAAATGTTTGTAAGACCAGGTAATATGTTAGTAATTACAGCCATAATGGGTCTAGAAATTGATGAGACACTAGGGAGATGTCCCATCCATTGGCTGTTTACTTTTCTCCATGATTTGCCACATTTGGGGCAGCTCAATTATTCTGTTTTCCAAGGAATTATACCTTCTGTTACTGGACAGCATATCAAAGGAACGATCAGAAATTCTTTTTAGAATTAAGCTTTATAAAATAAAATTTAGACATAGACAAAAGAAAACATAAAGTACATTTGTCAGAATTTAGCATAGTTTTAGAATTTAGATTTTAAAAAGCAATGGATACTACAAAGTAAGTCATTATACTTATTGAGATAGTCTCATATTTCTAGGAAAAGTAAAAGAAATGAACTTTCAGATATTAATACTACTCTGAAGCAAATATAAGAATACACTTTTCTCAAATTCCCCAAAACATGTTTGTAGTAGTTCAGTGAAATAATTTTATTCTGCACTTCTGGAAGCTGACACTTGTAAAAGGTCAAAGCCTGCCATGACTTATGACAAGGAGAAAATCAAGCCAGACTGATATCCTTTACTCTTAATCACTTTCTATTGGAGCAAGAACTTGAAACCATATAACTAGTTTCCAGGGAGCTTCTTTCTGAATAATCTACCTCCATTATATAAGGCTATGGTAATACTCCTCTTTAGAGTTTTCAAGTGCATCTCTCATTTTCCCTGTTATGGAAGCAGTCAAATGCCTGCATCCTCTTTCTTTATGACGTGCATGTTAATAGAAAGATCTATGACAAGTCACTCAATCTAAAATGAATGATTTTTCTAGAAGTATTCATACTCATGGCAAAAAAACAACAACAAAAATTTCTCCTTTCTCTCATATTGGTATATCAGAAGTCATTCAGTTTGTGGTGCAAAATAATGTATTAATGGAAATGCTCAGAAAAACAAAAGAGCATCAGGCTATAGTAAATGCATTGAAGACAAGTACTCCCTGTCTTATAATGATCAAATATTGTTTGACTTCTTTTGTGACACAGAAACATAGGCTACACAAACCCTGTCTTACTCATGCCTCTGTTAAAAGCTATTCTAGGCAAGATCATTGGAACGGGTATCAGGTAATTGGGTTCAAATTCATCCTGCCTCTCAAGATCAATGGTATCTCTGGAACATCACTCAATATCTTCGGACTCTTTCTGATCTCTGTAAAACCATTTGGCCTCAGCATCAAATCTTCTGAGTAATAACAAGCACCTCTGCTTGCATATGGCATTTGTTCTGCCTCTTTTGTGTGACATAAATGACCTCCTATATACAATAGCATTTTAAAGCTAAATTTATTAAAACACACACACACTGCCATCAATTTGATTCTGATTCATAGCAACTCTATAGGATGGAGTGGAGCTGCTCCTTTGATTTTCTAAAATTTTAAATCTGTACAGGAGCAGGCAGCTTCATCTTCTCCTGCAGAGTGGAGGGTGTGTTCGAAGTGATGACTTACAGTAGCCCCATTAGAATGGCAATGATATGACAAATTAGTTATGCAACTTGATCATTTGTATTCTTTAAAACTTAAGATACAGAGAACCCAAAATTGGAGTTACCATACTTACCATATGTAAGTTCCAAATATTAACTTTCTAAGAGGTTTGAGGTCTGTATCTAACTTCTTACGATTATCTCTATCTACTTTTGAATGTAATCAAGATGCATTGAAAATTATTGACAATAGGAATTCCAAAGGTGGAAACAAAGAGGAAAGCAGTAGTCAAAAAATATGATCCTGATGATAGAAATGAAGGTGGAGAATCTGGCAAGAACAACTTGCTTGTAGCAAAAAAAAACACCCACTTTTCAACAACACAAAAAGTAACTTATACACAAGAACTTCTCCATATGGAATATACAGAAAGCAAATTTTCTACATCTGTAGGAAGAAACAATACAGAAGTTCAATACCCATAGCTAAAACCAAGCCAAGGGTCTACTGTGGTACAGACCATGAATTGCTGATATATAAGTTCATAAAGAAGAAGAAAATTGAAATGAGTTTGCAAATAACCAAAATAAGACCTTGAAACTATCCCACCTGAAATTCAAGAGCATCTCCATTACAGATTTGACGCATGGAACACTAATGACAGAAGATCTGAGAAGCTGTGGGATGACATAAACAACATCACTCATGGAAAAAGACAAAGGTCATGAAAAAGATAGGGAAGAAAGAAAGATCCAAGTAGGTGTCAGAGGAGACTGTGAAACTTCCTCTGAAATGTATAGCAGCTAAGTCAAATGGAAGAAAAGATGACGTCAAAGGGCAACTTGAGAAGACAATGTGGAATCGTATACTGACGTGTGCACAGACCCGGAATTAGAGAACAGCATAGAAAGAACGCACTCAGCATGCCTTAAATGAAAGAACTGGAGAGGAAATCCAAGTCTTGCTTTGCAATCTTGAAAGCTTCTATGGGCAAAATACTGAATGATGCAGGAAGCATGAAGAGAAGACAGAAAAAAAATACACAGAGTTACTCTCCCAGGAAGAACTAGTGGACATTCCACCATTTCAGGAAGCAGCATATGAGCAATAACCAATGGTGCTATAGCAAGAAGTCCAAGCTGTACTCAAAGCGTTAGCAAATCCCCCCCCCCCCCCAATTGAAGGAATACTAATGGAAATGTTTCAACCAATAAGCTGAAGATGCACTAAAAACACTCACTCGTTTATGCCACCAAATTTGGAAGACAGCTACTCGATCACCTGATTGGAGGAGATTCATAATTATCCCCATTCCAAAGTAAAGTGACACAACAGAAAACTCAAATTATAAAACAATACAATTGACATTACATGCCAGTAAAATTTTACTAACGTTATCTGATAATGGTTGCAGCCATACATTGACAAGAAGCTGCCAGAGGCTTAGGCTGGATTCAGGAGGGGGCATAGAACAAGAGACATCATTGTTAACATCAGATGGCTCCTGACAGAAATCAGAGAATATAAGAAAGATGTTTACTTGTGTCTGATTATCTATACAAAGGCATCCGACTGTGTGGATCATAACAAATGAGATAACCTTGAGAAGAATGGGAATTCCAGAACGCTACATTGGACTCATGTGGAACCTGTGAGTGAATCAAGAGTTGTGCGAGTAGAATAATTGAGTATTGCATGGCTTAAAATCAGGAATGGTCAATGTCAGTGTCATATTCTCTTACAAGACTTAATTAATCTGTATGCTGGATTATAGGAAGAAGAATGCAGCATGAGAATTGGAACACAGCTTACTAACACCCTGCCATGTGCAGAGGACACAGCCTTGCTTGGTGAAAGTGAGGAGGACTTGAAGCACTTGCTGATGAAGATCAAGGATTGTAACCTTCGGTATGGATTACAGCTCACTGTGAAGACAACCAAAATCCCACAACTGCAATTACAGGTTAATAAGCAGAGAAAAGATGGAAGCTGTTAAAGATTTTGTCTTCCTTAGATCCACTATCAATGCTCATGGAAGTAGCAGCCAAGAGAATAAACGACGGGTTGCCCTGGCTAAAACTTCTTGAGGGTGTTGAAAAGCAGAGAGGTGACTATGAGATCTAAAGTGTACCTGACTCAAGCCTTGATATTTTCTGTTGCTTTGTATGCATGCGAATGGGATATTACTTAAGGAAGACCTAAGAAGATTGATACATTTGACCTATAATTTGAAAAGATATAGAAATTTCTCTGAGTTCCAAAAAGAACAAATAGATCTCTCTTGGGGAAGTACAACCAGAATGGCCCTTGGAAGAAAGAATGTCAAGACTATCTGGCCGATGTACTGTGGGCAGGCTATCAGGTGAGACCCATCCCTGGACAATACAACATGCTTGGTAAGTGAAAAGGTAACAAGAAAAAGTCCCTCAATGAAAGGACATGATGGCTACAACAATGGGCCGACATATAAGAATGATTGTGAAGCTTTCTTGGGATAGTTAAGTTTTTTCTCTGTTGTAAATAAATTCTCTTTGACAAACTGGGCCTGTCAATGACGCCTAATGACAAGAAAAACATCTTAAAATACTTTTACAAATAACTTTTGCAGATTATACTCATATTTAACCTGGTTCAGTTTCATTTTTTCTATAATTAAATCCTTGTTTCTTCTATATATATCTTTAAATGCCTCACAGACAAGTGATACAAATACAGTGATCAAAATAAAGAAAATGTTGAGATTTTGGACAATATTCAAATGGAAACTGAAGCATTGTAGAATTTCATGAATTGGACAGATTTTAAAGTTCCAGTGATAACACTCGTGTGACTAGATGTGCCCCTTCAATGGACACACTCAGAGACTAGCTGTTTTCAGTTATTCAGTCATTTCAAGTAAATCTGGTTGGTTGCTCTCTTTCATGTCATCTCAGTAGAAGGCTAGGCATTGTGATACTGGGATACTACAGTGGATTCCTGAACCTCATTCAGCCTACAGGATAGAAATCCCTCTAATATAATCAATCAGTATGTTTTTCTTCCCAGTAAAAGTAAAAAGGAAAGTGATTAGAAAGAGGTAAATAAACCTAGTACCTTAACATTAATTCATCTAGTTTTATTTACTTTAAAGGTAACTCAGTTATTTACAGCTATGCTAATATAAGAGTAAGGAAAATCAACATTCATTAAATGAGTGTCCTAAAAGTTGGGAAGGAAAGGTATAACTTAAATTAAAGTTGTGAGAAAACAAAGACTTGCTTTGGGTATAACATTTTTAGTTGCCTGTATCTCCATCAGCTATCTATCTTTATCATTCCATAAAAGTCTTTATGATTTCATAAATGTCTTTAATGTAACACATAGTCTTTTTCTGAGCACTGAAAGGCCATGGGCAAGTCTAATCTTCTTTCAGATTCCCATATAATTTTTTAAAGCCTCAAATGAAGCCCTCATTATTAGGTGCCTCTGAAAATAGCTAATTGGAGTGATGAAACATTTTCTTTTTATGGAAGACACTGGTAACATCTTCTAATATGCGTACATTTGCAGAAATAAAGACATTTTATTGCACAACTATTAGACAAGGCAGCCTTCATCTAATAGATAAGCAAGAAAGTGGTCATTAGAGTAAATGGTGAAGTTACTTAGGTTTACATCAGTAATGCATAGAATTAACCATATTTAATGCTATTGGAGAGGAATAAGCCATCTCCCTAATCATAATCATCTTGATCCAATTCCATCATTCAGAAATTTTAATTTATTTAACTTATAGGAAAATGTGTCAAACAAAGGCACTTCAAAATATTAGTGCAATTTGCATCAAATGCACTAGAGAAAATTACCTAATACAATTTTCTAAGCCATTTAGTATCATGAACTTGGCACTAAAAGTAGAAAATTGCATTTTATGATTTGTACGCTGTTGAAAACATCACACACCTGAATTCACACAATCTACATATTTTTATGCTGTTCCCTCAACAAAAACTCAGTCTTTAATAAACCAGAACACTATCTTGGAGGTTTTACTACATTAAGCTGAGACATAAAGAAAAGCTACCTCTACTTTATACACAAATAATAACCATTAAAAAAACATAATAATCAATTATCTTCTACTTTTGTAATAAAAATAACAATCTCTCTTGTCTCTTTAATTATTTTTGGTAAGACGGAAGAAATATAAAGATTGAAAACAGGGAATAAAAGGATTTATGTGTATTTATTTTATTAACTTCCCTATGATGTTGAATCAAAGGTTTCTAAAAAAAAGAGGACAAAGAATCTATGTATAAATCAATAAAGTGCATTAATTACCCACTTTTATAAAATCTCTCATATTTTATTACAAGGCAATGTGCCAGTGTAAAACTGAACTTTATAAACTAGTTAAAGTTATTCATTTAGAAAATTAAATTCCTATGGAAGACCTCCTGATTTTTAATTCTCTAGCCCACTATCTGAGAGAGGGAGAAGACAAAATAAATGAAGCGCTCGATAATTCCCATTATCATAAAACAGAACACGTTTTGTAGAACTGGTCAAATGAGATGAGCAGAATGGCTGTGCTTTTTTCTACTCTCAGAGGTGGCACACAAAACCATGACTGTAAAATCTTCTAATGAGTCTTCCTCCTGAGTTTCCGCTGGTGTCACGGTACTGCAAACATGGCAGGGTCACCTTTCAATCCCGACTCCAAAAACACGACGCATCCTGCCAAAGGGAATAAGATGTAAAGCATCCCTTTCACTCCAACGTCAGGAACAGAAATAACGACGGCAGGAAAGACACAAGCGCACACACAGATTTTTCAGGCAAGGGAAGGAGCTGCAGGGCCAAGCAAACAGACAAAAGTCATTCCTGAGGTTAACAACTAACACAGGCAGCAAGACTTGTGAGGGCATCTGGGAGCACAGGAAGCAAAGCCTCTGTAGAAATCAATTTATAAAGACTGTACTTAACGTGACCTTTGAGCAATTGCATTAGCTGGGACCAAGAATTTCTTGCAGATAGAATAAGTATTCTGAAATATGGACATCAGCATTAGGAAAGAAAGGCCAAATAAATAAATAGAAAGAGCAAACTGACATTCACAGAAGAGGAATCTAGATTGAAGCAGAGCAGACTACTTGCTGAACTACGTGAAGCGTTCCACGTGGTCTTAGCAAGGAATGATTGTCACTTTTCATCAGACGCCTGCAAACCAAACACTCACAGCCATTGAGTTGATCCAGACTTATTCCAACCCTGAAGGGTAGAGTAGAACTGCCCTGGAGGAACACAGAGACTGTGGGTCTTTATGGGAATAGACAGACCCGTCTTTCTCCCAGGGAGCAGCTCGTGGCTTTCAAACTGCTCACTTTCTGGTTAGAAGTCCAACCCGTAACGCACAGTGTCACGGGGCAGAGCAGCATGTATTTGTGTTTGAAGTAACCCTACGCTGAAATCTGTAGTGTCATGTATAGTGATATTTCACAGTATGGGTTTAGGTGTTCTAGATAAATATCTGTAATTTATGAATTAACAAAGTGGAGCATTACCAGGCTGGGAAATATTACTTACATATTTGTGGTTCATATAAACATGGCCTGACCTGATAATTAGGAGAAATCCCATAGTGATGGGGAAACAAACAGACCAGTAAAACCAATGTGGTAGGAAGCCTTCTAAGATGGTTTCACTGGTCCCCCACCTATTTGCATGAACAATTTTGTGTAATCCACTTGAGTGTGAACTATGCTTAATGACCGCCTTGCTAAGAAAAAAGGTGTTCAGATATCACTGCTAAAATATATAATAAAATTCCAAGATTCTATCTTGCTCACATTGTCTCTCAAGCTTTTCTTATTCATTTTCTCCGAGGGAAGCCAGGTGCCTTCTGAGGTGCAAGATGTATCTTGAAATACAATGCTGTCTGTGCTCGGGTATGTATCTTCAGACAAGGCCATCTAGTCGATACAACATTGATTCAAAATTCGGTAACAGCAACTAAAGACAATGAGGGAGAAATTGAAGAAGTCTAGCAGTGCCCTTATGCAATGGTAATTATTTGCACTTGCAATGTGAACTTGGAAACAAAGATGAAGGAGTAGTTGGAAAATACAGTCTAGGTGTAAGAAATTAATCTAGAGAGCACATGATAGAGAGCACATGATAGAATTCTGTGAGAACAACTATTTCATTGTAAATAACATTTTTCAACAGCTGAAATGGTGATGCTCTTGGGATTGTAGACTTTGTGCAACCACGGTAGATATCAGTATGGCACTTCCTCAAACAAATGTAAATACAAGTACTTTATGATCCAGAAATCTCTCTACTGGGAATATATCCCAGAGAAATAAAGAATACTACACGAATAGGCATATGCACAGCTAGGTTTATTACAGCAAACTCCATACTAGCACAAACTTGGAAGCAACCCAAAACTCTGATGCTGGAGGCCTGGATAAACAACTCTGGTCCATTCATACGTGGAATATAATGCATCAATGAGAATCAAAGACAACCCTCTCAACCACCTCAAGACTTGGACAAAACGAGAGAACACTGCGCTTAAAAACAGTCAATCTTACCACAAAAAATATTTTAAAACACCATTACTAGATGGGATTATTTTGTATTACTACTATACAAAAAGAAACTGGGTTTTTAGATCAAAAGATTAAACTTTGAAGACTAGGAAGAAGCCAAGGACAGTGTGGGAACAGGGAGAGGTGGGAGATGGTATATTGACGAGGGAGGGAGGAAGGATGGGGGGAGAGAGAACCACATTTATGAGGGGAGGGCTTAATGGGATATTGTTTCTGATTTCATTTGTTGAGATGGGCTGTATAATTATATAGTGTGTGTTTCTTTGAAGACAAAATGAAACAGAAACCCTCCGGATTCCTTACCCTTCCGACCAAAATATGGACCTGAGAGGTTAAAAGAGGAGAAAGAGTAAAACTGAAGTGGACATGGAGTCTTTAGTAACGACAAGTTCATTTCAAACATATGAAAAACAAAAACACAGAAATGGTGACCATCCACATGGACTTCTCCACATGGAATGCACAGAAACCAAATGTACCACGTCTGTACGAGGAGGCAATGCAGAAGCTCACACTCAGCCCTATAGCAAGGCCATTGAGTGACTTTGGAACAGCCCATTGGTTGTTCATATGTGACGTCTGGTTGAAGATGAAGAAAATTAAATCAAGTTCAAAGAAGACAAAAGACAACACTGAGTATTGTGAGGTGCCATCGCGTCAGCTTCGGCGCATAGTGACCCAGTGCACAACAGAACGAAACGCCGCCCAGTCCTGCGCCATCCTAACCGCTGTTCCTGCGCCTGAGCCCATCGATGCAGCGACTGTGTCGGTCCATCTCTTGAGCACCGTCCTCATTTCTGTGCCCCGGCCCCTCTACTTCACTGAACATGCTGTCCTTCTCCAGGCACTGGCCTCTCCCGATGATCTATCCAAAGTACGTGAGATGAAGTCTTGCCATCCTTGCCTCTAAGACGCACTCTGGCCTTACTTGTTCCAATACAGAGCAACTTGTTCTTTTAGCAGTACATGGTATTTTCAGTATGCTTCTCCAGCACCACAATTCAAATCCAGAAATTCTTCTACCATCTTCTATATGACAGCGGATGCTATGTCATGCTGGTCCTGTTAGGTTGTTATGTTGTGCTATGTTATATTATGTTGCTTAGCAGGATGTTATGTACTATGGAGTCAGTTCTGACTCATAGGGACCCTGCGTATAACAGGATGAAACACTGCCCAGTCCTATCCCATTTCCGTTGTCAGTCTTAAGACTATTGTTACAGCTACTGTGTCAATCATGGGGTGAATCTGCCTCATCTGCACCGACTTCACCATCACCCGTGTCTTTCTCCAGGAGCTGCTCTGTTCTGATGAAATGCAGTGCCTCAAACGAAGGCATATTCAGGCTCTATGTCTTCCAACGCAAATGTGTTTGTTGTTCTGACAGCCTATGATACTTTCAATATCCTTCACTAACATAAGAACAAAATTCTAAAGTACCAATACTGGTCCATGTTTTTCTTTTCAGTTTCCACATCCTAAGATGTGACAGAAACTGCCATGGCTTGGCTCAGACACTGCAAAGTGTCATCTTTGCTTTTAAAAGAATTTTTTTGGTAGCATATTTGCTCAGTGTAGCATATTCTGTGATTTCTTTAGTCCTGCACTTCTATCATTTCCATGGGCATTGATTTAAAAGCACAAGTAAAACGAAATCATTTACAATGTCAGTCTTCTCTCCATTTATTATGATGCTGCTTATTGATACATTTATGAGAATTTTTATTTTCTTTATTTTGAGCTGTAATTTTTTAATCTTCTAAACTTTATCAGTGAATGTATCACTTTTTATTGTTGGATGATTTAATGATTTTACACATGGAATATAGGTAAACATCTTTATGGTATTCTCTGATTTTAACCAAGATCCTTTAGAGATCAACATTTATAGCCCTTGTTTCAGTTAATCGTTTCAGTAAGGTTTGAATTTCTGGCGTTTCCCCATCCATCTCGGTGACTATTAATATTTAAAATACGAGTAGCATAGCTTCCAGCATCAATGCACCATTCGACCCACCACTGTATGAAAAAGTGACAGAGGAGTGGTGCCATGAATGATAGTTTTATCATGCTAGAATTCCTGGGTGGCATAAATCATTAAGTAGTTGACAAGTCACTGAAAGATGCTAGTCAAATCCACACAGAGGCACCTAAGGAAAAAGCCTGATAATATGCTTTGGACTTCATGTTGGGCAAAGAGTCCAAAATAAGTATTTCAATCCAAGGAAAGTGATTGACATAAAAGGCTCTAATAGAACACAACGCACTGATTATGAAGATTGCATAAGACCAGGCACCATTTCATTCTATTATACAAAAGGTTTGTCACACAGTGGTCAAGAACAAATTTGCTGCATTGAACACTAATGACAGAAAGCTTAATGAGCTGTGGGATGACTTTAGAACACCATACACGAGAAATAAAAGGTCGTTACAAAGACAGGAAAGAAAGTAAACGTCAAAGTGAATTTTCGAGGAGACTCTGACACTTCCTCTTAATTTCAGAAGAACTAAGGTCAATGAAAGAAATGATGAAGCCAAAGAGATGAACAGAAAATTTCAAAAGGCAGCTGATCAAGACACAGTACAATATTAGAATGAATTGTGCACAGATCCAGAGTGAGACAACCATAACGGCAGAACATGCTCAGGGCTATCTTAAACTGAAAGAAGGGAGGAAACAAGTCAAGCCTGGGGGAGTTGTAAAATGGAAAGATTCTGTAAGCAAAATAGTAAATGATGCAGGAAGCCTAGAGCCTCTCCCTCTCGCTCACTATATATATATAATATAATAATTTCCCACTATATATTATGCATAATATATTATTATAATATGTACATAGGGAGAGACTCTACAAATCGTGCCAAAAGAAGAATTCCAAGCTGAACTTAAGGCAATGCCCCAAAAAACCCAAAATGACTCTAGGAATTGATGGAATACCAATTGAAATGTTTCAACAAGCCGATGAAGCACTGGAAGAACCGACTTCTCTGTGCCAAGGAATTTGGAAGACAGCTCTCTGGCCAATTGTGTGGAAGGGATCTGTACTTGTGCCCATTCCAAAGAAAGGTCACACGAGAAGGCCCAAATCATCTAATGCTATCATTGATATGACACACGAGTAACGTTTTGTTGAAGATAATGAAACACTGGTTGCAGCAATGCTTTGATAGAGAGGTGCCAGAAGTTCAGGCCAGATTCAAAAGAGGACATGGAACAAATGTTATCATTCGTGATGTCAGATGAATTTTGGATGAAAGCTGAAAATACAATCAATATATGTATTTGCATTTCATGGACAGATTTTAGATAGCCTTAAGAATGGTGTGGTAGTTACATAATCTGTTGTCATTTTGATACTTAAGGGTGGATGAGATGGAGTTTAGCCTGTCAATCAGGTCTCAGCTTGATGACCTCATTTGGGGGCGCTAAGGAGATAAATAGCTCACTGGAGGCGGGGGTCACTCATTCACTCCCTGGAAGACATTCCAGCTAACAAGGCACAAGGAGCTAAGCTAGAGCCCTGAGCTGGAGGAGCCCTGTGGAGACCCATAGCATTGCTGAGATGCTCACATTGCCACTGGATCCATAAGACTTTCCAACCACTGGCCTGTGATGTTCCTGCATTTGGCATCATTTCATGTGTTTTGTGAGTCTGAAGAGGACTTTATAGATTGGTATCAGACATATGGGCTAAGATTGGACTTATGGACTTGATCTGGACTGAGCTGGCCTGTTTTCTCAATATTCAATTGCTCTTATGTATAATGCTATTTCTTATACATATATGAGTGTCTATGAATTTGTTTCTCTAGTTAACCCAGACTAACACAAATAGGAATTCCAGAACACTCCTTGGTGCTCATGTAGAACCGATATATGGATCAAGAGACAGTTGTGTGAAAAAAAATAGGGAATACATAATGGTTTAAAATTAGGAGAGGTGTGGTCAGGATTGTGTCCTCTTACCATGCTATTCAATCTGGAGTCTAAGCAAATTATCAGAGAACCTGGATTATTTGCTGAAGAATATGACATCAGATCCAAAACCCATCTGACATCATGAGTGATAGTGCTTGTCCTCTTTTGAATATTGCCTGAACTTCTGACAGCTCTCTAGCAAAGCACTGCTGCAACCAGTGTTGCATTATCTTCAACACAATGTTACTCGTATGTCATATCAATGATAGCAGTCAGCATAGAGTAGATGGCAGTAAGTGTGTTTTTCGTTTGATATCTACTGATAACATGACCAAAATACTTAAGTAAAATCTCACCATCCTCATTTCTAGGAGCATTATGGATGTACTCCTTCCAAGATAGATTTATTTTCTCTTTTTTTGACAGTCCATTACCATGGTTTTGCATTGAGCTGCTAACCACAAGATTGGCAGTTCAAAACTACTAGCTGCTCCATGAGAGAAAGATGTGGCTGTCTACAAAGGAGCTGATATCAAAGGCTCAATCGAAAATAAATGTCAAGGAAATAATGATGGCAACATATATACAAATGTGCTTGATAAAATTGATGTATGGATTGTTACAAGAGTTGTAAGAGCCCTCAATAAAATGCTTTTAAAAAATAAATAAAAAGCAAAGAAAGGATTCTGAAAGTATATATTAAAAAAATGTGTCTAGTCACGGAAGCCCGCAGAGGCAGCTGTACCCTTTCTTAGAGGGTGGCTTCTGACTCAGAGCTGATTTGATGGCAGTGCATTTTGTTTTTCTTCTTCTTGGTGTGGTTATTAGGTGCTGCGGAGTCAGTTCGCACTCATGGCAACCATATGTAAAACAGAAGAAACCACCACCCACTCCTGAGCCATTCGCACAATCGTTCTTATGTTTCAGCCCATTGTAGCCACTGACAATTCATATCTTTCAGGGCCTTTCTCTTTTTCACTGTCCCTCTGTTTTACCATGCATGATGTCCTTCTCCAGGGCCAGGTCTCCACTGATATCATGTCCCCAGTATGTGAAGGGAAGTCTCATCATGCATGCCTCTAAGGAGAGTTCCGCTGTACTTCATCATGGACAAACTAGCTTGTTCTGGCAGAGCCCACAGTGCCTTCGATATTCCTCACCAGCACCATAATTACAGTGTATTTAGTCTTCATTCTTCTTTATGCAATTTCCAACTTTCACTTGCATATGAGATTGAAATTACCCCACAGTCCTCAAAGTGATCTCCTCTGCGCCATACCAAGTGACAACACTAAAAAGGGTTTGTGCGGCACATTTACATAGTGCAATGTGTCATTCGATCTCTTAACTGCTGCTCCCATGCACTGATTGTGGATCCCAGAAAGATGAAGTCCATGACACTTCAAGCTTTTCTCCATTTATCATGATACTACGCCAATAATAAAAAGTGCATGCGCACTAAGTTATTTATTTAGGCTTATTTACATTTATAAAACATTAGAACCCCCAAGTATGGGACAGTGGTTGAGTAAACTAGACAGATCCAGATAGTGAAATTTCAAGTAACTGTAAAAAGAGTAAGGAAACTTTCAATGGGTCAGAAGGTAATGCTTTTTTGTTTATTTAATGGGCTTGTAATTTACATCTACAGTGACACAGAGGGGGATCACAACCAAACTGCCTTGTTATTCAGGGTCTCACAGATTTTTGCCTCCAATCAGGTGTACTAACCAGTTCTCTATGATACTTTATGTGGCGAGAAATACTTCCATTCTCCTTCTGAGCCAGGTTTCCACCACACACAAGTGGTGGCGTTTGTTCTACCTGTATTTACCATAGAGTGCCTGCTGGTGTAAATGTTAAGTACTCAGCCTCCAGTCAAAAGGCAAACTGCATCCACCCAGAGGCCTCTTGGGATAATGCCCTTGGGAGAAAGGTCATTTACACGATACATATTAAATAATAGCATATGTATCACACTTCTGCGCTGAAACACACGAGCTGCCATGAGTCACAATTCTGTGCCAAATGGTTTATACATAGCATGCACAAACAACTAGAAACAATAAGACCCATGTAGCAATAAGCATACCTAGTGTTCATATATTGATTTCTAAACACTATATCTGATTAACAAAACTAGTGCTTCTTAGAGTGATGTGTAAGTCTAGGACTTCATCATGGAACATGGTATTTTATCAGAAAATAAATGCTTAAGAAATGGTAGAAAAAATGGTGGAAGGGGGTTTGGCAAAAGATTCCAGGAGCTGATTGAAGGACTAGCATTCATCAAATGTCAGTAATTATCAAAATCTTATTTCTAGGTTTTACAAAGTAATGTATTAATATCATTAAAACCAATGGAACGGAATATAATATAATCTGTGTGTATATATTTATAATAAATTGACACAGTGATGAATTAAGAGGATAGGGGAGGCTTCTTTACAATAGGCAGTGAATTGTTAAATTTGGAATAAGTGATAGAGCTGGAAAATCACAATTGGCTGCTATCAAATAATAACACCTCAAACCAGCCAGCTGATCTGGGGAAGAAGATGTGGTGCCGGGGCAGGTCTTCTCTGTCTCGATGTATCACAATGAATCCGAACCCAGGTGAGAGCACAGAAAAACAACAATTATACTATAGATAGATTTGAGCACAAATCACTAATTGGTGCTAAACATATGTGAACAATATTTGTGAGAAACAATATTTGCATAGGCCAGGGTTTGGTAAAGTTCACGGAAAAGATTCCATTGCCTTTTTATTATATTCTTGGTGAACTTTTTGAAGCCCCTAGTAGTCTTAAAGTCTCTCCCTGCAAATTACTGATGAATTACCCAAAAAAGAGAGAAAATTAACTAAACCATCGAGAAAATGTGCAAAACTTAAACCAAACGATCAAAATTAACCACACTAATAAGCAAAACAGTTCATATGTGGATCTAAATGTGATCACCTAGAAAGGACATTACAAGAGGTGGTACGAAAAAACAAAACAAGACCAGAAAATTACTCCACTGGACTGAGCTTTCACAGTACGCATTTTTTTGTGTGCTAGATGAGCATCCAGCAGCTAGCTCTGAGTTAGTGCACAAAGTGGCATCACCTAGGAAAGGTTTCACTGGTCACAGTGAACTTTTTAATGAAAGCAGTTTTGCCGGAACCTCGTGTTTTGTAATGGCTGATTTAAGAGAACAGCATGCAGCTGTGACGTTTTGTTTCCTGCTTAGGAAAAATGCTGCAGAAAAAGTTGTGATGTTGAACACAGCTTACAAGGCAGCACTATGGAAAAAACTCAAGTGTCTGAATGGTTTTCTCTTTTCAAAAAAGGTGAAATGTCGATTGATGACAAACCTCATTCTATACATACCTCAACTTCCCAAATGGAGGAAAATGTCAACTAGTAGTGCATTTAGAGTTTGTTCCACCAGGTCAGACTAATCAAGCTGTCTACACTTGATCTTAGCCAAAAGGCCGAGAAGCGATAATCAAGCTTTCTATTTAGAGGTTCTGAAAAGATTGTTTAACAGCGTGCAACAAAAAGGCCTCATTTATGGAAGACGAGAGACTGATTTTGCCACCAAAGCAATGCACCTGCTCATGCAGCCATCTCAGTGCCCCGGTTTGGGGCCCCAAACAGCCTGTTTCTCTTGCCCCATGCACCTTACTCACATTACCTTGCTCTGTTCGGCTTCTTTTTTTTCTGCGAATGAAGAGGGACATGAAAGGATAGTGATTAGATGATGTAGAAGAGGTGAAGAAAAAAATGAGGGAGGTGCTGTCAGCCATCCAAACAGATGAGTTTGAAAAATGTTTCCAAGAATGGTATTGTAGATTTGATAAGTATATTAAGGGTAGTGGAGGTTACTTTGAAGGTGATAAGGTTGCTTTGTAAAATAAATTAAAAAATTAAATACATAGTTTTGAAAAAAAGTTCTTTTGGGGGCTGTGGGTGAGGGTAACCCCTCATGTAACACATGTAACATTACAAGAATGTGCACATAATTGAACTGTAATCATGAGGAAACATCAAAAAGTCCAAACTTTGTGAAAATCCTCAAATTTTTCAAATGTATCAACATCATAAAGTACAAGGTCTGTTTCAGATTAAAGAAGAAGAAAACTATTGGACAAATGAATGCTGTATATGATCTTGTAGTGGAATCTATATATTACCCAAAATGGTCCAAAGGACATCTTGGAGATAATAATCAAAGTTAAAATGTGATCATTCATTAAATAAAACATTGTATCTAGTTCACATTTTCTATCTTGGACATCTAAGGACAGACATGCCTGGAGAAGACAGCATGCTTGGTAAAGTCCAAGGGCAGCAAGAAAGAAGAAGACCCAAAAGGAGAGGCTGACACAGTGGCTGCAATGCTGGGCTCAAGCACAGGAACGATTGTGAGGAGGGCACCGGACCTGGTACTCTTTCACCCTCTTGTGCATTGGGTCCCTGTGTGTCAGAACCAACTGCATGGCACCTAAGCACAACACAGACTCACGCACATCTACACAAAAATATAGGGAGATGATGATAAAGCCAATGCTGCAAAATCTTAACAAAAAATGGGAAGTCTTTATAATATTGCAACTTTTGTCTAAATGTAAAATGTCTCATAACAAAAGATTAAAAATTTAATATAAAAGCAAAATTGAGGCTAACATCAATATAATAAAATGCGCTTCTTGGAATATTAGAAGTGAACCACTGAAATTTAATTAAAGTCATTTAATATTTTTATCATTGCATTACCAAAAATTTTTAGGATTAATTATTGAAAGGTTGCCATGCTAGTACAAGGACAACGCTTTCTTCCTAAATCATCCCTGACACTAGTTTTGTTCCTGCACCTATATGAAATTTAACTAGTGCTTGATTTCAGTTTTAGATGGAATAGCCAGCATATTGAGGTTATTTCTGCATCGTATATATGTGATGTTATCACGAAATCGAATAATGCAAGTTATTAATGCGTTCTATCTGATGCTAATGAACGGTTGCAGTGCCAGTGTACCCAGACACTACTTAAACGGAAGACCTAGTGACCTCCGATGTCTAAGCAAAATCGTGCCTTGAAAACCTTTGGGACACAAAAGGTTGTCATCAGATGGTAGCAACTGTTTCCCTTTAATTTTATGAATCACCACATTATTACTCGAGTAGTAACTGACCCATATATAGATTAATGTCTTAAACTCCTGAACTTGGCTATTTTCTCACAGTGGTGAGACAAATTAATTTTTATCTATTTACAATTGTTCTTGTATTTGTAACAGGTTTGCATACACTTGATTATCTAATCACTTGTCCATTACTTATTTTTCATACCATACACATTTTCAGAATATCACCTCAAGTCAAATGACTGGAGAACATGTTGCAGGGACAGAGGCAAAAAATACCTGCACTCTAAGGACATGTTCATTTGGTTCCTTTTTCAGCAGTTTTCAGCAAACTATGTTCTCTGCTAGCAACATAGAACATTAGTCATTCATATTTTTTCCAAGCTTCCTTAAACAATCATTTTACACTCAATAGCTATCATATCTTGGTTGAACATCTAATATAAGAACAATTGGCAAGATCTCTTTGCTTAACAGAATACTAAAATGTGAGAAAATTTTAAATTATATCATACTTACTTGTATTTACCAGTATTAGGTAATGACTCTTTGGGTGTTAATGTAAAAAGAAAAGTCATACCTGTTTGTAAGAATAAAAGTGTGTTTTGGAAACCTGCATGACTCTAAGATCAATGGTCACAAGTTCAAGAATGTTGGAAATGACTGTGAAATAAGCATTTGACCATTTCATTCTTCAAAGTTTGATACTTAAAGCTGAAGTTAAATAGCATATTTGGGTTGAATACTGAGCAAAATCCAAACTCCATGCAGTTCTACTTTATATGTATGTCGAGGTTCTGTGAAACATGCTTTCTTTAAATAAATGTGGGAAGTTAAAAAGATGGTGAGTGTTACACATGATAATTGTTCATAAATTTTAACTAGTATTAAACAAATTTGTATGTAAATGAATTTAGAATGAATTCAATGGGCTTTTAAACAAATTTTATTCCACTTAGTGTTAGCTATTTGATCTTTAGCACTATGAAAATTCTCAGGGTAATTTGTAGCTGTCCAGGCAAAAGCCTAGTTTGTTATCTCCCCTCAGCAGAGGTTTCATAAAAAAGCCTCAGACATAAGTTTAAATGCAGCGTGAAGTCTTGGTCTTCTTTGTGGGTCTTTCTTTGTTTATTCTGAGTCCTAACTTCCCTCTCATTCTTTCTAATTTATATAGAAATTAATTTTATAATTGGAGCAAAACAATATACACTGCATGAAAATTATTTTGTTGAAATGCAAATATTTGTATACTTTGGGGTATAAAACATTGATAATATCATTTTACACAAAATGCTATGTATAGTACATAATATAGATATAAGTATAATTGTACAATCAGTCATTCAAATTGCATTAGTAATAATGTGACCAATCTTGGTAATCCCACCAGATGCTTAAAGTCTAATAAAACATACCTTTATTAAATTTTATAAAAACATGGTCTATTGTAACACATAAAAGATAGCTTTAAATCTTCGTATGAGAAATCTGATGCGGAAAGGAAGGAAAGGCAGAGTTCTAGTACTGGAGGTTTTTTAATACTAACTTCCTTGTTCTTCTTATGTCCACACATATCCAGGATAGTTTTCTTTATCTTCACAGAAACATGGTTTAGGGAAAATTGTATAACATATGAGCAAAGTCAATTTTGTTCTACTTTGAGACCTTGTTGGTAAATATTTGTCAAGCATCCTGATTATCACAAGGTTATATATTTTTTCTCAATAAAATTAGGTAGGTCTAATTAAGAATCTCCCAATCACAACCGTTAAAGAGTTTGATAACCAAAGGATCTGTGTTCAAGCCACCAGCAGCTCTGTGGGAGAAAGATGTGATAGTTATGTTTCAAAAAGAAGATTACAGCCTTAGAAATCCAATGGGCCCACTCTACTCTGTACACTAGTGTCACCATGAGTCAAAATTGATTCTTCTGCACCTAATTACACATATCAGTTTTCCTTTGCTGCTGAAACAAATCATCAAAAACTTAATGTTTAAAACCATGTGCATTTATTATCTTATGGTGCTATAGGTTGGAAAACTATTACGTACATGTCTTACTGGGCTAAAACAACACTGTAAGCAGGGTTGAGTTTCTTTCTGCAGGCTCAAGGTAAGTTAGATTTTGTGTCAACTCGGTAGAGACCGAGTCTCAATAGTTTCACAAACGAGGGTTCACCCATAATGTAATAAAACATAATGCAATTGGCTGCATGATAGGATTTGCCATGAGCCAGGCAGTTACTCAGTTCAAATCTCTGACTGCTATCTCCTCGGGAGTGGGGACGACTTGATATTTAAGTAGAGAGCTGTGAAGTGCATTGCCATGCTTCATGGCCTAGATCCCACATCTGTCCCATCGATCTCCAGTTCTTGAGCTAACTGCACACCATAAAGCGGGAGCAATCACAGCACACCAGCCTTGGATTCATTTGACTTTGTCAGCCACAGTACTAATCTGCTCACACATTCCCGCCGGTGGTTTTCCTGAAAAATCTTCCTGCTTCCTCGTCCATCAGCCCCAGAAGCTGCATTTTGGAGGAAGAACCACCAGCTTAGGTCCTACAACTGTGTAAACCACTTTTCTGGTATAATCTTCATATACCAATATTAAGTGTCAGTGGTATTGCCTATCTAGAAAACCGGCCTAACACAAGGAGAAACTGGTCCATTGTCCTTTCAGCCTTCTAGTGTCTGTCCATATTCCTTGGGTCTGTAGCCTTCTTCTTCCAGCTTCAAAGTGAGAAAGATTGAATCTCACCCACCCTCCTTCCAGCCTCCCATCACTATCTCTCACCCAGCCTGGAAAAGATGTAGGTGAGCCTTTGGGATTTATGTGAGCAGACTCCAAATCAAAACAAAATTCACTGCCATCGACAAGGGAGGATCCTATTTGATTGAGTTGAGCTGCTTTGTAGGATTAAAAAAACAACAACACTTTTTATTGTGAATTAGGCGGGGCTTAAATATCAAATCATTTTTGCATTCAACAACATAAACAGCTCATCAAGCCTCCCCAGGCTTGCTCTCTCCAGGCTTTTTTTTATTAAATATTTTTATTGGGGGATCTTACATCTCTTATCACAATCCATACATTCATCCAGTGTGTCAAGCACATTTGCACATATGCTGCCATCATCATTCTCAAAGCATGAACTTTCCACTTGAGCCCTGATATCAGCTCCCCATTTCTTCCCCCTTCCTCCCCCACCTGTCTGCCCTCATGAATCCTTCATAAGTTATAAATTATTATTTTCATATCTTACATTGTCCTCCATTGTCCCTCACCCACTTTTCCATTATTCGTCCCCCTGGGAGGCGGTTATATGTTGATCCTTGTGATCAATTCCCCCTTTCTTCCCCCACCCTCCCCTAATCCTCCTGGTATCT
This sequence comes from Echinops telfairi, assembly GCF_000313985.2. Lineage (NCBI taxonomy): Eukaryota > Metazoa > Chordata > Mammalia > Afrosoricida > Tenrecidae > Echinops > Echinops telfairi. The sequence continues at coordinate 19,815,093 of NW_022111369.1, read as the reverse complement.
CTACTCTCATTGTTGGCTCTGAGGGATTTATCTATCCTGGATTCCCTGTGTTGAGGGCTCTTGTGAAACACACAACTTTCCTCTGGTTCTTTGGTACTTTTTTCCGCCCACTATCTTGACCTTAATTGTACCTCACAAATCAGATTTGACCAGAGCATGCATGCACACTGCCACAGACAAGAGCTCTCCAGGATTTTTAACCCATCTCATTCTTGTAGGAAACTGTCTTCCTCTTCCGTCAAGTTAATCTATCTATCTTTTAGCCTATTACTTCTTGGTCCCTCTTTTCTCACCACCTCTGGTAACCATACAAGTCTGTTTTATTTTGGTATAAATTTTTCTTGATTTCTTTTTTTTGTAATACTGTCCATATGGGAAGATACTGCTTCTTCTATCTCTTTCCTAGCAGCTGGCGGGTAGCAGTCCAGAACTTAAGCCAATATACCATTAGTGTTCCTTGTGACTAGACTGGGGCCACCCTAATATAGGGTGATTACACCTCAAGGTCTTTAACCTTAATTCTTTTGTCATAAACTATATTCACAAATACCAAAGACTCCTTATGTGGAGAGACATTATTCTGCCTATCATGCAGTATTGTATTGGATTGGATTGTACTTTAGGAACATGATATTTAACCTCTAAGAACAAAGATTATGTAATCAAATAAGCTCGTGAAACTCTTAATGGATAATATCATTTTCAAAAAGTCAAAATATAAATGATGATTTTTCACACAAAGGAGTCTCCAATGCATGTTAAATATGTTATAGTTTGCTAAGCACACTTATTGTTTTTAAGATTCCTTTCATGTATCTTTACATGGAGATATTTTCTCATAACATTAGCTGTAAAGTGTTTAAACAACATATAAAAAACCCAAACTCCCTGCCATTGGAGTCAGTTTTGACTCATGGTAATGCTATAGGACTATAGTTTACTCACATAAACTTTTTATGTGAGTAAAAAGTTTGGTTTTTATCCAGAGGTGTGGCTGATAGTTTGAACTGTTGACCTTGCAGTTAACAGGTCAACACGTAACCACTAACATGTAACCCCTGTGCCACCAGGTCTCCTGACAACTACCACGTGTATATGTCGCTGTCAAAGCCAGTGAGTTGAGTCTGACACATAGCAACTCTACATATGTTTCTGAGGCTTTGCAAATCTGTATGGGAAAAGACAGCCTCATCATTCTCCCATGGAGAAGCTGGTGGGTTTGAACCACTAACATTGTGGGTAGCAGCCCACTGCTTACCCAACAGTGTCTCTAGCATAAGAGGGAAAATAAAAAAAAATATTGCTAAAAACAATCACACAAATATTTATAATACAAAAGTATGAAAATGTAAAGCTATTCTTTCTAGATATATCCTCCATCTAGGTCTACATATTTCTGAAGATAGCGTTTCTATCTCTTTAAGCTTTCCCACCAGAGAATTGTCCAATCCTTGTTTTACACCAGGTGAAAATGGTACTTTTGGAATCTTTGAGGGACTCAGGTGTGTTCCTTTTCTCTGTTCTTTGAGTCAGGGAATGAAAAGAAGTCTTATGGGGACAAGATCAGCACACTGGGCTGAATGGGGGTAAGGTTTCTAAATTAAATTCTCTCAGGACAGCCCTTGCTAACCCTTGCATACTCATGCTATGCTGAAAGCACGGTTTAACTTTTCTTAACATTTCCTTCTAAGAAGTCTCTGTGATTATCCTGTGTCCCCTAAAACAATATAACAAGACTACCATTTTGAAGTTCCCCCAAATTGCGGCCATATTGCACTGCCATCTCTAACTTTAATGCAATTGCCCTAGCAGATCCCCTTGGAAGCCATTGCTTTGACTGGAAATTTCCCCCCAACCCCTTAACAGTTTTATCAGCAAATATTTCACTTATCATAAATCCAATACTTTTATCACATCAAGAAGAGCTGGACAATCATCACCACAATTGGTATTAGGACATTATCTTTAATCTTGTACTTATCATTATTAGATCCACATTTCCCACCAGTCATACCCCCATGGACTCATTAATCCAGTTCCTGTGTGTGAATTTGCCTATCCTGGATTTCATATACAGAAAGACAGTAAAAAACACACAACAATAACAAAAAACTAAAAACATTAACATGAACAATAAACAGATAAAAACTTCAAGCTAAAAGAAAGCAGAAAATATTAAAAAGCAGAACAGATTTAAATGGATCGTGTGGACGATCAAACGATACAATACTAAGTTTTAACCTAATTACATCTGTAACAGTCCATTATCCAAGGCATTCTGCATTTCAGCAAGGCTAGTCACATCCCTGGCCCACAGTCAGAAGGAATTCCCCAGGGGCTTAAGAAGTCCCTTCACGAAAGGGAAGGGGAGGGGGGAAAAAAAAGGAAATTGAGCGGATTCCGGGAACCCAAGAGGCAAGAGAATTTGTGGGAATGATGAGGGCAACAAATGTATAGATGTGCTTTACACAATTGATCTATGTATTGTGATGAATTGTATGAGCCCCAATAAATTGATTAATAAAAAAAAGAAGTCCCTTCACTTTATTTTTAAATGGAAATAGCTTTAAAACGGGTATCAAGGGAGATGAAATGATAAGATATTACATTTTTTCCTAACCATGTCTACCATAATCTACTTTATAATGCTCTCTGTATGATCACAGGGCTATTTACATCCTTCAACTATAATCGGAGGGAATTCACGAGGGGCTAAATCCATGTGTGGACCCTGCAAATCCACTGCCATGCACAATCTTTTGCAAACCAGGTGATCACAATTTAAGCTCTGATGCCATTCACACCTTTAGCTTTGGATTGTATTATTTACAATCCTTGGATCAGTGCTTCTTCCATGTGAACTTAGGTGACACTTCACTTAGATGGCTGCTTGTTTAAAGACAAGTCCAAGACTCAGACACTATTCTTTCTGTTAGCAGTGCACCATCTAGTTTCTCTGGAATGCTTTTGAAAGCACCTTACCCTAGCTAAAACACTTGTATTACTGATAGAACTTGTCTGCAACCATCCATGGAACACCCAGGCATGCTTAACAAGTTTTGTAACAGAGAACTCTTTCCACAGTGGGTTGTAATTACAGACATAGAGGCTAAAATTTATAATGCATCACATAAATCAGTATGGCCAGAAGGACCATATTTACTATGTCTCAGAAAGGCATTTCATTGGTCTCTACTCCTTTAATGAGCTATATACATGGCTAGTGATCCTGTCTGCTAGGATAAGGGCCTTATAGACTGAGAGATGGAGCTAAATCACAATATTCCATATTTTGTTTTTACAGAATGAAAGCATGAACCTTCTCTGAATTGTGATTCTAATTCATTCAAAAGACCATAATTTCATCTATAGGCTCATATCTTGGGTCCAGTTTTCTCACAATATATGAAGCCAATTTCCAAAAAACATTTAAGAGTTCCTAGAACTTATTTACTTAATCTGAAGTTCTACTAATGAGAGCCACTCTCCGTCCTTTGTTACTCTTTCGCCTCCTAAGAGTCTGTTCTGGCAGGTACATAGGCTGCGGACCACAAGATTGACAGTCTGTAATCCCCCAGCCAGTCCATGGTAGAAAGAGTTCCAGTCTCCAAAGTCCTAGCACGGGGAAACATGAGTCAAATGGACTCCTTGAGAGTAAGTTGTCATGACCTCCACTGTGCAGGCTCTACAACGTAAGGCAGCATGGAACTAGAAGTGGTTCTTGTTGATTTAGCAGGGAATGAGCAATATCTGTAGTATGTGAGAATACTAGTCAGCAATACTATTGTTTTGACTGAGAACTTAACTTTAACAAATATGTGCTATGAAATACCACTACAGATGACAGTGGGAGCCCAAGATTCATTGGTGGAACACACAGGAAGTAAACCTCTGTGAATCCCTCTATCCACAACTGAGGGAGAGGAGGAGAGTGACCACTAAAAGGCGTGCAGTGCAGAGTTGAGCACAGAAGGTCAAAGGCAGAAAGAAGGCTGACTTGAACAGTTAAAACTTGTCACTGGAACACGGGTCGCTATGGGTCAGAAGCAGCTTGATGGCACCTAGCAGCGTCAATAGCATGGCCACTGATGTGTATCAGAGCAGAACTGTGCTCTGCAGGGATCCAGTGGCCTTTTTCTTTTTTCAGAAAAACATCGCTACGTCTTCCTTCTAATGAACCTCTGGGTGGACTCAAAGGGTTACCCTTTTGATTAGTAGCCAAGCATGCGTCCTAGCCAAACCCATGGTCGCTGCCATGGACTTTATTCCGACCACAGTGAGCCTGGATAGCTGATGCAGAATTGTGAATCACACCGGAGCACATCAGATTCCCCCTGTGATGCACACTAGAGCTGATCTGCTTGCCAGCATCTTATGTATTTTGGGATTGTCTTGTTTTGTTTGTTTGTTTTTATTGTACATAGGAAGGGGTACCTCGAGAGTTTTATGTCATTGGGGTCATCCTCTTGAAGTTGCAGTATATGTTTTTCCCCCCTTTTTAGGTGTATGAAATCCAGGACTACAGAACCTATAGAGTAGCAAGTGAAATAAAGGTTTGGGGGAGAAGGGGACACAGGAGTTTTGACATCACAGGGTCCATATAGAAAAGGAATGTTTAGAAATTTTGCTGGATGTGATTGAACTATGGAATGATTTGATGTATTAATCCCAATTAGTATTGCTACAAGATCGTAAAAGTTGTTATTGAACAAAAATATCAAAATATGAAAAAAACACCACTATGTGTGGTATGTGTTGTATGTTATGATTTGAGCTGTTAACAGCAAGGTCTGGGGTTCAAAACCTTGCTCCGGTGTGATTCACAATTCTGCATCAGCTATCCAGGCTCACTGTGGTCGGAATAAAGTCCATGGCAGCGACCATGGTTTTGGCTAGGACGCATGCTTGGCTACTAATCAAAAGGGTAACCCTTTGAGTCCACCCAGAGGTTCATTAGAAGGAAGACGTAGCGATGTTTTTCTGAAAAAAGAAAAAGGCCACTGGATCCCTGCAGAGCACAGTTCTGCTCTGATACACATCAGTGGCCATGCTATTGACGCTGCTAGGTGCCATCAAGCTGCTTCTGACCCATAGCGACCCGTGTTCCAGTCATTGTGTCAATCCATCTTGCTTAGAGTCTTCCTCTCTGTGTCTGCTCCTCTACTTTAACTAGTCCTTCTCCAGGGACTGGTCTCTCCGGACAGCATGTTCAAAGTATATAAGACCATCCTTGCCTCTAAGGGGCAAATGTGTCATAATTATTCCAAGACAGACTTGTTTGTCCTTTTGGAAGTCCATGGTACTTTCAATATTCTTCACCAGCACCCAATGTTTTCAATTGTTTCTCATTCGTCCTTATTCAATGTCCAAGTTCTAATACATATGAAGTGATTAAAGATAGCATGGCTTGGGTCAGACACATCTTGGGTCAGGTAGCCATGAATAAGAATAAACTCAAAAGCAACTAGTTAATAACGCAATATTTAAACTGCATCGTACTTCTAGAAAAGACAATGATTTACTTTTTTGAAAGGGAAACTGGATTCCTTTTCAGTAAGATATAGAACAACAATCATATGTTATGTCCTTTAAGTGATATTTGAATATGTTTAATTATTGTTTTATTATTAATAAAAGTAAAGTGAACAAATTTAGAAGTTATATTGCATATATATATACTGTAAACACTCATAAAAAAGCATTTTACATTGTCAAGGGAAAATACCATCATCTTTTAATTCCATTTTTATTAAACTTTTTGAGGCTCTTCATAAATCTATACCCTAATATTACAAAACATTGCTTTTGTGAATTTAAGCAAAGTTTGAGTAATTATCTTACTTAAGAAAACAAAGAAAAAATAACAGCAAATGGTTATTTTTCAAGGTATTATTACATAGCCATTAAAAAAGTCAAGGTAAAATTCTAGATGCACTTGGGGTTCAAAAATTTAAAAAATAGAGGAAAATAGACCCAGTCTTAACACTTAAATAATATTTAACGCCAGAATTTGAAATATATCCAAAAGGGTTTAGGAATAAATAAAAGGTATACTGTTCTCTTTTGTGTGTAAAATTTGGGTCCTGCTAACTTTACTATTGCATACTATAATCTTAACTGATATTTACATTTAATTCCAATAAGAGTATTCAAAAATTAAGGGAAATATTGTACTTGACTATTTCTGGGGGAAAACTTCCCATCCTCTCCTGAGAAGGAAGTCGGTACATAACTGCCTCTACCTTCACAAATGAAACAAACTTTGTTACGTTCACGCATCTCTTGGCTTGGAGAGATCGCTCCGGCTGTGCTCGCGCATGCACTGCACTAAGGAGATCCATAGTCATTAAGCGCAAGCTTCCGTCTTCAATAATGGAGCTTGATTCTCTCTCATTTAAGCAGATTTACACAGTTTTGCAGAGTAATTGGAGTAAACTGCCTAATTAAAAAACCAATTATGCTTTATAATTGACCAAATCTTTGATCAAAATGGCTATTACTCAAAAGTCGTTGTAGATTTCCTCCTAAGCTGAGATTATAATTGAGTACTATGTATGAGTGTCTCTTATCTGGAAGGGTCAGTTCCACAGGACAAATCGATGCAGTGAGAAGTTTGCAGTGACTAAATACGCAAGACCTTCCATACCCTGACAAGTACGATGGGGCTGCAACAGATGAACTCTTTGAAATCCCCGTGTAGTAATTATTTCAATGGATACTAGTGTATAATACAATAGGGAGCACTGGTGGCATAGTGGTTACTCATTGGGCTGTTAACTGAAAGCTGAAGAGTTCAAAACCACCAGCGCTCAGCAGAAGAAAGATGAGGTTTGTACTCCCATGAAGAGTTACAGTCTAGGAAACTCACTGGAGCAATGTTCTACCCTGTCCTATAGGGTCGCTATGAATGGGAATCAACTCAGTGGCAGTGAGGTTTTGTTGTTTGTATGTTTGTTTTGTTTTTATAATGAAATATAGTAGTTTACTAAAATAGCCAATTATTACCACTTAATATAAGAATTAGAAGCACAATGTGTTAAGCATTTGGCTACATGTCAGTAGTTTGAACCCAGCAGCTGCTCTGTAGGAAAGAGATGGGACCGCTTGCTTCCAAAAAGATCTAAAGCCCCAGAAACCCCACGGGGCAGTTCTACTCTGACCTATGTGGTTGCTATAAGTTGAAATCCATTTGATGCTAATATGTGGCTTTTAAAAAAAATCATTTTAGTAGGGGCTCATACAACTCTTATCACAATCCATAAATACATCAATTGTTTAAAGCACATTTTTACATTCATTGC
>NW_022111369.1:19800981-19806918 GCF_000313985.2 Echinops telfairi | reverse complement strand
AAACCTATAAATATATGCACATAGATCTATTTCCCCATCCTCATATATAAATATATTTGCATATGTACATGCCTTTATTTAGACCTCTATAAATGTCCTTTGCCTCCTAGCTCTTTCCTCTACTTCCTTTGACGTTCCTCTTGTCCCACTATCATGCTCAGTCTTCATTTGGGTTTCAGTAATTCCTCTCGGTTACATTACCCTTGATCACGCCTTACCAGGCCTCCTACACCCTCATCACCACTGATTTGGATCACTTGTTGTTCCCTTGTCCCTGGGTTTGTTAACACCACTACATTTCTCCCGGCCTCCCCCTCTCCCATGTCCCCCACCGAAACTGTCGGTCCCATTGGTTTCTCCTCCAGATTGCTCATGTGGCTTATTAATATAAGGATTGTCAAACATCTCACCAGAAGTCAAAATGATTAAGTCCTTTGCATGCATCTAGTCTGCAATAAAAATCATGAGGCAGTGTTCATTCGTTCATTTTAAGTTTTCTATTAGAATCTCCATCATCACACACATAAAACACATTAAAGTTATATAACATAAACCATCATGCCGGATAGACCCATCATGCCTGATATAGTCACTGATATATTTCAAGTTATAAAGATTATCTCATAGACCGTTGAACTAAACAAGGCCACAGCTAGTAAATCCCACGTTTATTGCAAATCTGTGGTAACAATCAACACGAATGTCCCTCAAAATGCTGGACTGGATTGAATCTTCACCTTGCCACCTCTCCTTCCTCATGCTGGTTGCTCACATGGCACATTCTCTCAGCCCCAGCCACACCAGCGGGACCAGAGCTCCTAAGCTGGTTGGACACTGTCCTTCAGCACAGTCACACAGAGTAAGATCTGAGTTCACAAATTACATGAATATCTTATTTCAGATTGCTCAGCAGCCGGATGCCAGCCTCCAATGGCTCTCACTGACCTGTGAGTTCATGAAGTCACTAGAAAGAGTCGCAGGAATCACAGAGTATCCCATGGGGGCAAAAAATAAAAAAACAAAATCAAATCAACTGCCATCAGGTTGATTCCAACTCATAGTAACTTGCTAGGGATTTTGCAACTATAAATTTTCATCTTTCTCTCGGAGAGTCATTGGGTGAGTTCATCGCGCCACTTTGAGATAGGACGGACTTGATGGCAGTAGGTTTGTTTGTGTTTTCTGTGTCCTCTAGTTTTGTTTTCTCGATTGGGATGATGTTGTTGTTGTTGTTTAGTTGCTGTTGTTAGTAGATGCCATCAAGCTGGCTCTGACTCACAGAAGCGCTGTATAAAACATCATAAAACAGGGACTGGCCCTGTGTCTGTCTCACAATTGTCTGAGCTCATTGTTGCAACAACTTTGTCAATGAATTTCATTGAAGGCCTTCATCTTTTTTTTTCATTTTTATGACCTTATACTTTAACATATATGGCGTACTTTTCTAGGAACGGGTCCCTCCTGACAATGTGTCCAAAGTACATAAGAAGAAGGCTCATTTTCCTTGCTTCTAAGCAGTATCCTGGCTGTACTTTCTCCAAGACAGATTTGTTGTTCCGTGAGATGTTTCCTGTGAGACCTTCCCACATAAAAAGATGTGGGAAAATGGAATTAAAAGATGATAGAATGTTTCCACAAAATGTTGAGGCCTTTTTTTTGCTTACTGGAGAATGATTACAAGCAAAAAGTGTCCAAATGAAGCGATACATAGATCAAGTTTGGGGCAAGTCACAGCACAATGCTCCTAAGTGCCAAAGCAAATGGGCTACCATGATCATTAACCAGGAAGCTTTATTTGAGCCTCGGGATTCAAGTCCCTTATCAGCCTCATCTTTTAAGGTCATGATAGATTGCATCGTGTCTCACAAGACATAATCAGCATTTGGATCCTATGTTGTCACTCTATCATTAGCCTCAGGTATTGGTTAAGCTCAAAACTAAAACAAAGGAAAAGCAAAGCAAATGGCTTCCACAAGGTGAGTCCATCCCTCACAATCATTATTTAGGATGCATATTGTGGACCCATCTTCAAGTGAGATTTATAAAAGTCTTTTATTCATTTATTTGACAATTTAAGGAGGACTAATCACTAATAGTCTCTACATAGATACTGAAAATAGCGATTTAAAAATACCTCTCTCTCTCAGACACAAGTATTTAAATTGTTATCAAGTGTTTGCAGCTTCCAAATAACTACAAACAACTTTGGGGAAAAGACTTGAATTACTATTCAGATTTTTAATTCAGTTCTATTTTCTGGTGGTAAACTTTTAAGTGTAAAAATACCATAATTTAATGTGCAGGGCCAGTTAATAAAATATTTAACTTTCACTACTTCATTATTAAAAATAGAATTGAATTTTCTTTGAGCTAGATTTGGTCAGAGCTCATTTTCTTGCCTTTGAGAAAATGCATCTCCCTTTGAGTAAATACAAAGTGGCTGTTGTTGAGTGAGCTGACAGGTGGTCATCCTTTGTGCTGAAGAGAATTGCATCCAGACAACTTTTACGGCTGTGACTTTTTGGAAGCAGATCACTAACCTTTTATTTTGAGGTACTTTCTGAACGACTAACCTGTTGTTTAGCAACTCAGCAATGAACCATTTGGGCTACTAGGGGCTCTAGTAACTATCACAGTTTTGCTTCATTGAAGAACCCAGCTTAAGACAGATATCATACTTGGAAAAGTAGAGAGTTAACAAAACATCGGAAAAGCCTCAACAAAATGGATTGGCAAAAATGTCTACGACAATGAGCTCAAGTATAGAAGCCAGTGTGATGGTGCTATAGGACCAAGCAGTTCTGTCTGTAGTCACTATACAATTGTAGTCACTATACACTTGATGGAAAAATTATTTTATAACTGACCACTTTAACTAAAACCTCAAACCTTCAATTTTTTAGTTTTGTTTTGTTTTCATCTAGGATCTGCAATTGCAGTCAATCCTGGGTCCCGGAATCACAAGCATTTTCCATGTCCTCTTCTTGTTTCCACCTTTTGTCCCCTCTCAGGGTCTTTCCGCAATTTGGTGACCTCAGGTAAACATCCTGTTCCAACATTTCACAATAACAATCTGTTATAATTGGAAATTGCACATGTGTCTTTCACATTTTGTGTGTATAGAGTGTGATTTTCAAATTCCAACTTGAATCAGATGTGTGGACTAGACAGTCCGTTTAAGTTTTGAAAATTTAGAAGTCAGGATACATCACAGGAAAATTGTGCTCGGTTCCAAAATAGAAAATAAAAATGATAGTGAGTGAAGACATAATGAGTCAAGCTAATAAAAAGTAGATGATAATGCTTTAAAATTATAATAAAAATTAATTTGCTTATATAATCTGTCTTATATCTGCTAGTTATTCTTATTGTCTATTTCCCTCTCGTACATTTATTTTCTCATAATCAATCAAGAGGTCTACTTATCATTTCTCAAAAAAGGGAAAATGTGTTTGAGAAAATAAAGGAAAGAAAATATCTAAATTGAAATATAGGATATGAAACCCAGTAAAAGACTGATGTTAGTCTGGTTAGACTAGAGCAGCGGTTCTCAACTTGTGGGTCATGACCCCTTTGGGGGGTCAAGTGATCCTTTCACAGGGGTCACCTGATTCATAAAAGTAGCAAAATTACAGTTATGAAGTGCCTACAAAAATAATTTTATGGTTGGGGGGGTCACCGCAACATGAGGGACTGTATGAAAGGGTTGCAGCAGGAGGAAGGTTGAGAACGACTGGTCTAGACAGTGTTTCCTAAAGCAGGTGATACTGCCCCCTTGGGGGTACTGGAGTGCCTGCAACAAAACAGATACCTACACTTTATCCTGGCTTATGGGTTATAGTACCAACATTTTAATACCCAGGGAGACATTTTTTGTTTTCATGAAAAGGGGGCAATGGGGCAGTAGACCAAATACATTTGGGAGCCTATCGTCTAGAAGAAATTGACCAGTGGTACATTTATAACTCCTACATTGATTAAATACATCTAAATACCAATAATAATGCTATAAATAACCTGAATATAAAATTTAGATTCCTTCAAACTATCGAATTTGGTATTACTTACAAAGTACAACAGTAAAGAAATAAAGGAGGTCAGTAAGAGGTGAGCATCTGTCGTAAAAGGTAATCAAAGGAGGTCTACAAAATGGTGTATGTATTCAAGGATGTGGCCATCTCTTGAGTTCTGAGACACTGTACTATGCTTATCAGTTAAAATAGCCTTGGGGATATATTTTTTGTAGGAGCATACAATTCTTCACATTACCGACGAAAGACCCCTTCCATTATTACTGTGACAGTACTTTTAAAGGATTTATGATTTGTCAAATTAAAAGCAAATGTAGAGTTGATCATTTAGGCTGCCATGGTTTCTTGCCATGGCTATAAACAGACTTAAAGGTAAGTTTTCCTAATCACATAGATATTTCAAGTCCCAAACACGAGATTTCACAGTGCTCAGGCTCCTGCCTCACCATATTGTCAGCCACACAATCTTTGAAAACAATCGTAGAAAGGAGTGTCTCTAGGATCACTAGAAGCATGTTGAAAGAACAGCAACTACAAACTCTTGATCATCTGACAGATATTTGCAGTGAAGTCAGGAATTGTTTCCAATCAGGCTAGACCGGAGGATGTACACTGGTACAGATAGGAACTGGAAACACAGGGAATCCAGGACAGATGACCCCTTCAGGACCAGTGGTGTGAGTGATAATAAGGGAGGGCGGAGGGAGGGTGTAATAGAGAGGGGGAACCAATTATAAGGTTCTACATATAACCTCCTCTCTGGGGGACGGACAACAGAAAAGTGGGTGAAGGTGTGTAAGAAATGACAAAATAATAATTTATAAGTGTAAGGACAGTGTAAGGTATGACAAAATAATAATTTATAAATTATCAAGGGTTCATGAGGGATAGGGGAGCGGGGAGGGAGGGGGAAAAATGAGGACTTGATGTCAAGGGCTTATGTGGAGAGCAAATGTTTTGAGAATGATGAGGGTAACAAATGTACAAATGTGCTTTATACAATTGATGTATGGATGGATTGTGATAAGAGTTGTATGAGCCCCCAATAAAATGATTAAAAAATAAAATCAAAGATCACATAGCAAACATTTTAAGCTTTGTAAACCCCATGTTCTAAGTGCAACTATTTAAACTATGTCACAAATTATGTCGCATATAGGCAACATATGAACAGCGACAAAAGTTGAGTGTGCTATGTCTCAGTAAAACTATGATCTGCTTTGTAGACTTCCACCTAATCTACAGTAAACAAATTTTAAAAGAAAGGAAGAAGATTGAAAGGGCAGCACTTCTCCAAGGACAAAGCTCAGAGGGGTAGGCTAGGAGGAGGACTGGAAACAGGCTATGTGGAGACGTATTGAAATCTGTGATGGGCATTAAGGAGAGGCTTGCAGTGGATGAGTGAATCACAACATGCCTGAATGAGATGCTGAATGTGAAACAATGACCTGCGCTTCATGTAAACAGTCACCTAATTCACAATTAAAAGTAAAACAAAACAACAACTTAATTTATGAAAACATGTCTGACCAGATTAGCCCATGGGCTATAGTTTACCAAGTCTTACTCTTGGAGAGATTTTTTTTTTCCATCTATATAGGTGACTTTAGCCTACATATAGTAAAAATATGTATAATTATAATAAATTCTTATAGCCCATATAATTCATATGTATCTATAGCACATAAGCAAAATACAATGAAAGAACTATGTATTACGAACTCCTGATTTATATGTAAGATTCATATGTAATATTTTCTTTTTGTTTTGTTTTGTTTTTAAGATCATTTTATTGGTGGCTCCTACAGCTCTTCTTTTTTTTTTTTAAACATTTTATTAGGGGCTCATACAACTGTTATTGCAATCCATACACACATCAATTGTGTAAAGCGCATTTGTACATCAT
>NW_022111369.1:19783848-19799472 GCF_000313985.2 Echinops telfairi | reverse complement strand
AAGAACAAATTAAAATATACCAAGCAAGAAAAGCTTGTGTTTTCCAGTCTAGCCTGTTGGGGCACCATGCCCTGTCTCCAATGTCTACCCTCATCATTCCCTGGGAATCTTGCTACTCCCCTCCCCTGCTATTCAGCTGCATATGTAATATTTTCAAGTAATATATATAATAATAATGATTGGATTTTAACTGATAATAAATAAGTAACACAATAATTCATAGGACAAATATGTGGTTTAATTTTTCTGAATTTGCATATAAAAGCTGGTGAGAAAATAGAAAAGCAAATTAATTGCTGTCTGCATTTACATTAAAAATATATCAGGAAAACAGGCCACTGCTATTTTGGGATAAGTACAGGACACCATTTATCAAAAGTAGGACATACAATTTTCACAATAATTATATTAAGTCTGCATCTGAAGCACTCTATTTAGTGGCATTCCTCAGCATCACAAATATATGAACTAACCTTAAAAACTACATATAGAGCAGCAATAAAAATAGTTCATAGGCACAGGGAATCATTTTTTGATGAAGTAGAAAATATGATGCCCAGAATTAACTATATAACAGGGAAGAAATATTTAAAACAAAACAGTAGTTTAATTTATCAGAATATTTTTAAAGACAGAATTTAAAAAAAAATTGCAACATTTATAATTTACCAATTAAATTTCACGCACAAACTTTGGGATTTGGAAGTAGATCAAAACTAAATAAACTAGGTAAACGCGGACCATGAAGGCTGTAAGACTCTGCCACAAAGAAAGAATAGTCACTGCTCCGCATCCTCTAGCATTAATCAGTTTATATCATGATGAAGACAAAGTTTGATAACAGGATCAGTCAGCTCATAGACTGAATTGTTCCAATGTTGCAACAAAAGGAAAGAAAGTTTTAGCACTTTCTGAGAAAATCTGTAGTTATAAAAAAGTACACCTTTTGGATAACCCGATTCTTCCACAGATCATCACACTTGAAGATGAAAAATGATGTGAAATAGGAGATAAGGGAAGAAAATTCTGAACAATGTACCTTTTATTTCTTCCAAGCACATGTTGTACCCCAGTCTGCCATGGTTCACTGCAACCAAATTGGTTTTCTCTTCTTGTATCAATATCCAAATCATAGTTCTCTCAAAAGGCATAAAGTAACCTTTTCATTAATCCTGTGAATGTCATCAGTCAGGATCTTGGTGGCTAATCCATGTGACCTTCCTATACGATACACACTAAAATTTCCGGAGCATAATTTGTAAGTCTTAAGAAATATTCAAAAACATGGTTTTAACAACTAAGCTGGATATATCATACTTTTAATAAATTCTCTAAGAATACGTTTCCCTGAATGCTGAATAGACAATTTCTGAGAGCCTTAGAATCATGGTTGTGAAATAAAGTGTCTAAAATTCAAACAATAAGAATTATATAAAAAGTATGTGCACAATAAAAGTATTGAATGTAAAAGAAATCATTCAAGATGCAATAGAAAAACAGTAGTTTACTAAATGAATACCTTTAATGCTTAAGGAAATAATATAAAAATTGAATGTGCTTTTCAAATAATCACACAACTGTATTGGGGGTTGAGAATCCAAATAATTATTAGTAGTCCTTGAAAATTTATTATTCAAGATTATATCTACATTTACAATCTAATACATGAAAAACAAAGCAGGAAACTGCTTCACACATAAGGTTTGTTTTATGAACACTGGAGCCCTGGTGTCATAGTGATTAAAGTACTGAACTGCCAAGTAAAGGTGGCAGTTTTAATCCCACAAGCACTCTGCAGGAGAAGGATGTGGTAGCCTGCTTCCATAAAGATTTACCATCTTGTAAATACCATCAGGCCGTTCTACCCTGTTTTATGAGGGCCGAGTCAGAATCAACTTCCCTGAACTGGGGTTCCGTTTTAGGTTTTTAAAGTTAAGGGAACTAGTCTGTAGCACCATGGTGGCTGCTATTGCATAATTTTGCAAACTGTGCCAGAAGCACTACAAATACTGGAAGGGTTACGAATGTTTCAGAAGAGCTTCATAAGTAACTAGGGAAAAGACCTGGCAATCTATTTTGGAAATTTAGCTTATGAAAACATTAGAACTCATAACATAATATTGTCCAATATAAAGCTGAAAGAGAAGTCGCCTAAATTGAAATAAATAAACAGAGAGCCCATTGTGATTCAAAGGAGTCATAAGTAACTGCTTTGGTGGGTTTCTGGGAATGTAACTCTTGACAGTAGCAGAAAGCCAAGCCTCTTTCCCCCAAGAGCTGTGGGTGGGTTTGAACTGTTGACATTGTGGTTAGCAGCCCAACTCATAACCAGGACGTTGGATGGCCTTTTCAGCCTGGAGATTTAGAACTTTGAATCTGGGGAAATGTTTTCATATTAATTATTGAAATACTATTTAAATACTATTAGATATTTTGTTTCCTAGATGTTTGTGTGTGTGTGTTTGTGGTGTGTGTTTCTGTGTGTGAATTGTTTAGGGAAGATGCTCTTTTTCTAATGAATCAATATAGCCCCCCCTCCCCCCTCCCTGTGTGTGTGTGAATTGTTTAGGAAAGATGTTAGATGGTTTTTTTCTCTAATGGATCAATATAGCTTTTTTCCTATATGAATGATTAATCTTCTCTGCTCAGGCTTCAAAAGGTCTACTTTTTTTCAACACTGCCCTGTACTTGGCTCAGATATCCAGTTTTCATCTATCCATAACACTATGTCAAGGTGTAAAAATCTGTTATTTTAATCTGTCTATTTCTATACCTACACTGATTGTGGCTGCATTGTAAAACCATGTTATCTGTCTGAGAATGTTCTTTCTTAGGAAGGCCTTATGAGTACATTCTTCACTGTTTCCATTAGGTTTGAAAACAACCATGCCAAATTCCTTGAGTGACCCTTAAAAAAAAAAACAATCCCAAAACTTTCAATTGATGGAGCAAGTCAAACAATCTGAATTTGAGGAGAGTTTTGTTCGCTGCTATGGTATATTTCTCTATTTTCATCATTTCTAAAATGTCCCCATTATTTCTATGTCTTTTCTTAGATGTATTCCTTTCCACCTACCTCATATTTTTGTTGTAATTTAAATATCTTCTAAATAATTTAAATTTTTATAATTATAATTAGTGTATCGAAGTGCAATTGCTTTTTAGGAAGTGGCTCTATAACTAGATGATGGCATGATCTCTTTTGGATTCTATTTTTTGCCTGGAGACCCTTTCTTACTTTGGGGAAGCTGCCAAAAGTATCTATTTCAAATAGTGACATTTACTAACTTTTCCCTTTTTATTTATATTCTATATATCTACAACTAATATATAGAATGTTTTTTCAAATCACGTAACTATCACTTTTATTTTTCCAATTCTCCGATGCATTGAAAAACATTGCCAATCATAACACCTTTGTCTTGAAAATTCCAATCATCCTCTATTGCAAACTTTATGGCTCTCCCTCATACTAGTATTTATTTCCTTGTTTTCTGTTTTTCTTTTTATAGCCCTCAATAGTGTTCCAAGTTCAATTTTAAAAATCACAAATCCATTGCCATCTTGTTGATTCTGAGTCATGCCAACCCTATTTAGGATTGTATTTTGTAACTCTCTATTATTCTAGGACACTGGTGGCATAGTGGTTGAACACTTGGCGGCTAACGAAAAGGTCGGTGGTTCAAACCCACCACTGTTCTCCAGATGCTGGGATCTTTTATTCTCAATTGTTTAGTAGAGTTTGGGAAGGGTTAGAAAGTAAATGCACATAATCATTTTATATTTTAATCAGAAGCACTGGTATACAATTTATAAAATGAAAGAATTATAAGAAAGAAAGAAAGAAAGAAAAGAAATGCTAAGACTCTACAAAACAATATGGACTTAACAGGCACAGATAGTGTGCAGGAGACCAGAAAATATTGGGGGACATTTAGAAAAAAACATATTGATAATGTTACACTTCACATGCTATAAATAGGAGTGTGAATTGACCCAATCTTTTTGACATGATGATATGGATCTAAGCTAGTCATTGAAATAAATAAATAAAATGAATCAATCTTACTAATTTGTAAAACAAAAATGTTTTATATACACAGATGCTCAATGTTGTATTGGTCATACTAAAAATGAGTAACAAGTGTAAAGTCCAATGGCAATGAAGTAATGAAATGCACATAGTGGGGAAAATGATAATATATATAACAAGATGGCTTACTTAATAATGTTTGAGCATACTGCTAATTCAACCGAGAAAAAAAATGTAATTCATGTAAGCTATATGCTCTTTGTTACAAACAAAAAGCTTGATAAGGAGAGAAATATATCCTGAAATACAGCATTTCTTGCTATGAGTGATGAAAATTGACGGTGGTTTTCTATATTTTTCTTCTTTTGAAAAAGTCCATATGAAATGTATACTACTCTTCTTATTAAAACATAAACTTTAAACATATATACAACTTGTAGAGCAGTAAGCAAATCCATTTATAGTGTCAGGGAAGAAGACCACTTACATTTATTTTTCTATGTTAAACAAAAGCATTTGGTACATATGTGTCAAGTATATAGAGTAGAACTGTTCTATGGGGTTTTCAAGTCTGCGAACTTTCTTGCCAGATCACAAGTCTTATCTTCCAAGGCCTCTTTGGGTGGGGTTGAACCACAGACCTTTCAACTCATAATTGGGTGCTTACCTAAATGGGTGCTAATCAGAGAACTCATCATTACTAGCTGGAGTGAATGTTGCTGTGGGATACTGAACAACTCTTGACCATGAAATAGTTCATATGATTTATATATATTTAACCTGGAAGAAACTAGATCACAGGGTTGTTTAATCAAACTTTAAATCTATTATCAGTATCTTTTAAATATCTTGAAGTCTCTAATTAAAAGAATAAAAATAGGAAAAAAAAACCAATAGAAAATGAATCCTTTGATTTAAACTATAGGTTAAATAACCAAGGGGGGGGGGGAATCATTAGAACAAATTGAGTAATCTAGTCATTAAAAATATTATGGGCCTAGGAAACTTGAATATAAAGATAAAACAATTGTAGCACAATCATGTACTATCAGAGAAAAGTTTTATTTTGGATGATGAAATAATAATGTCACTGTAATTTTAAAAGAGAAGGTATATGACATATCATCATTCAACACAGGATCCATTTTTTTATGTCCTGGCAAATTATACAACCTACTTTGTAGTTTGCACAACCCTTAAAAAGATGTAATGAAAGGATTTTTCGTTCTATTAAATGTTGTGTAAGTATTAGTTCTAGCTTAAGAATATTTAGCTTGAATGTGAAACTAATCTTCTACCTTCAATATACAAACGCATAGAGCAATAACTGTGTTATTAAAGTGTGACCACCACGGTCATAAATCTCTTCACTAGAGGCCTAGCTCTAGACACTACGTAAAAAGTGCTCGTGCGGCAGACTGGTTGACTATCGAGATGATGTTTTCTGCTGTATAAAAGGCGTTACTACACATGAGGGGATAAAGAAGAAAACTGACACATAAAAGGACAAGCAAAGGACAAAAGTTTTTTAAAAACTAAAAAGCACTGGGAATTCAAGACAGTCATTATATTGTAGTGTGGTGGTTCATTGTTATTCCTTTGAATTGACCAAAAACTTGTGCCTCATGTTAATGCAAGCATATGGAAGCTTGAATTAATTTTTATTTTTATTTGGATTAACCTTTGGAAAGTGGTTCTAAATTTTTATCTATCCCTTTTTCACAGTGACAAATGTATTCAAAGGCAAAAAGTGTACAATTCTAATCAAAGGCACTTATCTGAATGAGCAGAGGAGTAGATTTAGGTATATTGTAACAGAAATTGAAATAAGTCAACAATACATGTTTCATGAATTAGATTAAATTATGTAAAATTAACAATAATATTAAAATGTGAGGCAATATTTTAACTTAATGATATTGGTGTAATTTCTTTTTATATAAAATCTGTCTTATATATAAATATGTGTATTTATATTTTATATATTAATACATTTTTATTTTTAAAAAATAGGGCTGCCTTGCTGGCTGCATGGTCAGCAGTTCAAACTCAGCAGTCACCCCCAGGAGAAAGTCAGGCTTTCTACTCCCATAAAGAGTTACATCCTCAGAACCCACAGGGGCAGTTCTACCCTGTGCTATAGAGTCACTAGGAGTTAGCATCCACTCAATGGCAAGGAGAGAGTTCTTTAATACAAAAATTGCTTTACCTCAATTTAATTCCTATAAAGTGATTTGAACTTCAAGAATGAACTTCCTGAAAAGTGAAAGGTGGGCAAAGAATATTGAAACTATCATAGATTTCTAGTAAAATAAACAAAATAAACAAATCCAGTTTAGAGGAAGTAGAAACAGAACACCGCTTTGAAGTGAGGGCTGAAAGACTTTGCCTCACAATTGGAGACGTGTTATCAGGAGAGACTAGTCTCTGTGGAGGGACATCATAATTGATCAAACAAAGGATCAGTGAAAAATATTGTCAGAGAGATGGATTGACACAGGGCCTGAAACCACGAACTCAAACTTAACAACCAGCGTGACGACGTGCCGGAGTGCGCAGCGTTTCACTCTGTTGGGCACGGGGTACCTGTCAGTCCGAGCCTACTTGATGGCCGCTAATAACAGCTATATATAGCAAGGAGATAGCAACAATTATTAATGTGTAGAAGAGGACTTAAGACAATATTTTTTAGCTTTAGAATTGAAGAGATCTTAAAGAAAGAATCTAAGCCTTATGCTGTATAAGTAAATAAATGTCTATGTATCAGCAACTATAAATAATGATAATAGAAAAGAATTATCTAAAATTTAATCAGGAGAGTTCATTTTAAATATGTACTTAATGAGACTTTGGTATTTGTTTATAAAGAAAAATGAAAAGAGATATGGGTGTAACATATTGAAGAGAAAATGCAAATAAGCAATATTTTTTAAGTGCAAAAATTCAGAGAACTTTAAAGGAAAATTTAACACCTTTTAGGTGACTGGGAGAATAATATCCATTTGAATAATAATACGTATTCATTTCTGGTGATATGAAAATATATTTTTATATGTTAAATATAAAAATGGATTATAATGGTTAGGAAAAGTAAATCTCAATCACTATGGAAATTGGATACATGGATATATCTTGTATCAATCTTACCATTTTTAAGACACTATTGCATCTTACTCAGATCTGCAAATAATGGTCATATATGCAGCAGCCAAGAGATCAAACAACATATAGGTAAATCTGCACAAGATCTTAAAATGTTGAAAAGCAAGAAGGATACTTTGAATACTAAGGATCCACTGACCCAAGCCATGCTATCGTCTATCTCACATGCATGTGAAAGTTGGACATTGAATAAGTAAGACTGGAAGAAGGATTGTTGCATTTGAGGTCGTGCTAGCAATGAATATTGAAGGTAACCTGGACTATCAAAAAGACTAACCTGTCTTGGAAGAAGTACTGCCAGCATGCTCCTTAGAGGCAAAGATGGTGAAACATCATCTTCCATACTTTGGACATGATGTCAGAAGAAACCAGTCCCTGGGGAAGGATATCATGCTTGGTGAATTAGAGGGGCAATGAAAAAGACTAAGGTCCTCAATGAGGTGGATTCACACAGTAACTGCAACAATGGGCTGAGAGAGGAAAAAGTGAGAGGATGGGGGGAAGGAACAGGCAGCATTTTGTTCTGTTGTACAAAGGGTTGCTATGAGTCCCAGTGGACTAAGGGCACCACCATCAAAGGTGGTTTCCAATTTCTAATTCCATGGCCTGGTCTGAGCATTCTCTCTGAAAGAAATGGTGTCTTATTTGGACGTGACTTTCCTGAAAGTCAAAGTATCACATGAATGGGAGTAATCCACATAAATTTTTTTCCGTTCTCTGCTGCTATCTACCATAAATAAGCAAGACCCTTCAGCAAAGGGTCTCTCAAAGGTAAATAAGATGACTTGTTTTGTTTTTTTCAAACACTCTAAATAGGGAAGAGAACTTCACATACTAAGTAAGATCAACTTATGAATATGTAAACACTTAAATAGTTTAATGTTCAGAGTTGACTGCCAATGAAAGATTATTTATAATATACCTCACATTCTAACCTCTAACTTATTACCTCTAAGCTACGATAATTATATGCCTTGTCTTTCTAAAACATAAAATGTCAACAGTATTCTTTAAGAAATACTTTCCTCTCTTTTCCCCTATTCTTCTTAAGATAAACAAAATAGAACGTTAGACTGTATCACCACTCTGCACAACATAAAGCAAAGCTGCCTCTTTTGACTTAGACCCTACAATCTGTTTTACACTGTAAGAAACAAAGGAAAATAAAACACTGGAGAGTTAAATCTCCAGAAATAGTCTTAACTCTAAGATGTATGCATTTGACATTTACTTAATTTGACAGTTATACTGATTTATTTCCTTTTTAATAAGCAGAAAGATAAAACATCCAGTTCTCAACAACAATATCCTATTACTTTTTTTAGATTTTAATAATAATTGTGACATAGTAGTAATTTAAACTTCTTTATCGAATATAATTTTTTTCAAAACAAAGAATTTCTGACTAACTCAACTCTGAGAATATGCATAGAAATACTTTAATACCTGATGAATTTGATAGCCTTGAAAGTATTTATATTAGATTTTAAAGTGAGCTTTCATGCATTTGCTACACACATTATTTCACTCACCTTAAATCTCTCCATGAAACATAATAAGAAGTAGTATATATCCACAGGGGGAACAATAACATTAGAGAGAGAAGTGCACTTAGAATAATCAACCATTTGAGATAAAAAGTTAGCATTCACTCAATGACAACATTCCAACAAGGTAGGTGAAAAGAAGGAATGGAAACAGGAAACAGGGAGGAAGTGGAATGAGGAATGTTACATTGTGGGGATTACAAACAATGACATAAAACAAAAATGTGTATGAATTACTGAATGAAATTCTGATCTGTCTGTAGATCTTCACTAAAAAAATATAATGTAATGAACTGATTCATAATTCCAAGAACAACACATTTTTATTGAATTAACTATATTAGCATACATTTAAGTGATATTTTAACATATATCATTTTTACAAATGAACTATAATTTGCTAATATTGAATAGTGTTAAATTGTTTATAATGCATTGTTGATAATTGTATGAAAATGTAACATATGTTTACTATAGTAGAATCATCTGGGCTTTCTACACTGTAATCAGATATTCTATTTATAATTTAGAGAACTTCAATACTTTGTAGCTAATTCAGATATTTATCTGAAGCAAACTGATACAAATCAATATTATTTGTATTATTACCCAAAAAATAAAAATATATTTTATGTTCAAAATAAAAAGAAAGTATAAACCCAGTACAAGTTTCTCAATATAATCTCAAAATATTCCACAAAGAATCATTTGAAAAAATAGTTCAAAGCCAAGGCAATTTCATTGCAATGAGTTTAATAGGTGCCATAAAGCCTCCCACTACAGAATGTTGAGATCTAATTTTCATTCCTCGATAAGAACTGAAACACAAAGTACTTCCAAGCAGCGGCTCAGTTCTACTCACCTTCAGAATGATTTGCAATGGTCTGGGACACTCCAGATGCACACTGCTGATGATTTCCTTTTAAAAGGCTGTTTGCTGGTCCCCTCGTACTTAACAGCTGAGACTGTGATTTTGTTGGGTGACCTTTGACTACCCCAAAGCATGTGTTCTTAAGAACAGCGACACTTTCAAGATGAGTTCTATTATAAAGATCCCTATTTTAAGTAAGTTTTATTTATTTTATTTCAATCTTTAATCTATTCCCTTAGCACATATGAATATAATCTCGGTGCATTTTGGTAGCTGATCTTTCTGTAAGTCCCATAAGGGGTCACCCTACAGTGAGCTACACTGTGCCCAAAATTAGAAAGTATAAAAATATTTATTGACAAGGAAAAACAAACAAAAAAGAATTAATATATAAATCAAAGCCAATGCTAAATTCAAACCCTGTGGCTATTATCTCATAAGAACACGGTGCTGTAAGAGACCTAAATAATGCAACACTCTTTTGATGCATCACTGGATGGTTTTATTTCAAAAATAGCAGCATTGGGGTATGATTACTTAAATCAAAATTTAATACTTTACTTACATGAAGAAAAATTAATGACTTGAAAATCATTGTGATGTTTCACTCATTTTAAAAAGATTTTATAAAACTTTATCCTTCATCTTTGAAAATATATGTTTGTATGTACCGTCATCCTGTCTGATATGCAAAGGGTAAGGAATTATAGAAGAACAGGATACAAGATAAGTCTAAGAGAAATAAGTAATTGCTGTACATCTTATTAAATTTCATAAGTCCTACCACTATTCAAGCCAAGGATAAGATAGCACCTTATACCAGAATTGATAGCAAAGTTCTAAAACACAAAAAATAAAAAATGCTCAAAAAGGTGCAAAGAGATTGGAATTCTCATATTTTGCTGTTGGGAGTATAAAAATATGTACCCAGGTGGAAAACAGTATGGTGCTTCCTCAAAAAATTGGGAATAGAAATAATACATGACCCAGGAAGTTCTTTGTTAGAGATTCCTACCTTAAAAAAACAAGAACCAAGGCACAAATACATGCACACCCATATTCTTCACAACACTCTGCATTACAGCAAGAAGATGGAAATCATCTAAACACCTATTAGTGAATAATGACTAGGTACACTTCGGTGCACACTCACAAGGGAGTACTGTGCATCACTGCAGAAGAAAAGAGGAAACTGTAGGGCATCTCATGGCCTGGGTGGTCTTGGAAAACACTGTTATTTGATGTTACTCCATCACAAACAACAAATATTGTATGAGATATTTGCTATGAAGGAAAAACCAAGGCAAAGATTTTCATACTGTGTTAGTCTGGGTACTTTAGAGAAACAAATCCACAGAAACTCATTTATAAGAGAGAGTTTTATATAAAGGTTAAGTGCGCATCAAGAGACCATCCCAACCCAGTGTTGCCCAAGCCCACAAGCCCAACATTAACCCATTAACCCATATGTCCAATACCAATCCACAAAGTCCTCCTCCATCTCACAAAACACACGCAATGATGCCAACTGCAGGTGGAAAGCTGAGTCAGTGAACATGTAAGTATCTCAGCGCTGGCAGGGGTCTCCACATGGCTGTTCCAGCCCCCAGGGCTGCATTGGGGTAAGTCCATGTGGGTTCTTCTCAGGAATATCTTGCAGAAGTGAGCCTTGCCACCTGAAGCAGGGAACTGGCTAAGGCAGTTGCACCCTGGTCTGACCATCAGAAAGCAAGAGACCTGAGAACTAGAAAGGCGAGGCTCACCGAGCCATTATCCCTCTGCCTTTCAGTTAACCCCACATGTGTTTGTCGGCCAGCTTGGCACAATAAACTAACTACCTCACATACCAAAGGAAACAAATTTTGATGGTTACAATCATGGGGCAGAGGTGAAGGAATAAGCTAGAGAATACATAGATGTTATACAGAATATATAGATGGTAACTTGGGTAAAGAGGATGTTAATATTGTACAAAAGGAGAAGAGAAATTAAGGTGGGGGATGGGCAGGGCAAGCTACTGGTTGGTTTGATAAACAGTATAAGTTGCCATACAACATTGATTATCTGAAATATAAACCCTCATTCAATTCACAATAAAAATTGTTTTTTTTAAATACTGGTATTGTGGGCTAAGATTAATATGACTTATATTGATATAGAATTATAGTTTTCTTCCTTCTACATAAGAGCAAAAGAGAAAAGTCATCGGATGAAAAACTTAGAGTGAAATAATTTCTAATTTTATTTGCAATAGATTGTTCTCAGCTTCATTGAGATTTTCTTTCAAAAATGAATTTATTTGACTCATGATTTGATGCACATATTTAAAATGTGTTCCAACTGCTTAATAGCCACAGCTATAGCAGCAGTAACAGCAATTGCATAAAGAACAATGGGCTCAAATATGTCAATTGTAAGGATGAAGCAGGACAGGGCAATGTTGTTATGACTGAAAACAGACTCGATGGCATCTAATAACAATAGCAGTTACTAAGTAGTTTACCTTAATCTAAAGATTAAAAAAATCTCCAAGGTAGAGTCTGATAGGCTTTTCCCGGTATTTGGTCATAACTACACCAATCATTCTAGCCAACGCTCGTAGTGCTCTGACTGGGCCTCATTCCGTTTCCCATCGATAAATTAAAGGGAGCACCATAGTCAGAGCAAAAGTGGGTGAAGTGAAGATTGGACAGAGCAGCCATATCCAGTAGGATAACTACATCGTCATCATATGCTCACTCAGTCCTTTAAAGTCCTATCGTTAGTATATGACAGAAAAGAAATTATTATAACCAGCTCCATCGGTTATGTTCCTGTTATTCGGTGTCTTGAGTTGGTTCTGACTCACAATATTCCTTATGTCCAACAGAATGAAGCACTGCCTCTTCTTTATGAAAATCATAATTTAAATGCAACAATTCTTCTGTGGTTTTCCTGGCCCATTACCCAACTTTGCTATGCATGTGAGGCAATTAAAGATACCTTCGCTTGGATCAGGCGCACCTTAGTCATCAAAATGGCCTCTGTGCTCTTCAACACCTCAAGGAGGTCAAGTGCAGCAGAGTTGTCCCATGTAATGCACCACTCGGTTTCTTGACTGCTGTTTCTGTGACCACTGGCTGTGGGTCCAAGCAAGGAAATTCTTGACCATGTCAATGGTTTTCTTTGTTTATCATGTTTCAGGGCGTCTCCATCTTCACAGTCACTGTTATGTTTGAGCCCATTGCTGCAGTCACTATGTGAATCCATATTTTTCAGGGGCTTCCTCTTTTTTGTTGATCCTCTATTTCTCCCAAGCACGATGTCCTTCTTCATGGACTGGTCCCTACGCATAACATGACCAAAGGATGTGAGAGGAAGTCCCACCATTCTGCTTCTAAAGGATCATTCTGGGGGTTATTTCTGATATTTATTCTAAGACAGATATATTTTTCCTTCTGATAGACCATAGCATGTTCCTTTTTCTTCACTACCACTTTAATTCAACATAATCAATTCTTCTGAAATCTTCCTTATTCTTTGTCCAGCTTTTACTGCATAAATGATGATTAAAAATAGCATGGCTTGTGTCCTCAAAGTGAAAATGTGCTTCTTAAACATTTTAAAAGAGGTCCTTTGCAGCATATTTTCACAGTGCAATATGTCATTTGATTTCTTGGTTATTGATTCCATGGGGGTTGGTTTCATATCCAAGTAAAATGAAATTATTGACTGATTCAATATTTTCTCTATTTATCAAGCTGTTTCTATTTGGTCCAGATGTGAGGATTTTTTTGTTTACTTTATATGGTATAGTAATCCACATTGAAGGTTAAAGTGATATTCTTCACTTTGATATTTTTAAATACGTGATTCAAATCCTCTTCTACCAAGTAAGATTTTGTCATCTGTATATTGCATGTTGTTAATGAGTCTTCCTTCAACAAGGATGCTCCATTTTTCTTTATATAGTTCAACTTCTTAGAATATTTGCTCAGCAAATGAATTTTATTACTTTCTTCTTTTTTATGCACTGAATTTTATTATATTTATAGTGATAAGATATTACTTAAAAGTTCCATATTTTTCTAAATCAGAATTATTTGTTTCCTATAATAAAGGTCTCTAAAAAATTACTCACTGCCATCAAGTTGATTCGGCCTCATAGTGAAGCCACAGGACAGAGCAGAACTTCCCTTTGCATTTCTGAGACCGTCAATTATTAAGGGAGCAGAAAGGCTCAACCTTGCCCCACAGTGTGGAGAGGGGGTTCTAATTGCTGATCAACATGTTACCCACGAAACCAATGGGTCTCCTTTAAAACACAGAGGGGCTCACATTTATAGTTTAGGTTGTAACATATTAGAATTTATATTTAAAGCAATCTAGATTAATATTACAGACCTTGCATTGATTTTTATAATTTATCCAATCTAACCCCCGGGTCTACTGTGCAGATCACTTAAGGGTAGAGGATGGGGTAAGCTATAAAAATTAAATGCAAGGCCTGGGGGATTGATTGACTGGATCAGAACAAAGTTTAGGTGACCTTGAGAAGAATGGGAACCCTCATACAACAAGTATAGAACGCTTTATGGTGCTTGTTTGGAACTTGACATAGATCAAGAGACAGCTTTGCAAACAAAACACATCTAAACTTCATGGTTTAAAATGAGAGAAAATGTGTGTCAGGGTTTTGTCCTCTCACCATAGTTTTTCAATCTACATCCTGAGAAAACAATCGAAGAAGCTGGACTATAAGAAGGAAAATGCAGGGTCAGGATCGGAGGTGAGTTTACTAACAACATGCAATGTGCAGATAACACAGCCCTGCTTGCTGAAAGTGAGGCCCTGAAGCACTTGCTGATGGAGATCAAGCATTGAAGCCTTCAGTATGAATGACAACTCAGTGTAAAGAAAATAAAGATCCTCACAACTGGACCAATGGATAACATCATATAGAAAGAGAAAAGATGGAAGTTGTCAGGGATTTTTGTCTTGCTTGTGTCCATAATCGTTGTTCATGGAAGTATCGTTCAAGAGATCAAATGATGCCAAGCATTTGATAAATCTGCTGCACATGATCTTTTTAAGGTGTTGAAAAGCAAAGATGTTACACTGAGGAATAAGGTTCACTTGACCCAAACCATGGTATTCTCCATTTCATAATATACATGTGAAAGTGGGGCATCATTGAATAAGGAAGACCAAAGATGAACTGATGTATTTAAACTATGGTGCTTGCAAAAATATTGAAAAGTATTATGGACTGTCAAAAGAACAATCATATCTTCTTGGAAGAATAGTCCTTAGAGGCAATGATGGGGAAACGTTGCCTCAAATACTTTGGACATGTTGCCAGGAGAGACCAGTCCCTGACGAAGAGCATCGTATTTGGTAAAGTAGGGGAACAGTGAAAAAGAGGACGGCCCTCACAGAGAGAGATTGACACAGTGTCTGCAACACGGGTTCAAACATAAGAACAATTGTGAAAATGGCACGGCCTTGGTGGTGGTTGTTCTGTCCTATAAAGGACCACTGTGAGTCGGAATTAAGTAGATAGCACCTAACAACTATCCGATATAAAGGGTTTATATTAAACTCACAAACACATTTTTCCTATCTTAATTTATCAACAAAAAGTAAATATACATGAAAAATTATGTTTGTGTTCATCAATATTATATATGTCTGCACCTATATAATGCACAAATATGGTCTTATAGTGGATAAAGAATTCAGCTGCCAAAGAAAAAGTTAATGGTTCATACCCACTAACAGCCCTAGAGTATAAAGATGTGGTCTCTCCTTTTATAAATATTGATAGCTTTAGAAATGGGGTAGTTCTGCTGTATCCTATAAGGTCACTGTCAGAAGTGACTTGATGGCAATTAGTTGTTGGGTTTTGTGTTAGTCCAGGTAGACTAGAGAAACAAATTCATAGAAACTCATATGTGTATAGGAAAGAGTTTTACATACAAGAGTGGCTGAATATTGAGAAAACATCCCAGCCCCATCCAGATCAAGTCCAT
>NW_022111369.1:19781329-19783666 GCF_000313985.2 Echinops telfairi | reverse complement strand
CAGTTCCCAGGGCACAGGGTCTATCAGCATAGTGCCATGTGTCTTGTCAGTAGAGCGTCTCTCAGGGAGTGAGCAATCAGAGAAAGTGTCTGCCCCCTCCAAGGAGGAAATATAGGAATTCCCAGAATCCTCAGGGGATGGCCATTCCCACACAGAGGCCTCATTCACTATACAATGATTGGCAGGCTAGACACCACTCCTTCACTCGTAATCCTCTCAAACTGACAACAGATTATAGAACTACCACAAGTCTTTGTTGTTGTTGTTACAATTTTATCTATTTAGTATAACTGCTTACAGATTACTAAGTAATCATTTTTCAATTAAAAAGAAATCCAACAAGGTTCAGGTTACAATGTCAGCTACCTAGGACGTCTTAATTTATCTTCCCAAAATTTACCAAAGAAAAATATTCACAACTAAGAAAGAACATAAACTTGTAAAATCAGGAATAAATGGCCAAGTAGATGCTAGACTCCAGAAAGAATCTGTAGTAACTAAACTTAGATAGAGTCATGAAACAGAAATTTTTAGGAAAAAGAAGATAAATTACGTTAATCAAATCTTAGTGAATACTATTACCACAGAGACATGGCATTGTTACCAAAAAAATGATTTTTTTTTTTATTGAACAGTATTCACTAAAAATGAAATTGTTTTAATGAATAGGAACAGTTTCTAAGTGACTCAAAAACCATTCTCTTTTGTCCTCCCTTACTACAATGGAGACTTCAAGTCCAAAAGCAAATACAGATCATGACAGATTTAGAGAAAACAGTGAATTAAATCCCACAAAGTGGTGAGTACTAGACAGGGAAGAAGGGAGATATACTTATGAGAATAGTGTTAACACTCTGGGCTCTGGTTATTATTTCTGAAAATTAGCCTGAAAATACTTTTCATCTACATAATTACACAATTTAGCATAGCTCACTAAATCAATGATGATTATCAAAAAGCCTGTAAGTCCTTTGGATCACAAAGGAAGATAATAACAGCATCCAGGTTTTAGTGAAGAAATGAAGTGGAAGAATTCACACATTGCTGATTGGAAAATATGATTACTTTCTTCCATGATGAAATAAAGAATAACATGAACGTTAGGAAATTATGATAACAACAGAAAATAGTTATTTAGGAGATTCCAACTCATGGAGCGCATGTGTGTGTCAGTAGAACTGGGCATCCATCATACCAGTTGATTTTTCAGAAGTGGATCAATAAGACTTTTTTCCAAGATGCCACAGGGACTTGAACTTACAGAATTTTCAGTTGGCATATATCTTTAGAAACATGAATATTAGTAATAAATGTAAAGTATACAATTGGGTGAGATAAGATAATACACTATCAATTTATACTAGTAAATTTGAATTATTTTATGAAGTACAAGTATGACCAAATTTATAAAGAAAATAAAACTCCATTTTAAACATTTAATTGTCATAGAGTTCCTGCTCAATAAAATTATTTGTCCAAAATGATGGTAATCATCAATAAACTTATCTCTCAGAAAGCAGGAAAAATCCAGTCTGTGAAGGAGCCTCCTTCCTTCAGTGTCAGTGGTCATTATGTGTTGACACTCTGCTAGGCACTGGGGACCAGGGGATGAGCAAGACAAGTACGCCTTCAGTTCTCATGGAGCTGACAGCAAAGAGCATGGAAAGAACACAGTCCCAGAGCACACAAAAATGAACACGTCATCACTCATAGAACCATGATATAAAAACCTAATGATGGTAACACACAGAGAAATACACACGTGTAGAAAGACACAAAGCAAATTTGTTGATAAAAGTGCCAAAGTAGGAAATGAGATACTAATAATCAATACTTGGCTTTCATAACAAAAGACTATACATTGAAAGTTTTATTTATCCTAAGATCAAAATCTTGATATTCAAAATTGAGAAAATCACACTTGGTGAAATAGGTAGCACAATATTTGACAGCATAGTTCTTTATCCTTTTTGGTCATACATGAGATCGTTCAAATTTACCAGGGTTGGGGTCAGTCATATTCTCAGCCTCCATTTGACATCTTTGTTTTTGAACCCTCAAAAAAAAAAAGTCTGTCCTGTAGATTTCCACAATTAAATATATAGTTCAATTCTTGACTGATGATTTCATGGGTGTTTGTTGTATTTTTTAAAAAAAGAAATCTGTGACAACTTAAATATTTTCTTAATTTATTATGAGGTTGGTTACTTCTCCATTTGTGAGGATTTATTTCTGTCTGTTGATTTGTAATATATAATGGATGTATTGTCTTTAATTTTTGTGATAGTTACATAATCTGTTGTCAATTTGAGATTTACAAGTGAAGGGATAGCGTTA
>NW_022111369.1:19777462-19780579 GCF_000313985.2 Echinops telfairi | reverse complement strand
TGTTAGCCATAATTTGTTGTTATTCATGTGTGGTCTCAACTAGTTTTCTCTGCTTTTTCTTTAGACTCTAATATTCATTGGAATGACTACATAGAACTCAGACAAAATTTATGATCAAAGGGCTTACTTAGTTAGGATGTTAGCAGGTGTGGCGCAAGTGAAAAATGCTTAGGATAGACTTGTTCATCAAGACATGTCTCAAAATTCTTTCAGGACAACTAGTAGATGGCCAAGGAGCACACGATTCCGTTATCAACCTCACCCTGAAGGCATCCAGCTCAAGTTCTGTGAATCATCAAATCTAGCTCCATCAATTAAGTGCCCAGAAGTACCCCACTCCAGGGAGCTTCATGTCAAAGTCATGCACCTCTGTTCCTTTGGTCGGTAACCCTTGCTTCCCTGGTAAGTGCCCAGAGGCACCCCAACCCACAGCCATCATCCTGCCACAAATGACTTGATTGGTTCCATGGCTTGGGAAGCCCAGCACTACGCTTCATGCTCTGGTTCCTGCTGCTCCTCCTGCTAGATCAGGACGGCAGCTGTACCTTCAGAGGAGCAGCAGCAACAGCAGAGCAATACCTCTTCTGAGAGCCTCTGATCCACTGTCATTCACACGGTTTTCTCAGCTCCTTTCCTTGTAGAAGTGGACCACAAGCTTCCTTCTCCTGGGGCATATCACTTCTGCAGTTCCACCAGGGTAACCCTGTTAGTGTCTGAAATGCTGGTGACATATCATCGGCAAGGACATGGAGATGAGTGTTTCAGTATGTGTGTGTGTCTACATGTTTATATATGTACAGAATTAGTCTTCGATTTGTCCAATATTCTAGTAAATATTTTGCCTAATGAATTTTCCTACTTTATAATTGTGGTATTATCCACAAGGTTAATAGGTCAAAATCACCAGCCAGAATCCAGGAGAAAGACTAGACTGTCTACTCTTGTTAAGAGTTATAGTCCCAGAAACTCACGGGGGGAAGCTTTATCCTGTCTTACCGGGTCTCTATGAGTCAAATTTGACTCGATGGCAGTGGCATTGATGGAATTGGATCTTAATCATTATAGTTTACAAATTATCAACTCTATTATGATACACCATATATTAGGTAAAATATTTTTTATTACAATCTCAATGATCTAAGAAAACTTTGGAATAGCTAGTGAGTAACTGTTTGATATCATTGAGCTGGCAAAAAATGAATACTTAATATTCATCAATAGTAAGAAAAATCAACCCAGTTTGTGGGAAATTTTATGGAGATGGTAGGAAAATGAGCTTGATTGGGAAAACCAGACAGAAATATAAAAACATCTTTTAAAATGATTACTAGAGTACCCATTCGTTGTTTTATTACTTTTGTAAGTATCCACTATTATTTCCTATATCATTTAAGTGATCTCAGAAAGAAAACTTAGTAAGTAATACCGCCTAATTAGCATGGAAAAGAATGGGATAAATAATACCCTGCCTAGTCTTTTCTTACTAAAATCATTGTTTTTGTGACCATATTTTCAGAGGGAAAATAGGAGTTAGAATTTAACTCTCCATAAGAAATTTTGAAAAATAATATAATTTTCCACATATCAAGCAAAGGAAGGCTTGTAATAATACTTAAATCTTTCCATTCCATTATTTGTAACATTCTGTTAGAGACTAGGGAACCTCTTTTATTTTTCATTGCTTTTGTCTTTTTCTATTTGGCATTATTGATTTGTTTCTACTCCATTTATTCCAGAGCACAGAACTGCATGAGAATGGATTGTTTAATTTACTCTTTGTCAAAAACATCTCAACTTGTGATATCAGCATGACTTGAGAGTAGTATTTACTAACTTAGGCTGGACTGTGCATTATCTCTACATCTCCCCGCTCCCCTCCCCCCCCCCAGCCAAATGGTTTGAAAATTTTACAGTAAGATAATTCGCTTTTTAAGAAAATTATCTCCTAGCCTACTCAACCAGTTTATTACCAAATCATCGAATATCTGCAGAAGAAAATCTCAAATCAGTGAGAGTTAAGAATGGTTGTTCACGGGGATGGAAAATAAAGCATATTATTTTAAATTTATAAATCACCTTGGAATCATCGGTAATTCCTACAAATCACCCTCAGATTTAAAAGTGTGCACTATATTGTTTTACTGCAAGACTTACTAGGAAAGTATTCTATATTGGTTCTTAGTGAAGCAGAAAGTGAAGGAGAGAAGGAATTGTTTAGCTAACATATACCATTACCCATTGCCAACTAGTTGATTTTGATTGATAGAAACCCTATAGAAGAGAGTAGAACTGTCCCATAGAATTGTCAAGGCTCTAATCTCTCCAGAATCATACATGTCTGTCCCGTCTGTCACAGAGTCACCGGTGGATTCTGCATTGCCAAGCTTTCAGTTAGTTGCTGAGCTCTTAACTAGTGTGCCACCAAGATTCTTTAGATAAATGGCATATACATGATATCTTTGCTGAAACATTTTTCTCCTTTAAAATGTAAGATTATATGGACAAGTGGTTTTATCTATTTTGTGCAAAGCTGCATGCCCAGTACAAATCAATAAATAAAAGGCAAGAAGAGATCAATATTCTCATTTATGGAATAAGAATATATTATCATTACCCCAATTCTACCACAGCTAGATCAGAGCATGTACACTAGGAAAGATAAGAGCTTGAAACACAGGGAATCAAGGACTGATAAACCCCTCAGGACCAATAATGAGAGTAGCACTACCAGGAGGGGATGGGGAAGGTGGGGGGAGGAAGGGGGAGCCAATCACAATGATGGACATATAACCCAGTCCCAGGGGAATGGACAACAGAAAAGTGGGTGAAGGGAGACATTGGTCTGTGTAAGACTTTGAAAATAATAATAATTTATAAATTATCAAGGGTTCGTGAAGGGGGAGGGGAAGAGGGGAAGTGAGCTGAAATCAAGAGCTCAAGTAGAAAGAAAACGTTTTGAAAATAATGATGGACTGACCCCACCACGCTGAGGCAAGGCACTGGGGGTGGTGCAGAAGAACAGCAGGGGAGGGGAGTAGCAAGATCCCCAGGGAATGATGAGAGTGGACATTGGAGACATGGCATGGTGCCCCAACAGGCTAGACTGGAAAACACAAG
>NW_022111369.1:19768723-19775936 GCF_000313985.2 Echinops telfairi | reverse complement strand
ATGTATGTATGGATTGCGATAAGAGCTGTAAGAGCCCCTAATAAAATGATTTTTTTAAAAGAATATAATAACGTACACATCATCCAATTGGTCTATGAATGTGGTTTAATTTTATGACTTCTGACTCCATATGAGAAATAACAAGTCTGAGATACAAAATGTTTTATTCTTGTGGCCAATTGTATGAAGAGGGATTAGTATCAGTGACATTTCGTTAATCCATAAAGGGACTATTTGGTAGGAAGCACACAGGTACTTCTCTAGAACTTTCATTTGCATTGCACACTCACTTATATCAACTGTTTTGTTGTTGTTATGTGGTTGTTAGGTGCCACAGAGTGAGTTCCAACGCCTAGTGCCCTTATGCACAACAGAAGGAAACACTGCCCTATCTGTCACCATCCTCACAATTGTTCCGACGCTTACACCCATGGTTGTCGCCTCACTGACAAGCCATCTCCTTGAGGGCCTTCTTCTGTTGCTGCTCTTCCTTCTACCCTACAAGCATGTTCCTCGGCAGAAGGCTTTGAGTCTGTGCACAAGGGGCTCAGCCACCACTTACTTCATAAAGTGGGCAGCCACTCCCTCCTGCGTTGTCTGTTTTCAATCTGGAAGCTCCACTAAAACCCATTCACGTTGGGCAACATTGCTGGCATTTGAATACATAGGCTCCAGATTCATAGTAACACACAAGCCACTGCAGTATGACAAACTGACAGACAAGTTGTCAACTGCTTTATTAGGATCAAAGAATATTGTTTAAGGGGAGAATAGCAATAACTCCACCCACCAAAATCTGTTTAGCACTCAGTCTCTTTTTTTCCCTCACTAACCAGGGTATGAGACACAGTGAAGATATGACGTCCTATTTGTAATGAAAGGCATGTGGACAGTTTCCTTCCATTTTCTAACCCATAGATGTCACTTCAAGGGTAAAAGGTGACATACTAACACGTAGGTCCACAACTAGAGAAATGCAAGTTAGGTAGCAGCAGTGGTTGCAGTCAAAGTAGTTTACAAGAGCACTGAGTAACTGGAATGTATGCCAGAAATTGTGGAAACTTAATAAATTAATGATGATAACATACGAGTATAATAGTCTATAAAAATGTTTCCTGGATCTACTGCCATTCATTTTTGTCTAATCAGCATTACTATCAAGTAATCTTTAGTTATAAAAAGAAAGAGAGAGAAAGAGAGACTTGCCTATTAAGCTAGAACAAGAGCCCTGATGGGAAAGCCATTACTTTAGGCTGTAACCCCAAGGTCTAACTCCACGGTCAGCAATTGTAAAACACCAGCTGCTCTGCCAGAGAAAGAAGAAACTCTCTACTCCCTTGAAGAGTGGCATTCTCTGAAACTCACAAGGTCAGTTCTACTTCTTCATGGAGGGTCCTTACAAGTGATGATCCATTCGACGGCAGTGAGGTGAGTGTTTTGAATGAGCACACTTCAGAAACTAGGTAACCCCACTCTCACAGCTGTGGAGTCCATTCCAACGCATTGTGGCCACAGGCAGGGGAGAAGGGCCCCTGTGGTTGAGTAG
Source organism: Echinops telfairi (assembly GCF_000313985.2). NCBI lineage: Eukaryota > Metazoa > Chordata > Mammalia > Afrosoricida > Tenrecidae > Echinops > Echinops telfairi. The sequence goes on along the minus strand of NW_022111369.1, from coordinate 19,774,390 downwards.
AAAATCTTAACCGTCTTTCCGAGTGCCACTGGTGGTTTAGAACTGATGACCTTGCAGTTAGTGTCCCGGTATGTAACCACTGACCCACCAGGTCTCCTTAAGAAACTATAGCCAATTATACTCTCCAAAGAGCACTCAACATTTTCTTAATGTAATATAACCTTGCCATTCACCCATCAAAAGGTAAAGTCTAATTCTCTTCCTTTGAACCTGAGCTAAATGTTGTGACTTGTCTCAATAATAGAATGTGCAGAAGGTTTTGTAACTTTTGAGACTAACACACTTATGACTTCTACCTGGGTCTCTTAGAATGCTTCTTTTAGGAAGCCCTCTTTGAGATCCAGTTGCCATACATTGAGAACCTTGCATCACGAGAATGAACGATCTAAGAAGGGGAGCAGCGATACTAGGAGGGTAAGGGCGGGGGTGGGAAATAAGGGGGAACTGATCACAATGATCGACGTATGGCCCTCATCCGGGATGGACGGTCAGCAGAAAAATGGGTGAGATGAGATAGCAGTTGGTGTAAGACATGAAAAAAAAGAGAGAAGAATAATTTATAAATTATCAAGGGGGCATGGGAGAGGGAGGGTGAAAAATGAGAAGCTAATGCCAGGGGCTCAAGTAGAAAGAAAATGTTTTTAAAAAGATGATGACAACATATATACAGATGCGTTTGACAAAATGGATATATGTATGTATTGTGATAAGAGCTGTAAGAGCCCCCCAATAAAATAAAATTTAAATTTAAAATATTATATAAAAAAGAAGACATTTAGCCCAGTTAAGCATTTAGATGTTAACTTCAACTCACATCTTACTGCAACTCAATGAGAGTCTAAAGGTGAGAACAGCCTTGCTGAACTCAGTTATCCCATAGGACCATGAAATATTAGAAATATTTTTTGTATAAGCCACTAAACATTTGATACATAGAATAGATAAGTGGTAGGGGAACAAAGTGCTTTTAACTTATTAAGAATGTAAAATCTTTGAGTTACCAGAAACTTTGAATAAATAAGTTCTTTCAGGACACTGCTTCATCAAAGAATAGCTCATCCATACAATTTTAGTATCATCTAAATGAGTGGCCTTGGCAAAAACATATGATTATGAGAAGCACTATAGATTTCAATACAGTGCTGTTTCCTTGTTAATCAAGTGGTTCTCATTCACTACAAGGGGCTTCCTTGCTAGAATCAATTTAGGGACTCACGCTGTGCTGGCTGTTTTACCGTGTGGTTTAGATTCTCATTTGCTGCTGGGTAAGCAGAACAGCAGCAACGGCACCCATTACTAGTAGGCTTTTTATTGTTATGAGTTGTTACTTGACATTCATCAGCAGAGTTGCACTAGATATAAGTGGGGCTAAAATGTCTATCTTCATACATATGAGAGATATACAACACAATCATCAGCTCAAAATTGACATGCATTCTGGCAGAAGACCTGACTAAGAAGCACTCTTTTCTCATTTTTTAAATTTTTTCACTGTTTACAGATGCTGAATCTCAACTTCCCTAAAACTAAACATATCCCTTCTACTGTACATAAAGTGGTGATTGCTCAAAATGTTTGAAAAGCTGTCTTTGCATCCAAAAAAGCATTGCCTCCCCAATATCTTTGTTCAAATGGTGGCCAATGAATGGGGTACAGAACAAAATGAAAGGTAGGTGTGGGGGTGGGGGGTGGTGGTGTATGTGTCTGGTGGTTATAGGATGTGATTGCTTCAAAATTCAATAGGATATCTTCTCATAACTTCTAGGCAGAAATAAGAGAGGTAGAACGAGACACCACTTGCAAATTCTAGCTAGAGGACTTAATGCTATGGTGACCTTGCAACCTGTGTAATGTTGTTCTTGAGTCCATGTAGAAGGAGAATGGTTGGAAACTGATTGTGGCCGCAATTGTACAATTCTGCTTCATATGACTGAAATGTGGAATTTTATGGTATATGTATTAAATCCAAACTAATAAAAAAAATAGAGTTGTTATATTTTTAATAGAGTTGTTCTTGGTGGTGTTTATTGCTAGTTGCCATGAAGTCAATTATTCAGCTGCAAATACAAGAGCACTTACCCTCTTGAACTTGCCAATATAGATGAAAGGCTAATATAATAAGAGATAAATGGTCAGTAGACATATAAACAAAAGAAAGGTATTTATTATACACTAGACAGCATCAGAGGGAATCCTGTTGGTATAGTAGTTATGAATTGGGCAGTGAACTGCAAGGTCAGAAGTTCAAAACCAACAGCCACTCTGTGGGAGAAAGATGGGGCTTTCTACTCCAGTAAATAGTTACAGTCTCCAAAACTCACAATGGCAGTTCTACCTTGTCCTGTAGCATCACTATGAGTCAGCATCCACTTGGAGCAGCTTCTTGATGGCCCTTAGTGAGAGAGCATCAGAGAGCCCAGGTGGTTTACTGGGTTATGTGTTGGACAGTGAGCTGCACAATCAGATGTTTGAAACCACCAGCTACTCTAAGTCTACTCCTATAAAAGAGCTACAGCCTTGGAAACCCACAAGACCACTTCTACTCTGTCCTGTTTGGTTCCGATGAAACAGAGTTGCCTTGCCAGCTGTGAGGTTTTCAGAAACAGCAGAGATCCAGGCAAACTCCAGCTATTGGATTTACCAAGAAATGGATTCTCTATTTACTCTTTTCCTTTAAAATGCAGATAATGACGAGAGAGCAAAAGGTGTTCATTCCAAAGGCAGCCATCATCTGATAAAGCCTTGCTAAGTATCATCAGTGACTGAGCCTGGAACATGATGCTGTGAAAGATTTAGAAACAAAGAAAAAGTGGCACATGCTTTCCTTAAGATGAGGGAATAAATTTTAAACAAATTGTAGTTATGCTAAATTAATACCTTGCTACATGTGCAGACACATGTCCTAGGCCCTGTACCCCTCCCAGATATGGTTAAATGGTAGATGATAGGATGCCCATGAAATTCGAATTTCATAAAAAACAGTGGATAAACTTTAGTGTCAGTATTTCTTAAATATTTCATGGGGTATTATAATTGAAAAATATATAATAGTTATTTAAAATTCAATCTTAAAAGTCTTAGATTTTGGATTTTCTAAATCTGGCAAGCCTGTCTCTTTCCACGGAAATTAGAGGCCTTGGGATTGATACAATCAAACATGAGGTTCTGGCTACAGTTTTCCTATGAGTAAGAAAGTCTTTTTGTCTCCACAAATCTTCTTTCTTTAGGCTGCATCTATGAAACAGTAACAGGCTGCCTTCTTACCCAGCAAGTATGGAAAAAGCTCATTCCTTGACGTGGGAACAGGGAACTTTGGTTAGATATCTCCAGTTTAGACGTTCATATATAAGCATGGATTAGCAGGGAGATTTCTCAAAATCAGCCACAATAGAACAACATTTTGAAAGCACAGACAATGAGTTATTCGTGGGTGTGGGCCAAGACAATAGAGGCTGTTGAAATTGGTTGGGTCTGTTTCAGTTCTTACAAGCAGAGGCAGGCATTTGGTTTTAACTATATTTTAGGCATGTTGGTATAATTAATAGCCTTAGAATACAGAAATAGTATGTCCTGGCAGAACAAAGAAAAACTTTGTTTACTCTACAGGATAATAAAGATGTTTATTATGTTTCTCTGAGGTAAGGTTGAGAAAGACTTATTTCTCCTTTAAAAATATTTGAGTTCCTTCAATTTGATTTTCCTCTCCTGGAATGTAGCTCACTGTGAATGCACAAAGGTCACAATGACTTACAGCATTAGGTCTTAGGAAGTTGTTTAAAATGATGTATTCTGACTATTACACTTGGTGTGTGAAGTCAACTGCCTTGTGTGATAGACTAGTGTTGCATGTCTTTGGTCAACAGTCACGAATGAAGACAGGCTAGCTTACAATTAGAGGGGAAGGGAGACAGCGGTCATTGTGGGATTTGAAAATAATTAACAATCTACAATCTATCAGGGGGCCATGAGGGTTGGGGGTGGGGGTGGGGAGAGACAAGAAGAGGAGCCGATCCCAAGGGCTCAATGGAAAGTAAATGCCTAGAAAAGAACAATGGAATATATCTACGGATATGTCGGATACAATTGATGTAAGGATTTTAACAAGAGTTGTAAAAGCCCCCAATAAAATTTAAAAAATTAAAACAATGTCAGATTCTTCATAGTTTTTGACATACAAATTTGTTGTTAGATGTTGTCAAGAAGGTTCCTACTAATCATGGTCCTATGTACAACAGAATGAAAAACTTCCCAATTCTGCACCATACTCACAATTGTTGGGCTTCAGCTCATTATTGCAACCACTGCGCTAATCCATCTCATTGATGGTTTTCTTCTTCGTCTCTGACCCTCTGCTTTACCAGGACTGATATCCATTTCCACGGACTGGTTTCTCCTAATAACATGTCCAAAGTCACCAAAATGAAGTCTCCCCACCCTCTAGTCTAAAGAGCATTTTTCCTGGACTTTGTCCAAAATGTATTTGTTTATTTTTCTGAGTCCATGTAATTTCAATATGCTTCTCGAACACCGTATTTTAACTGAACCAATTCTCCTCCAGTCTTCCTATTCCTTGTTCAGTTTTCACACACATAAGACACAGATGCAAATGTCACGGCTTGGGTCAGTCATGCCATAGTTCTCAGAGTAATATCTTTGTTCTTTTTAACACTTTAAAGAGTTCTTTTGCAGCATATTTGCCCAATGCAATGTCATTTGACTGGAAGGATTTTCACTTGATCCAAGCGCTGCTTGTATGAGCATTGACTCTGAATCTAAGTAAAGTGAAATCCATGAAAATTTTGGTATTTTCTCTGCTGACCGTGAGGCTGTTTATTGTTTCAGTGCTGATGATTTTTGTTTGCTTTACAATGATATGTATTCCATACAAAGACTGTATGTGTTGCATAGCCATCAGTAAACGCTTCGAGTTCCCTTTACTTTCAGCAGGCAAAGCTGTGCTATCTGCATGCTGAAGGTTGTTATAGGGTCTTCCTTCAATCCTAATGCTGAGTTCTTTATATAGTCGACCTTCATGATTGCTCAGCAGACACATTGTACAAATAAAAGTAAAAAGATACAGCTCCGACTCACACCTTCTATTTAAATGATTCTCTCTTGATCGATGTACAGGTTCCATAGAAGCACAAGTAAATGTTCTGCAATCACTATTCTTTGAGATGTTACCCATATTTTGTTAACTATGCCTTTGCATAGTCAATAAAACATAAGTAAATATCTGAGTAATATTCACTGATTTCAGCCATGAGCTACCTGATGTCAGCAATGGCATTCCTCATTTTAGGTCCAGTTCTGAGCCCAGCTGAAGTTTCTGACAGTGTCCTATCAATATACTGCTACAAAGATTTTTTTGAATTATCTTCAGAAAAATTTGTGATACTAACGATATTGATTTTAAAAATTAAGTTCCCCGGCTACTCCCACCCCCAGACATGGGCTATAAAGCTCCTCACCTCCCACCCGGACAGCACAACTCTGTAGGCCCCAGCTGGGGACCCGTGAACCTCACTGGGGAGCTCAGGATGCTCCCATCCCTTTCTCTCTCCCAGGTGCATGACTTCTCTGGTGCCAATTAGGGACCCGTGAACCTCGCCCAGGAGCTCTGAAATTAGCCTTTATTTTTGATAATTAAACTTATTTATTTATTTA
>NW_022111369.1:19760925-19767587 GCF_000313985.2 Echinops telfairi | reverse complement strand
GGGGAGGGTAAAAAAAGAAAAATTAACCTTTAAAACTATTTTCTGCCTTTGCCTTCTTTCTTTCCGTCGCCAAATCTATCTTACAAAGAGAATGTTTCAGAGTCTCTTTTTACATCCAAATTGATCTTCTCCTTCTTTCCTGTCTTTTTAATGTCTTTGCTTTCTTCATGTATAATAACATTATTGATATGATATCACACAATTCATTTGGTTGATGGTCATCAGTGTTCAGTGTATTAAAGTTGTTCAGGTGGGTTATACTCAAAGTCACGTTTTGACATGTTGAACATGTTTAAATTTTCCTCAGCTTCAATCTGAACTTGTATATGAGCAATTAATAGCCAAACTCTTTTGAGCTGATGATTTAAATTTTCTTAATCATCTTTTTCCACAGATAGAATCAATTTGATACTTTTAAATTCTATCAGTGACTTCCCCCTATAGCATTGACATTTATTTTTGTGTTCTTCAGTTTTTTCATCATTGCTGGTGTATTCGGTTATGCACTGGGCTGAAAACCAGTAAGTGAGCTGTTTGAAACCACCACTGCTTTGAGGGAAAAAGATAAAACGTCCTACTCCTGTTTAAAGTTATAATTTCTGAAGCCCACAACGGCAGTTCTACCCTGTCCCACAGAGTCACTGTGAGTCTGCATCGACTTGATAGCAGCGCGATATGTAAAGTTGATTTTGGTTGGTATGTAAACTTGAAGAATATTCTTATTAACTGTTCTTCATAGAAGGATGTGGATCGTAGCTCAAAACAGGACAAGGGAAGAGGTGATCCACTTTGATAACCGAGTCACTGATAATGCAGAGATACTATTAGGAACATTTTCTGGTATTGTGTCTGAAGGTGAACCCCTCAGGCTGAAGGGCACTCAAAATGTAATGTCGAAGAGCTACCTCCTCAAAGTAGAGTGGATGGATGGAGCAACACACTTTGGGGATTTTCATTTGCTGATATGGCACAACATAAAATCATAAGAAACAATTGCAAGTATCCATTAATGATTGGACCATAGATATATGAATTTAGGAAAACTGGAAAGTCATTAAAATGGTTTGGAACCTGTGATAGGTAGGTTTATTTTGTTAACATGGCCAATGAACACATGTGGAATTAATTGAAGGGCAGAGAGATACATGGTTCGGTGAGCCTCACCTTTCTTGTCTCTTGCTTTTTGATGATCAGATCAGTGTGCAGCTGCCTTAGCTTGTTCTGTGCGTTAATTTGCAAGCTCCACTACCTGTGAAATACCTAACCTGTGGACTGTGTCACTGTAGTTTGAGGTTCCTTCAAGACCTGCTTCACCACGCTACTGGAGTATACATCGCTTGAGCTGGGGACAGTCGGACCCTGTGATCTGGCTAATTGTTGGTGACCCGCCTTCCTATTTGCTGCCTGTGGTGGGACAGCCTGAATTGCTCTACAGGGGACTACCCGGCAGCCCAAAGACTTGAAGGACCACCAGTGTATTAGCTGTCTCACAGAAATGAGTTGCACTGAGCCATTTATACTGCTCTATAATTAGCTGTTTATTTCTTATGTTATATCTAGCGATATAAATATATATAAAATCATAAATGTCCTGGTTTTGTTTTTCTAGAAAGTCCTGTCTAACACAGACCCATAAATATTAATGTTTTAGGTATCAGTCCACTAAAATGGAATGGTATTGACCATTTTGAATCAGACTGTTGGATTATCACAAAAGCCACAAAGATCAAATCAACTACGATGAGGAATAAACAAGACCAGACAATTTGTTTGTTACATTTAAATAAGATAGCCAAAAGGTGGAGTAGATTCTATGATAGCGATCATCTATCAATCTTTTTATGAGCTATCTATATATTTACCTATGCATGCTTTTCAAATTATATTATTTCCATCCCACTACTTTTACTATAAATTACAGTCTAGCATGACCTCTATGTGCCATGCTTTCACTCTTAGAACATCCTTTTGGTATCTGAGAGATGCCCTTTCTTTTTATCAGCACACAAACTCTGACTTATTCTTCAGAGCTCAGAGTACATTTTCTCTTGATCCTTCCTTAACCCGCTCCTGAGTGCCTTCTACCCAGAGTTAGCGTCTTGCATTCTTGGACACATAGTGACCCTTTGGATGTGACTCTGCTACTTCATACTGAAAACAGATAATCAGGCAGGACAGGAATATCTCAATGTCCCCCATGCTCTGCGACTCCCCTCAGAACATCTTTGTTATTCATTTTGGGATAGAGAATACTCCTAATGTTCTCATAGTCATAAAAGGTTTCTACCATTTTAAAATATATGTATTTAATAAAAATCTGGATTTCTTCTTCATTGTCTTCTTTCTTTCCTCCTCCTCATTTTTTCATTTATATAGCTTATACCTTTTCAATAGAAATCATTATAAAATATTTTCAAATGACAATCTTTTGTGAAAATATAGAGCCCATATTGGGGAAATTGAAATTTTATGAGAGGCATACACTACTCATTCAAAGCATATGAAAGAATTTTCAAGTATTAAAGTTTACATTCTCTAGATATTTGTATTTATTGCACAACTTCAGTTTGGAGGTCTAGATATATGGAAAAGCATATTTAGCAAAGCATGCAGTGTTCCATTTTATTTTTTTTAACCAGAACAGATTTTTTTCTATGAGATCTACTTATTTAAATGATAAAAGTTGAGCCACTTAATCTACATTTTAAAGGAAGTTTATTTTATTTGGGAGAATTTTGCATTTGTCCTGAAATTTTACCTAAGACAGAGTATGCAGTGCAGAGTGGGCTGTTTTGTTGGTGGCTGTTCAGTCTTTTCTGGCTGGCAGCAGTGCTATGGACAAGAGAAAAAACAGTGCCCCTTCTTGTGTGATTCTCACAACCTGCAACCTTCTGAGGCTCAATAAAACATTCTAAAATCTGGTAGTGGGTCCTAGATTTCAGTTCATTGTTATAGTCAGTATGACAGTCCCTCTCCATGAGAGCCACCTTTTTTTTTAACTGACCGTCTTGTAAAATGCTGCCCTTCTCCAGCACCTGCCCCTTCCTGATGACTTGTCCAAAGTATGTGAGATGGTGGCTTGCCACCGTTACTTCTAAGTAGCATGCTGGTAGTACTTGTTCCAGGACAGTTGATTTTTCTGAAAGTCTGTAGCATATTCTATTCTTCACCAACACCATACTTCACACGGATCAACCTAGAGCTCTTGTAGTTCGACTCGGCATACTTATTGGCAGCCAATCGACAAACATATTGCAATCTGCAAAAGCTTCACAAAATAACATCTCTCTTCATGTATGAACAATTTAAAATGTTCTCATGATGTAATCACATGTGCAAACATGGAGGATTATTTAGTCTATGTAATATGCAGTATACTTAGTAAAACAATATTATTTAAGAATTTTTACCTAGAAGTACCCCTCTGATTCTAACAGAAGTGAAAACCTATTTTGGGGGGGATTGAATTAAAGCTATTTCTGAGTGAATAACTTAACCACATAGTTTTGGTGGACAACTTTTCCTTCAAAAAACATTTTAATAAATATTCTCAAGGTTTTTTTTCAAGTTGTAACAAAGAATATCAGATATATGCACAATCTGGTTATCTTAATTTTCAATAATAATCTTGTAATTTTTTAAAAAAATATTTTGTGTCAGGTCTTGTATGCTTACCTCATTTAGTCAATACTAAGAAACTCACTTTCTGTGTGTCTTTGAAACCCCCTCTGTCTCAAGAGACGCCATACTGAGAGGGTCATGGTGGACTGTGCATATACGAACTTGATGGTTAATTGTATTGGCATGACTGAACTATTAAAACCCAATGGTCAACAAGCCATTTAAGAGCCATACTTAATCTTATAGAATTTGCTGGTCTGGTATTTGTTGGTGGTTCATAAGTAATGTTCTATTTTATAATAGATGACATCTGAGATTTAAAGAAACATGCTAAAACAAGACGTGAGGATGTATTTTCCAAAGGTGCTCCTGAAATGGCATGCCTTGGTGCACGTTCTTTTTACAACCCGCCGCTCATACATTTCCTAACAAGATGTGAGGCCTATGAGGGGGCTTCAAAAGGTTTGTGGAAAATAGAATGAAAAGATAATGAGATGATTCCACAAACCTTTTGAAGCCCTTCTCATGTTCTTGCCCCTGGGTAAACATGCCTTCACTTCAGTGACACTATCCCGCTGTCACTTCCAGCACTAGTTATTGAAATTTACTAGAGACTCCACCTAGTACCCCTGGGGTACTCAGTTCATGGCTCAAATACTGTGTTGCAAGGGAGCACAGGGAAAATAGGCCATGTGGTTCACAACCACAACATGTAGTTCTGATTATATTAGCCCCAACTGCCAAACTCATAAATGAAGATGTGCTAAAGGTTATTCCAAACCCAGCCATCATGAGAGTATAATTGGTTAAAGACCCAGTCAAGAGAGAGTAGCTTAGTTGAGTCACCCAATATTTCTGCAGATATATCAGAATAAATAATAAAAATCTTATTTCCCTTTTAAGCCATTAATTTTTTACACAATCATAGAACATTGAAAAACCTTTATTCCTTAGAACAGTATTTTAAGTCATTATTATTATTCTGATTTTACAGATGAAAACAAAAGCTCAGAGGTTAGATATCTTGTCCAAGCACCTCATATCCACCATCATACCTGATATCTACCTCACAGCAGAGGTTCAAACACATGCTCTGCTCCCAGGGAGAAAGATGAGACTGTCCTCTCCCATACAGACTTACAGTTTTGAATATCCTGTATGGGGTCAATCCGAGTCAGAATCAAGTGGATTACAGGGAGAATTCTGTTTTATAAAATACTAGCAATAGTGCCCACAGCCATGCAATTCTGAACGAGTCAAAAATACTACAATGGAACTGAAGATTTTATTAATTTTCTGATGCTCACTCATTTTTTACCCCAAAATCCTACTAATTTAATTTATATTCATTTTCACCATATACTGGCACTTATTGTCAAGTTGCCTCTATACATCTTTTTTCTGAAAAATAAAATCTATGCCTATTCAGATAGAAGCAATCCTAGCTGTTCATTATTTCTTAAAGAGTCTTATACAAAGCTTTCCAAATCAAAGACAATAGGCATGTTGTCTCTTTATATATATGTATATCTTTAAATGTCATAATATCTGATTTAGTTCTCCCACATGTCTTCATATGTGTGTGAACTTTAATTCAGAAAATTGACACCTTAAATATTATTTTATAGCATAGGAGACAAAGAAAAACATTCAGTGAATTAAAGTTTGTATGGTTCAACTATAATAATAATATTATTATAAAGTGTCTTGAAATCCCATCAATAATAGCATGTATTGAGGAAAGAGCCAAGTAATTATTTAAAATGCAAACATTATATAAGAAAATAAATGACTTTATGAAGGTAACATTCAAAGTATGTCTGAGCCAAATGGACACACACCAATGATTATCATTAATAATGCAAAAGAAAAAATTACCACATTTCTTTCTCAGCAATAATAAATAATGATGATTGCTATAAATACATAATATCATTTTCCACAACTATCAATTAGCTAGAGAGATAAATTATATTTGTGGTGATCGATACAGAGATAAACACTGGTAAGGAGAGAGGAGGAAGCCAATCAATGCCATAGAAAATTGGACAGAATGGTGAACCACCTTTGAACACTAACATAAGACAGAGACAAATCGGAAGAAGTAGTTTTGTTCCAGTACATCTTGAACATTCACTTTAGTAATAAGAATAGTCATAGAAAATGGCAGAGAAAAAGGAATCTAACTAATCCAATCCAGAAATATCATGAGCATATTAATTTGTATAGAATAGTATTCTATGCATATTTTTCAGGAATTATATATTCTTGAAAAGAATATGAAAATATGGCTACACATTAATTTTATCTGTAAACTTTGGAAGATTTCAGCAATGTGAACTATGAGACAAATAATTGAATGAGTAATTAGGATTGTCAGATAAACAAGATGGGTATAATCATGAACATGACAAAGACAAATGAACATTTTCTAAGTGAAACAAAATTTGTGAAGGCATACAAAGTTTGGAAAACTTTATACTGAACTGACATACTATTAATTCATATAAAATTTCAAACTGTTAATCAGACAATAAATCAATCTTCCCTGACATTAATTGAGTTGTTGTGAAACAAGTTAATAATTATATACATATTAAGCACCAGCTGTTAAGTGTCTAATTCATATAAATGCACAATCACTTTCAAGTCTAAAACTAACCCAGTTTATCAACGCAAGATAATAATCGGACAATAGGCTATTTAAAAAAATACAAATGCACACAGTGGGAATTATGCCCACCCTGAGCCTACTATGTTGAAGCCAGCCACTCGGGGCATGCAGCAGAGCAGCATGGGGAGCAGAGCAATGAAGTCCCCAGGGATAGATGTGAGTCCAGGGCATGGCACCCCATCAGACTCGACTGGAAAGTACTCATGAAAGACAACAAATAGACCCTGAACTATTTATAGGGGTTTTGTGTGTGTGTTGTTGCTGTTGTTGTAGCTATTGTTTTATTTTCTATTGTTCCTTCGTTGTACTCAGTCTTGTGATGGTGAATATTGTTGTTGCTGCATGTCTACCTGGAAGGGATAGGCGG
>NW_022111369.1:19747305-19759460 GCF_000313985.2 Echinops telfairi | reverse complement strand
GGCTCAAGTAGAAAGCAAATGTTTTGAGAATGATGAGGGTAACAAATGTACAAAAGTGCTTGACACAATGGATGTATGGAATGTGATGAGTTGTATGAGCCCCCAATAAAATGATTTTAAAGAATACAAATGAAGATGCAATAGACTATGTACAGTTTTCTTATGGAACTACAGAGCAATGCATAGATCTACCAAGTACATACATTTTTATGGCTCCATTTGACTTGATTTATTAATATTTTAGAGATATTATTAATGTAGAAACAAACTATTTAGCTTCATTTTACTAACCAAGAATCTGTTTTAAAGGTATTCCTGAAACACCCTTAGCTACTGTCACACAATCTCCATTAGCTAGCATTCAATAAAGATAAAAGCAGTTCAATTAAACAAACGCACACACATACACACACACACACACACACACAAAGAAAACAAACATTAATTTACTGTTAAATTTACTAAAGTCTGACTGCTTCTTAGCTCAATGATGTATTCCTCTGATTTTTTTTGTAATCATAGGAAATAACCTTATCAATCATCTGTTATTTTTTATGTATGTGTTTAAGCCAAAATTGCATCCAGCTATTTAATCAAAACAATAATCTGAAATTCAGATCTGGAAAAAATAAAATATATTTGATCTATAGTAAAGATAGATATTAGCTTTCTTTGTAATGTGATGGATTGAAAGCAGAAGTAGCAAAACAATTAAATTATGTATATTATGAAAATATTACAGTTGTGAAGAGTGTACTACTGAGGAAGTCTTATTCAAACAAAAACAATGTATAAAACAACAAGAAAAATAGCTTCACCAAAAAAATCGCTTCATGAAATTGATTTTAAAATGCAAGTTTTCCAATGTTAATAGACTACATAGTGTGAAAATTAAATATGAAAATATTAATAAAATTGACTGTAGAAATGATGAGCACAGAATGCCATATCATGTTAATGGTTACGTTATCAGGCCAGAGGCAAAGACTTGTTTGAGTAGCATCTTAATTTATTTAAAGATGCAAAATCTACTCTGAAAAGAGGAGCAAAATGCCCACACTCCCATTTATGTATCTCTCGTTCTTAGCTGAAGATACTGCTTGCACTTTTTTCAGAACTGATTTTCTATGATGGTAGAAAAATATATATCTTATTAAATCTAAGCAATCAGAAATAGAAAGAAGATTATTACAGAGTAGCTATTTTAATATGATTATTTCTATGGCAATGAAGGCAAAATGCTACTCAATATCAAACACAGGACAAAATGGATTTAGAAATATTCACATGCCACAACTCATTTAAATTTTCATCAACACAGCCAAGGGCTATTCCTCAAATATTCTCAGACTCACTTGTTAACTGGCCACAACAATGCTTATTGTCAAATAAATCTGAAGTTAAATTTCCCCTTTTCTGTAAGAAAATTAAGTTTACATGATGAAAAGCATAAATAGCTAGAAATATGTTTTGTAGTATTTTTCAAAAACTCTCAAAGGAAAAGAATTCTATATATTTTAGATAAATTTTAGGTCAGTTCAAAACAAAAGAAAGAGTACTCTGTCCATTTATATATGAAATATAATTTCGGAAATTCTAAAAATAATTACCCTGAATGGAAAAGAGTCAAGAAAGGTAAATCAAAAAGTTTCTGTACCAACTACTGCGTAATGAATGCCCTCACAACCACCATAGTAAAGCCACAAAGGCTGACTGTCACCTGATCTAGGAAGAATGTGTTTGTTAGATCGTGCTAGGTTGGTTGAGTTGTCAGAATAAGATAAATGGAGCTGAACTCTACCATTAACCTGTGACATTTTTGACAGTGCAAGGCTATGTGCAGTGAGAAAAGTAGGCTGTCTATTTTTTACTTTGCTAGCCCTCAACTTATAATAGAAATAAGAAAACACAGATGAAATGTTTTAATGAATGAGCAGATCAGAAGAAACCTGTTTGGAATAGGTTTACTCTGTTACACGCAAAAGCACATCCCCAAATCAAAACATATTAGCATAAAGTATCTTCAAATTATTATATAATTAAAGGAGATAAACATTAAAATACTTCTACTTAAACCTAAGCACTTAAGAGAGACAGAATATTTTTCTTATTAGCATCTTGTATTCCTATCAAGAGAGATTACTCAAAAGATAAATAATTTTCTAACCACAAATCTCATGCCAGTCTTAAAATCTATCATAGTATTTTTACTTGACTGTTTCTAAATTTACCAAACTTACACAGACATTTTAATATGCTTATTATTGTCTTTTATAAGTTTTCCACCAGTATGTCAATAATAAAATAGATAAGTTTTATTTTGAAAATAAAATTTATAGAGATCAATAATAAATACCTGCTAATATTAAAATAAGAGAAAAATTCCCAATCACTATCCTGTGCCTTTGAAAAAAATCTATCAAGAAAGAGCTCTTTCAAATAATTATTTTAAAAACTATCAAAACTACTGCCATAATGTCTATATTTACTCATATTTTGGGGGGGAAATCTAAATTTCTCATGTAAAAATCTATAGCTTAATTACATGGCAATAAAATGATCTTATGTGACCCTGAGTTCTTGCTCTGATATACAATACATACACACAAAAATTCTGTTATTCAATGAAAAGAATGTAATGTATTTATTAATTCATAGGAACAGATACATTGAATAAATTGAGAACATAACTAATGTAAGGCAACAAAAAATGTTGCACTACAGAATAACTCTGCTGAGAACATTATGGAAAATAGCAGAAGACCGACATCCCTCTGCAAGGTCCAGTGTGCACTGGGTCTTCCGGGAATCCCCACTGACCGTAGTCTAAGGATGCTAATAAGAGCCTTCACAGAAGACAAAGATCAATGTAAAATGACTTTTAGCAGTTGCAGTGATGCTGGAATGTAACACATGCCATTAGATCTCCCTTTGGCCCATTCTCTTTCTTTTCTATTGTGCTTTCCCCCATTTTATTGGGTCGATATCGTTGGGTCCTTTACTGATTTTTATCTTTGTTTTGCATGTTTTTTCCCCATAGGAAAGTCAGGTAGGGTGGATCTATACAAACAACTGTATGTATTAAGGATTACCTGATAGCACAGAATGGGAGGCTTAGGGGAAGGGGGGAATCAGCCACAATGGGTACAAGAAGGAAGAAACTGTTCAAAAGTTTATTGGGGTCGTTAGGGCACAAACTATCTTAATATGACAATGTAAAAATGTAAAACAAACAAACAAGGGAGACAAATGACAAGTTGTCCCATTTTAACCTTGCTACAGTGTCCTCTTTCTGATAACAAAGCCCTTCCCATTCATGGTCCATAGTGTAAGGGGATTCACTAACAGCTTAAATCCCTTGGGAGACCCTATAAATTGGTTTGGGCCTTTCACTGTCATACTATTCCTTCCTCCAGATTTGGATTTTTTTCATTTAAAATCCTTGGATCACATGGACTTGCCTTTATTAGTTTCTCTTTTGTCTTGTTTTATGTTTATTTGCATCAGATATTTCTATTTCTTCCTTATGTTCCAATGAACCATACGTTTGCTTTGCCTCCAAATAATCTTATTCACATTAATGATTTATATATACAACTTGTCTGTGACTTTGACTGCTCCACAGAAACAGAATCCACACAAGAGAAATTAGTACCCATTTTTGGAGTGTTTCAGTGAAATGTGAATTCTATTCAATCTAAAAATATGAATAGGCTTAATCTCATATAATACATCAATTCTTCTGTATTATCTTGATCACTTTTATAAGTCATCTATTTAATATCTAGGACATATAATGAAAGTATTTATGAAAATGTACCAATGAATTTAAGATCACATATTTGTGATAGACATATTGACAAATGATCAACTATTTAAGTGCAGTTGAAAATTCGCATATCTCTGCCAGTTTGTCCTACTGTGGTGGGATGCATGCTGCTGTGATTCTGGAAGGCATATATCCACTATTTCAAACACTAGCAGGGTCGTCCAAGGTGACTAGTTTTTGAGAACCATTTAGACTAGGAGCAGACTACAAATCAGGAATAGGCTGTTGATACAATTTAATAGTTCAATCATATTCAAAATAGTTGTATAATCACCACCACAATCCATATCCTACTCCTTAAAGAGATATAGTCCAGGAAACCCACATGGGCAGTTCCACTCTATCCTACAAGGTCAACGTTGGCTCAACGGCAGGGATGTTTGAGGATGCTTACCAACTATTCTGATGAGCTAGATTATACCAAAAGAAGGGAGCATTAGGATAGGAGGAATGCTCATTAACAACCTGAAATATGCAGGTGACACAATCTGGTTTGTTCAAAGTGAGGAGGACTTGCAGCACTTGGTGGAAGAAGATCACGGACTGCAGCCTGCAGTGTGGATTACAATTCATTGTAAAGAAAACAAAAATCTCCACAGCTGAACCAATAAGGAACATCATGATAAAGGGAGAAAAGATGAACGTTGTCAAGGATTTCATTTTGTTTGGGTGCACAGTCCACACTCATGAAAGCAGCAGTCAAGAGATCAAACAACCTCAGTCAAGTATTGAGAATCAGGATATCACTTTGAGGACTAAGTGCACCTAAACCTAGCCATGGTGTTTTCATGAACCTCACACGCATGTGAAAGCTGAACAATGAAAAGGAAGAATTTGAATTATGATGTCAGTGAACAATATTAAAACCCTGTGGACTTCCAAAAGAACCAACAGATGTCTTGGAAACAGGACAGCCACAAGGCTCCTTGAAGGGGGCCTGGTGAGACAGTGCACTTCATGACTTTAGACACGTATTCAGAAGTGATGCATGGCTGGGGAAGGACATCGTGTCAGTAAAGGTGGGAACCTAATGACACGGAAGGACACATCCGGTACGCAGTGGCTCGAGCACAGCGAGGATTTTAAGGCTGGCCCAAGACTCTGTACTGTCTCTTCTTGTACAATAAGGTTGCTCACGGTTGGAGCCAACTTGAAATCATCCAGCAAGAACCGATTCTAAAGAACCATTTCCTTGATGCAACACTGCATAATGTAGCCAATCGATGGATTGAGGTCATAGAAGTGTTGGGTAGATCCGGAATGTCACCAGTTCTGACATATTAAAAACCGGAGCACATATGAGGAGGGTCCATGAACAAAGAAAATGAAGGGTCACTGGCAGATGGCAGAGTAGGAGAGAGGCTCAAAGAAGGAATTGATGCAGCCAAGAACTTGACCTGAACTTTTCCTTCTCCGGAGGCAAACGAGAAGAAATCTGCCATTTGAAAGCACTCACTTGGAATATGTGTGTCAGAGCAGCACTATGTAACTGCGGCAGACATCAAGAGCATTCTCATTAGCAAGCTCCATTTTCAGTCAGATAACACAGTTACCTCAAGGATATTATCACTTCACTAGAAGTAAAGCACTTTTTTGAAACAAATTATGTTATTTTTGTGTCAAATCAATCTATATAACTTTATTTGTATATTTGAGTATGACAGGGCTCTTCCCATATTTGGTCTGCCCTTATTAAAAGTGGTGCCCACAACACAGGCATTCCAAGAATAGCCTTTATGTTTCTTTAAGTGGTTTGTTTGCAATAACATTAAATTTATAGCTTCATAGTTATTCACCAAGACATCATTATTAAAGTAATGTGAAATTTCTTTACATCATACTTTACTGGGACTCTTTGTACTGGTTTTTATAAGCACGCATATTTAGTATTAAGTGAGTGTGTCTTTTCCAACTGACTTTATAGCAAGATTGCTTGAAAAGGGATTTTTACAGAATCATTATTTGAGATGAATCCCTTTTTTCTGAGGATAATTTTGGCAAAGTTCATTTTATTTTCAGGCACAATTTCTTTTCTAACTATAGAAACTGGGCCACACAAGTGGGACATTACAAGAAATGAGACATACTGAATCTACCTCAAGAACATTACAGTCGAACCTGTGAAATGTGACACTCGGGGAGATTCTCTTGTTTTCCCACATCTTGCAAGATTTCAACCTGGACAGGGTGTAGTCTTACCACTTGTCTGTCACCCATTTTAGTGGAAAAGACTTGAGTTTTTCTTCTCTGAAAGGTTTCCACCCTATACAAGCCCCAGTTTGGGAAGATTTTACGGTGTAAAATCTCAAAATTTCAATGTGTTTTCCAATTTTTCTAATCTCTTGGGTTTGGGCATCTGAAATTCTAGACTTAATAAACTGATGTGTACGAGTTTATGTCCTGGTACTGTAGCCCAAAGAATATGTTTAAAGAGATTGAAAATGTACATAATATAAATAATACTTTGTATAATCTTTATCTCAACTCTAAAGATGCCTGATTGGACTCTCAGACAAGCATTATACTCCTAATCACAGGATTGTATTTCAAATCCACTTGCTGCTCTACAGGAGGGAAAGATGAGACTCTGTGCAACCATAAGATTTGCTGTCTCAGAAACCCTGCATAGGGTCTCTCTGAATTAGAATCACATTCATGGCAGTGTGTTTGCCTCAATTTTAAGATGGTCATGCATGTATACTATTTAGGAGTACCTGCCTCACATATTTTTTTTGTAGCACCCAAATGATAAAATGTTTTTAAAGCATGCACAACATGCAAAGTATGGAGATATTTATCAAACAAAAAGCCCCCCAAAATTGTCAAAAGCATTCATGTAGAAAAATAAACCTACTACATCTTATGTTTTACTGCTTTTAACAAGTGAATTACCCTTTTTAGTCCCCATCCAAGCAAATAAATTCCTTAAAACAAATACATGAACAATCCAAAAATGCAGTACTTTCTCAAATAAACTATTTGGATTTTATTCTATAAGGACATCACTGAAGCTACAGCTCAGGGAGAGGGGCATGTCTGCTCAGAGCACACAGGAGCAAACGAAGAGGGAAGGAAAGAGTGGAACACATCCTATCCCACCAAGCAACCGAGAGGAATTACTGAAATCCGAATGAAGGCCCAATGTAATAGTGGGACAAGAGGAAAGTAAAAGGAAATAGAGGAAAGAACTAGGAGGCAAAGGGCATTTATAGAGGTCTAAATACAGGCATGCACATTTGTAAATATATTTTTATGTAAAGATCGGGAAATAGACCTATGAACATATATTTATATGTTAAGTATTATGGTAGCAGACAGACACTGGGCTTCTACTCAAGTGCTCCTGCAATGCAAGAACACTTTGTTCTAATAACCTGGCATTCCGTGATGCTCAACTTCCCAACACGATCTCTGAAGACAAAATGGGTACATAAACAAATGTGGTGAAGAAAGCTGACGGTGCCCGCCTATCAAAAGATGTAGCATCTGGGGTCTAAAAGGCTTGAAGATAAACAAGCAGCCATCTAGCTGAGAAACAACAAAGCCCAGAAGGAAGAAGCATGCCAGCCTGAGGTGTCGATGATAAGGCATCAAAGACCCAGAACAAAAAATCATATCAATGTGAATGAGGGGGGAGAGCAGAGTGGAGATCCAAAGCCCATCTGTAGACAATTGGACATCCTCTTACACAAGGGGCACAGGGAAGACATGAGCCAGTCAGGGTGCAGTATAACACTCATGAAACATACAACTTTCCTCTAGGTCTTTAATGCCTCCTCCCCACCACTATCATGACCACAATTCTACTTTACAAATTCGGCTAGACCAGAGCATGTACACTGCTACAGATAAAAACTCACAACACAGGGAATCCAGGACAGATAAACCCCTCAGGACCCATAATGAGAGTAGCAATACCAAGAGGGGAAGGGGAAGGTGGGGGAGGCAAGGGGAGCCAATCACAATGATCTATATACATCCCCTGCCCAGGGGGAAGGACAACAGAGAAGTGGGTAAAGGGAGACAGCAGTTGGTGTAAGACATGAAAAAAAAATGATAAATTATCAAGGGTTCATGGGGGAGGGAGGAAGGAGAGCAGAAAATGAGCTGATTCCAAGGGTTCAAGTAGAAAGAATGTTTTGAAAATGATGATGGCAACATATGTACAGATATGCTTGACACAATGGAAGTACGCATGGATACTTGTGATAACAGCTGTAAGAGCCACAAATAAAATGATATTTTTAAAAAAGAAGGTGCATCATTTGACCCGCAACTTTTCAATGTGCCCTATCTTTCAAGTGAATCAGGGGAATCAAACATTACATGAGAAGAAACACTTGGTCAAATTGGGGATGTGAGAACTCCAGACAAAGTGTAATTTATTTTTCAATTGAGCAGATCTCACTTGGAAGCAGTGCAATAATATCCAAGATGAGCTCACTGTACGAGCTGCCAAATGACTTCCCAGAACACCGCACATCCTTTAGTTATCAAGTCTCTTGATCTTGAACTGTAGTCCAGAAAGTTGAATGTCCTTTGTTTTCCTTCTTTCAACCACAGACTCAATAGATATTAACACTTTTTGCCAATGACAACCTGAGATTTGGGGTGAACTTTATCATCTTTTCTTCCTTATCATATCATATTCAAAATTGGATAAAGTGTACAGGCACATTGCATCCCTTATCAGGATCAGGAAGTCTCAAAGAGTTGTAGTGTGCTTTTTCTCCTACCCTAAAGGTATAATTATGCAATTTGTATGATAACTTTAAAAATTATCCTTCATCAAATATGATTTAGAATATAATTACTAGGGTTATAAATAAACCGCTGCCTCTTTAAGCAATCCAGAGAGACATAAAAGACAGATGGAGAACTCAGTGTGGTCTATTGCTTTATACAGCTATGGGTGAAAAAACAAAACAAAAAAGCAAAACTCACATGATTCACAGCAGCTCAAAGGCAGAGTGGGCCAAGAGCACATTGCTAGAAAACAAAGGAAGGAATAGCAAAAAAAAAAAAAAAAAAAAGCGAGGGTGGGTGATGGGGAAGCTAAACTTTGAAGTAGAAGGATTTGAAATCCGGGTTCTATAAAGAGTCCGTAAAATAATACCAAGAAGATGTTTGTATTTTGACATCAATTTTAACTGGGTTGTAACTAACAGGGTTTCAAACACTTTAGAAGCTTTAGGATTTGCTGGCTGCATTTTAACCTCTGCCATGTGACGGCTGGATACGATTAGTTTACTTGTTTTATGACATAATAAATAGGCATTTTCAGAGACTCTGGTCCATGATCATAGGAGGGTGGAAATCTTTTGTTTCCTTCTCTCCAGGTTCTGAGAAATCCACCAGGTTACATCCACTACTACCAAACTGCGATGTGGAAGGCAACTGTCTCAAGACACCTTTTAAATCCATTTGGTCAACTTTATTGTGCCGGTCATTGACTTAATTTGCTAATGGGACAAACATTGATTGTAGGTTCCATCTAAAACATCACTGCGATAATAACAATTCCTATAAATAAATTAAGTTTGTTTTTCTCTTCTATTTAAGTTAGTGAAAAATCAGCTTAGGATAGTCGTAAATGCATTTTGCAGTATCCAGTCCAACCCTGCCTCACACACGTCCTGAGTTCAATCCTTCCTGGCCTTAGTTGCTTGCTTTTCTAATGAGAGATTGGGTTGACTGAACTGATCCTTTTTAACTAGAAAACTCCATGGTTCTGTTGGCTTTCCTATGTGCAATCAATCACAAGCTTTATGGTTTCACAAATTAAAATGTGTGGTTTTGGAGATTTGTGAGAGTCCTTGAAGTCCTGTGACAAGTGGCTATTTTTAAAAATTTTGCTAAGGAAGAAATTTCATTTCCATATACTGCAAGACAATAAGTATTCAGATTTATGATGAGAAAACCTAGCCTTCTACCCACCATTTATATTTCAACAAAGACTTACCAGTAAATGTTCTATTCACAATTGGGCTCATTAAGGTTCGAAGGGGTCACTTAATTTTGAAGTGGGGGGGGGCAGAAAAAGAGGTAGAAAATACCTCTTTCCATGAGAAAATATATATAACATATTGTTTTTATTTGAAAGGAGAAAGACCAGGCTTTACACTACTAAAAAGAGTTAGCGTCTCGGAAACCGCAGGCACAGTTCGACCCTGTCCTATAAAGATACAGGGTCAGGGGTCCTGTGACTCAGATTGACCCGAGTGTAGTGAGTTGAGTTGATTGCTTTGGAAATTAGCTTATAAAATTTTAATCACATATCAAATTTAACTAAATATATCTCTGTAATGGTAATCTGAAACACAAGATCTATGGGGAATTTCCAAATGCCATTCATATGGGAATCTCCTTAATTTCTCATACTAATGACTCTTGCATCACAGAAGCTATAAGGTTTTATATAGATCCATAGATAATGTGTTTTGTAGGTGCTGCAGATCACATGAGAGAATTGTCCAATACAAAAAAATGTGCTCATTGCAAAAAGCTGTTTTGAACAACATTGCCAAATAGAATACACAGGAATATACTAGAGAAGTGCATTAAATGTTTATACAAGTGTTTTCATTACATTGATAGTCAATAGATGACTCAGAGTTTTGATGTTTTTCTTCCAGGTCAGTGGTTCACCTGTGGGTCGTGACCCCTATGGGGGTCTAACAACCCTTTCACAGGGGTCGCTTAAGACCATCAGAAAACATATAAATATTTCACAATATATAATTACATGTTGTTTTTGTGATTAATCACTATGCTTTAATTATGTTTAATGATGTTCAATTTGTAACAATCAAAATACATCCTGCATATCAGATATTTACATTGCGATTCCTAACAGCAGCAAAATTACAGTTACGAAGCAGCAACCCAAATAATTTTATGGTTGGGGTCACCACACCATGAGGAACTATATTGAAGGGTCGCGGATTAGGGAGGTTAAGAATCACTGCTGTAGGTGGTGTTGAGTAGTGACTGGCTCATACTGACCATCTCTCTGTACAAAAGAATGAAGCAATGCCCTGTTACCCATTGTCATTGTCTGTCACTGGAGAATTGCTCTTCAGATTAGCAACATGCAACATTGTTCATATGACTCCTCTTCAGCTTCCAATAAATTAATTACAGTGATATTAAAAATAGTACCAGTTCAAGTTTGAGGTCTTTCTATTATTGACTAAAACATGACAGCTATCAATTTCAATGGCATATTTAGCAAGATTAAACTAATACTTTGGTCAGGTCATGTGATCAGCATAAGTGATGAATAACATGGGCATGGAATAGAATGAAAATCTTGACTTAAATATTAAATTTTAAATTAGTTCTCAGTATCAGTTTCTTTGCCTATTTAATGAACAAAAAAATTAAAATGGGTTAAAATGATGTCTGGCCATCAAATTAATGTTAATTCTAATGCTGTTAATATCTTCACTGATCTATCTTGTATTAAAAGAGTTGGAGATGATATGTATACGTACTAGAAAGAAAAAAAAAGATTTTCACTATTGGCATCTCCTGGCTTTGAATAACGTTCATTGTGAAGTTCCTAGAATTAATAATAGGTGATGACCAAGACATGGTCCAAACCTTGATTACTACTGGATAGGAAAGCTCATTCTCTTTCCTCAGAGCTGACTTTTGAGAGTTTGGCCAGAAAGGGCACCGAGCTATCAGAACAACCTCCAGCCTTGGGGGCAGAGGTCCCTTGGGAAGAGAATCCTTGAGACAAAACGTAGCACCAGATCCCGACATAGCCCAACAACAGAGACAGCCAATATGTACTGGCTCCCTATCAGCCTAAGCCAAACCACTCGGGGGATTGTCATCTCCCTCACATGCTCCAGGAGCTGTACTGGCCCATACAGCCTACTTGTTGGGGTGCTAATCACAAAATCAGCAGTTCATAACCACCAGCTCTCCCACGGAAAATGCTATTTTCTACTTCCATGAAGAGTTACCATCTTGGAAACTCACCGGGACAGTTCTACTTTGTCCTACAGGGTCGCTATAGCTGGCAGCACATTTGGTTTGGTTTGGGTTCCATCCCTCAGGTAAGGATTTGTTCAGGAGGACCTTAGTCCTCAATGTGGTATCTTTACTATTTAACACTTTAAAAAAGTGTTTGCCAGATGGAAATTGAATTACCATATGACCCAGCAATCCCCCTACTGGGCATAGACCCAGAAAAGGGAAGAAACAAACCACGGCCAGACATCTGTGCTCCAATGTTCATTGCAGCACAGTTCACAATTGCAAGGAGTTGGAAGCAACCCAAATTTCCATCAACAGACAAATGGATTAAAAAACT
>NW_022111369.1:19741939-19745224 GCF_000313985.2 Echinops telfairi | reverse complement strand
GCTGCACCCGATACAACCATCACAAAACAAGAGACCCGAGAACTCGAAAGGCGAGGCTTCACCACCCATTTATCCCTCTGCCTTTCAACCAGCACCACATGTGATTATCGGCCAGGCTGGCACAATTAACTAACTCAATTTGCTCACTATACAGGTTAAATAAGTATGGGGAAAGGATAGAAACCTGACACATGCCTTTCCTGATAATTATCAACATGGCCATTATTGTGTTATTATTAATGGGAAATATCACTATACTGTCAGTTTTCCCTTCTTTTGGAGAGACAAATGTTATTATTCAAGTAATTTTCCATAACTTTGGTTTAATTCTGATTACTTTTCCATCCATTACTTTTCACATTACAAAATTCATTGCAGAATACAGTACTCTCTAAATTATTTTTTAACTAAATGTGAAACTCAGTTAACAAACACTTCCACACCTAATTACTCTAAATAGTTCAGGAAAGAATTATGAACACAGTAACTATATAAGGGTGTACCCAAATTGAACTGGACTTTTTTTCCCCAAAACTATACAGTTAGATTAAAAAAACAACAACCAACTATCACCTTCAAAGTACTCTCCATTACACTTACTATATTTGTCAAATCTGTGATTCCATTCTTGGAAACATTTTTCAAACTCATTTGTTTGGGTAGCTGACAGTACCTCCCTCATTTTTTACTTCACCTCTTTTAAACTGTGAAATCACTGTCCTTTCATGCCCCTTTCATTCAGGGAAATAAAAAGAAATCACACAGAGCACAGTCAGGTGATTAAGGTCTATAGGGCATGAGAGACATGCTGGGTGTTTTGCCAAAAATGGGCACACTGAAATGGCAGCATGAGCAGGTGCATTGTCATGGCGGCAAAACCAATCCCGTCTTCCACAAATCAGGTCTTTTTTTTTGTCATACACTGTTACAAAATCTTGTCAGAACCTCTAAATAGAAAGCTTGATTAACAGTCTGACCTGGTGGAACGAACTCCATATGCACTACATGTAGACATTTTCGTCTGTTTGGGAAGTTGACAGATGTCCAGAATGAGGTTTGTCATCAATGGACCTTTCACCTTTTTTGAAACAAGAACACCACTAGTACACTTGAGTTTTCCCCATTGTACTGTCCTTGTAAGCGCTGTTCAACATCACAGTGGTTTTTGCTGCATTTTTCCCTAGCAGGAAATAAAACTTCACAGCTGCATGCTGTTTTCTTAAGTATATGATCACAATAAGAAAGCTTAGAGGAAAACTCCTTTTCCGAAAAAATTCACTGTGACCACGGAGCACCTACCCAGGTGACGCCACTGGGTGCACTAACTCAGAGAGAGTTGCTTGATGTACACCTAGCAGGAAAAATATGTACTTTGAAAGCTCCACCCTGAGGAGTTTTTTTCCAGTTTGGGGGTGGGGTACCCCTTGTGTACTTAAAGACACATATAATGCATATTCACTAAGCATCATGACCACTTTTACTAGTATGTAGTAACAACTAGTAATAGCATGTGCTATCCTAAGTATGTATGATAATTTTCTAGAAGTTGGGAAAAAGGATAATTTAAAAAATAGTGCTACAAAATCATATCATAGAAACTTTATTTAAAAATATATCAAAATGCAAAGCTACTATTTCTCAACCTACCCTCCATCTAGGCCAACAAAGGAAATTTTCCTCTCGCTAAACTTTCCCTGAAGAATGTGACTTCAATTTAAACCACATCAAAACTACAATCTGGGTATCCTTGAGGGACTTACATTGTGCTTCTTTCAACTGCTCTTTGGGTTTGGAGAACAAAAAGAAGGTTGAGGAGATAACAGCATGACGGTAGGATGAGGATGGATGTTGCCCCAATAAAACTCTCATGGGATGGCCCTTCCTACATCAAAAAATAAACAATTGCATGGTCATGGTTTAAGAAAAGGCCTTTTCTAGCCAGGGCAGTTTAAATTTTCTTCAAATTTCTTCAAAGTAAATGTGTATCCTTAAAGAAAACCTATCAAGATTATCCCTTTGGGAACCTCCCCTAAACTATCACCAAGATGACCTCCCTTCCTTGAATTTAGCTCTCTCAGTAGTTCTCCTCAGAACTCCCCATTTTGCATAGACACCCACCTTTCTGAAAGGCACCCTAGCCACACTGTACTACAGAGAGAAAATACCTGCAGAGACGCCATGACAGCAGACACGTGCATAAATATGTTTTGTTTGGAGTAAACCTGAGTATATAGTAACTGCAATCCTAATAGGAATACTTTAAAAAAAAATCATTTTAGTGGGGGCTCGTACAACTCTTAACACAATCCACACACACATCCATTGTATGTTATGCACATTTGTACATTTGCTGCCCTCATCATCCTCAAAACATTTGCTTTGTACTTGAGCCCTTGGTATCACCTCCCCATTTTTCCCTTCCCTCCCCACTGCCCCCTCTCATGAACCCTTGATACTTTATACATTATTATTATTTTGTCATGTCTTACACTGGTCAACGTCTCCCTCCCTTCGCCCACTTTTCTGTTGTCCACCCCCCAGGGAGGAGGTTATATGTAGATCCTTGTAATCCGTTCCCCATGTCTTCCCTTATTTCACTGTAGATCCAGTGCTCAGGATTAAAAGCTTATTTATATAATTTAATGAATAATTATTGGGAAAAACTGATATTCTGTAAGTGCTTTAGAAAACATATCTCTTTCTAGATCTTGAATTGAGTATAATTTAAGATAGTTTTAATTATCACACACTACTTTGAAGATAAAAGAAGAGTTTAAAAGATTAACTTTATTATTTCATGTTCCTTTATTTTACTGAGGGCTGAAATGGTTCATTTCATGTGTCAGTTTGCTAGGCTTTCTTTCCTGTGCCCTCTGTCCAGCCTGATGGATTTTATCGGAATTTGTGAGCATTATAATCCAGTGAGCAGTTACTTGAAGTTGCTCTCTTTCTCATGTTTTTTGTGTCTTATGTAGATAAAGAGATGTAAATTTGTGATACACTTCACTAAAATATACATGTAATTATTTTTGCCTAAACAAAAACAAGTAGCCTGGTTGTATAGTGGTTATGTATTGGATACCTTTTTGGTCAACAGTTTGTAACTGCCCATTGCAAGCTCTGTAAAAGAATGATGAAGCTTTCTTTTCCTGTAAAGAGTTAAAGACTTGGAGACCCACAGGGGCAGTTTTACCCTGTTTTATAGGGTCACTGTGAGTCAACATTGATTCCAGGGCAGTGAGTGAGTGAGTGAGTGAGTGAGTGAGTGAGTGAGTGAGTGAGTGA
>NW_022111369.1:19735289-19741059 GCF_000313985.2 Echinops telfairi | reverse complement strand
AGTGAGTGAGTGAGTGAGTGAGTGAGTGAGTGAGTGAGTGAGTGACTGAGGGCAGTGAGTGAGTGAGTGACTACAAACAAATAAACCTGGTGCATTGAGTTGACTCTGAGTCAGAAACCCTATAGAGCAAGGCCCAATACAGTTTCCTCGTACAGCTCATAGCTGTGTCTAGGAATATATATTATGCCATATATATATATCCCGGAATTGATGGTGTCTGAAGACTTAACCAATGGGCCCCCAGAGCTTCTGTGGGGGTCTAGCCAATCCCAAATCTATTGTGAAGAGTAATTATGAAGAGTACTACATTCTGCAAGCAAGTCCAAAACATACATATATATATATGTATGTGTGTATATGTATATGTATATACATATATGTCCACGTGTGGTTATTAAGTGCCATCGAGTTGGTTCTGGGTCATCGAGACCCTCAGTACAACAGAACAAAACACTGCACTGTCCTGCACCAAACTCACCCTCAGTGGGTCAATCCATCTCGTGGAGGGCCTTTTATTTGCTGTCCCTCTACTTAACCAGGCATAATGTCCTTTACCAGGGATTGGTGTCTCCTGGAAACATACCCAAGGTTTCCAAACATAAGAGGAAGTCTCACCATCCTTGCTTCTAAGAAGTATTGTAGCTGCACACACACATATGCATACACATATATTTGGTTAGTTTACTGGTCATGTTCTTCTAGAACACCCTGACTAAGACAATGGATATGAGTGTGTAGTTCAAGAGACATATTATTAAAGCTGGAAGAACAATCTCCAGCTAGTAGCAGTTAGGAGGAGTAAACGGGACCACATGGCTTATCTTCGTTTACTAATTAAGAGTGAAGGAATTTAATGCAAAATGCTTGAGTATATATTTTGAAATAGATGTTCAAACATATATCAAGAGATAGAGATTTAACAAATGTAATCCTTCAGAAAAAATTTAAAATGGTGGAATCCAAGAGAATAAAGCAAAATATGCTTGGTGTGTGTAAGGAAGACACAGAGGTTCTCATAATTTCTTTCTTTCTTTCTTTTTAATATGAAGGTAGTTTACTAGAGGAATCCTCTTTTTTTCATTAAATACTTTTATTGGAGGCTCTTACAACTCTTATCACAATCCATCCATCCATCCATTGTGTCAAAGTTTCTTGATAACAAAAAAAGCCAAGTTACAAAGCTCTTAAAACTATTTCAATTAAAATGTCCTGGGTATATTGATACATTTCTTATATTATAAGTGTTGTTTCCCATTGCAGAGTAGAAACTATTGTTTGTGCCTGTGTGTTTTTAAAAATGGTTTCTAACCACGAGGTGTTGAAGGGATCAGGTATAAGGCATCATCAGAACAAAAAATCTTACCATAGTGAATGATGGGGGGAGTGCGGAGTGGAGATGCAAAGCCCATTAGTAGGCCACTGGAGATCCCCTTGCAGAGGGGTCTCAGGGAGGAGATGAGCCAGTCAGGCTGCGATGTAACAACGATGAGAAATACAACTTTCCTCTAGTTCCTAAATTCTTCCTCCCCGCTCCCACTACCATGACTCGAATTCGACCTTGCAAGTCTGGCTAGACCAGAGGATGTACACTGGTACAGATAGGAACTGAGAATCCAGGGAATCCAGGGCGGATGAGCCCTACAGGACCAGTGGTGTGAGTGGCGATACAGGGAGGGTAAAGGGAGAATGGGTAGGAAAGAGGAAACCGATTACAAGGAACTGTGTGTGACCTCCTCTCTGGGGGGACAGACAACCGAAAAGTGGGTGAAGGGAGACGTCGGACAGGGCAAAATATGTCAAAATACCAATTTATAAACTATTAAGGGCTCATGAGGGAGGGGGGAGCGGGGAGTGAGGGGAAAAATGAGGACCTAATGTTGGGGGTTTAAGTGGAGAGAAAATGTTTTGAGAATGATGTACAAATGCGTTTTACACAATTGATGTGTGTATGGATTGCGATAACAGTTGTATGAGCCCCTAATAAAATGTTTAAAAAAAAAAAGAGCTGATACCAGGGGCTCAAGTAGAAAAACTAAACTGTCTTGGAAATGTTGATGGCAACATATGTACAAGTGTGCTTAATACTATTGAACGATGGATTGTTATAAGACTTGTAAAAGTCCCCCAATAAAATGTTTAATTTAGAAAAAAAAAATGGTTTCTAAACTTAAGAGCATTTAAAAAAACTCATCTCTGTGGGGGACTATATTTTTATAACTGCTTCAACATTAGAGTTTTAATAGGATAAAATTTTACAATGAAAAATCAATTTTGAGAATAAAACGCACTCAACCTTAAATCAAAAACAGGAAGTCCAAACGCACTCCTATGGAGTGGATTCCTACTCAGAGTTACTCTACAGGCTACAGTAGAACGACCTTTGTGAGTTTCCAAGACTGGTAAACTTTATGGAAAAAGAAAGCCTAATTTTTCTGCCACAGAGAGGCCAATGGTTTTAACTGTTGATCTTGAGGTCAGAAGTCCACACATAACCACTATGCTACCAGGACAACCTTAAAATAATGATTCTTTAATATGAACAGCATCATTAAGGCTTACATTATTAGGGAAGCTAGAATATTTGCAAATACTGTATTATCAAGGTAAAAATTGGGCTGAATATCAGTAACTAAATTATATTTAATAAAGTAGAAGGTCGGAAAAAGAAGATCCTCGATGAGATGGATTGATACAGTGACTACAGAAAAGGGGCTATGTGAAAGGATTCACATTTTGTGAATATAGTTATGCTAAAATATCTTGAGTGAAGTTTTTAGTAATGTTTATTAATGTGAATTGCTTTTCCTGACATATAATAAAAACAAATATATAGTCTTCAGCAGATGAATAGATTCTCTGATGGTAATATTACTATCACAAATTTGCCAAAGCCCAAATGAGTTTTTTATCTAAGGACTTGCAATATCACTTATGATAAAAGTTTTATGAGGATTATGACAAATATTTCCATTTACACATTGTAATGATGAATATGTGGTACAGAAAATACTCTTAAAGTGGCTACCATATCCTCTACCATGTCTATAAATAAATTGATTCACCAGTCTTTGTTTAATTGAATTATAATAAATATTGGCTGGTGAACTAAGAGGTAAAATTTTCATATTATCTTGTAACTATTTTTTTAATTTTAAGGAGAAAAATGAAAATTTGATAAATGTAATTTTAAAAGCATTTTTCCCTTATAATGTGAACTTTTGGCATCAGCAATTTGTATCCTTTTGACCACTAAATGCTGTACTCAGCATTAAGAAAATTAAGCAAAATATATAAGGACTGATACTGAATTTCCTTCCTGGTGCTGGGGGTGATGCAATTTTGCACTGACACATAAGCTAATTAGATTGAAATTTGCTAAGGTTGTTCCTATACTTAGAAAAACTAAGGGGATCATCATTTGCTATGATGTGTTGGGTGCTAAGATGGGGCTCTTTGTTCAAGTGCAATATAATGATGCCTGGCATACCGGTGGATTGCTGGCTGAACAGGAATTTACAGTTCACCCTGATCTGGTACTCACTGGCCTGCTAACCTGGAGATCCAGCGATTGAAACCACCAGTCAGTCCTCAGGCGAAAGATGAGGCTTTCTAGTCCTGTAAAGAGTTATTCACAGGGGACAATTCTACCCTGTCCTACAGGGTCATATGAGTGAAAAATATCTCCAGGGCAGTGAGTTTGGTGGGATTTCCTCTTTTGTTTACTGACCTAAATGTTAGCAGTTCAACCAATGGCTGCAGAAGAACGTCTTAGTGATTTGCTTCACTAAAGATTACAACCAAAAGAAACCCAACAGAGTAGTGTACCCTGTAGCCAACGTGGCAATTTAAGTCAAACTAAACTTGGCAACAAGTTCTGTGTGTCCCTTTAAGTTCGAGTAGTGCTTCCTCTCTGAGTTTCCAAGGATAGAAATCTTTATGGGAGAAGAATGCCGCATCTTTCTCCCCAAGAGCAGCTCCATGTGTAACCCTCTCGCTCCTTTGTAAATGATAATGCTGTTTTGTTTAGCAGAAAAATTTAGGAGGCATAAATGTTTCAACGGTAATAGTTAAATTTCAAGAGACACATTCAATTTTACATAGATGTTAACTTAAGGGGGAGCAAATAGCCATCTCTGTCTTCTCTGGGTTGGGAACTAACCTTCGGTTTGGCAGTCCAGTACTTAGCAGACAGCACCGCCAAGGCTCCTATGGCTGACAGTCAGGTGCAGGCTAGCCGCTTCCGAGCCAGACCCCAGAAGCAAATGCTGCCCTGTCCTGCACCATCCTCAGGACTGCTGCTGTGTTCGATCCCATTATTGCAGCCACTGTGTCACTCCATCGCCTTGAGAGTCTTCCTCGGCTTCACCAACCCTCCACTTTGCTAAGCACCAGGGCCCTCTCCAGGGTTCCTGATGCATGGACACATTTCACCCTGAGATAACGTTTTTTGACTCAGGGATAAGGAGACCACACAGCAGCACAGAAGGAAAAACAAAGGTAATTTGAGGGTTTACTTTTGTTCCTTAACACCATAGCCAAAGGCAGGTCTGGCTTTCAAGCAATACAGTATCTCAAAGAACAGTATCTGGAAAATTAGCTACAAATGGGCCAAAAAGGAGTATTGAATCCTTACCTTCTCACATTTCACACAGAAATCCCAGATGAGAATTTTTTTTAAGTGCTAAGAGGACTAACAAAGCATCGTTAATTTTATCTTTCTATTTTAGAGTGACATTTAAAAATATATAATTATTACTCCCAAGCCAAAAAATTATAAAGAAAAAAAGGAGACATTTGACATAACAAAAATTGTACTGTCTCCCCAAGAAAAATATAAAGAAAAGACAGAGTAGCAAATATCTATAAGCTACATTAAAGAACAAATGTTTATATTGCTCAAATTTCAACAGCTTGAAACAATGCAAAAAAAACCCCGATTCTCCAAAACATACCTCATCAGTAAATGGAGTTTAGTCTCAGAAACTGTCCCTAAGAAAAGACTTTATGAGCAAGGACTTTATATGTGATGTGCGGGGAACAAAGGCAGGGCACTGAGAAAGTAAGATAGGGGAGGGAGGATAGGCAATAAACAAAACAGCATTATCATTTGCAAAGGAGCCTTGGTGGCCCAGAGGGTTACACATGGAGCTGCTCTTGGGGAGAAAGACAGGCACTCTTCTCCCATAAAGATTTCTATCCTTGGAAACTCAGAGAGGAAGCTCTACTTACGTAAAGGGACAATATGAATTAGAATTGCCTCTACGGCAGTGAGATTGAGTTTTTGGTTTTTGGTTTTTCCAGCCATTGATATAAAGCTGCCTTACATGGTGTGAATTCCTTGGCACTGTGGTCCTCTGTGTAGGAGAACAGAGTGGTCTCTGTGGATTTGGAAACCACCATCAAAGAAAGAGGTGTTGCTTCTGAGGGCCAACAAGGAGAGTAGAGATACCAGGAGGATTAGGGGAGAGTGGGGGGAAAATGGGGAACCAATCATAAGGATCAACCTAGAACTCCCTCCCAGGGGGACGAACAATGGAAAAGTGGGTGAGGGGTGACTGAGGATGATGTAAGATATGGGAAAAATAATTTATAACTTTGGCAATTGGAAGTAGGCTGGAGTTTACTGAAATGGTTTGTCTCCAGGGAAATGGGAGAAGCATCACTACAGCCACTGCTATAAGGAGCAAACAATATGAACTAAAGTTTACGTTAAAATAGAAAATGAATGGTGACATGAAAATAATGATAGACTTCATTAGTGACCAAGTAA
>NW_022111369.1:19732914-19735041 GCF_000313985.2 Echinops telfairi | reverse complement strand
CCATATCTTACATCATCCTCAGTCACCCCTCACCCACTTTTCCATTGTTCGTCCCCCTGGGAGGGAGTTCTAGGTTGATCCTTATGATTGGTTCCCCATTTTCCCCCCACTCTCCCCTAATCCTCCTGGTATCTCTACTCTCCTTGTTGGCCCTCAGAAGCAACAAAGCCCACATGGAGGAAGCACACTAGCCTGTGTGATCATGAGGTGTCGATGGGATCAGGTATCAGGCATCTAAGACCCAGAATAAAACCACACCCAAGGTGAATTGGGGGGTGTGGGGTCATGGAGTGGAGCCCCAATGTCCATCTGTAGACAATTGGACATCCCTTCACAGAGGGGTCACAGGGAAGAGATGAGCCAGTCAGGGTGCAGTATAGCACCAATGAAACACACAACTTTCTTCTAGTTCTTTGGTGCTTCCTTCCCCCCACTATCATGACCTCAATTCTACCTTACAAATCAGATTAGACAAGAACATACACACTACTATAGATAAGAGCCCCACAACACAGGGAATCAAGGATAGATAAACCCCTCAGGGCTGACAAGGAGAGTAGACATAGTTTGACTTTTTATGATTTCTTTCAAGATTGGTTTTAAATATATTATGCAGAAAAAGACATATGTTTGCCAATGGGAACATAACTGCTTAAACTGCTCTGGAAAATAACATGCAAGTATGTTTCATTATGTTTTATGTGCATTGCCTCAGTAGTTCAATTTCCTGACTCTCTTATTTACAATTATATCTCTACTGTCTGACACTTCCTTCAGCTTCCATGCATTGTTTGTCTCCACAACACAGATCACCATCTAACAACTCCATTTCCTTTTCACTTTTTTAAAACTTAGTGTCTGTTACAGTCACTGCAATATATGTACCACGAGAGCAAGGATTTGTGTTGATGTTATTGATAGCCATTTAGAATACTGAAAAGTAGATTGTACAAAACAGAGATTCAGTAAAATTTGTTTAATGAATAAAGTTCCATGAATACGTCATAAGGCATCAATAAGAAAACTGATAGAAAATATATTTATATCATTTCTCCAAGTGGAAACTCAGAAATAACATAATGAACAAAGAGTAGTTATAAGCTATATGATATATATACATATTTTACAAATTTACAAATGTATTTTTGACATGGAAACTTGAACACACTAGATCATTTAGCCAACAAAACTATAGATTCTGTATGAATCATATTTTACTAAAAGTAAATTGTGCAAAGCTGCATCAAGAAATATTAACTGATTTCTCTTGGTAGTAAACTCAGAGATGATTGTCATGTTCTGACTGAAATGTCACATATGATTTTGATATCGTATGCTTTTTATACATGTATGAATTATAAACCTATTTTCATTGTGAAAACATCTTTATTTCTTAGAAAATAGGTCTTGACTATGCATCAGACAAGAAAATGTTTGAAAATGATCCAAATGTTCATATAGATTACAAGGCCCTAACTTGTGAATCCACTAATTAACCTACACTGTGGTGTATTGGTGCCACTGAGTGGTTCTGACTCGTAGCGACCCAATGTGCAACAAGACAAAACACACATAGGCCCTTCCACTCTGTTTTCCCTTTTGCTCGAGCCCACTGTTGCAGCCACTGAGCCAATCCAGCTGGTCACAGGTCTCCTACATTTCGCGGCTGCTCTACCTTCCCAAGGAGGCTGCCCTTCTTCCTCTAAGGATTGCTTTGCAGTTACAGCAGATCCAAAGGACTTGAGATGAACTGTTGACATCCATGCTTCTAAGAAGCATTCGGGCTGTAATTCTTCCCAGACAGATTTGGTTGCTCTTTTAGCAGTTCTTAGTACTTCCAATAGTCTTCGCTAGAACCATAATTCAAATGCATTGATTTTTTTCAGGCTTCCTTATTCAATCTCCAGCTTTCACATGCAGATGAGGTGATTGAAGATACCATAGTTTTTGTCAAACGCACCTTAGTAACATCCTTGCTTTTCAACGCTTTAAAGAAGACCTATTTTTTTTAATCATTTTATTGGGGGCTCATACAACTCTTATCGCAATCCATACGTACATCAATTGTATAAAGCACATTTGTACATTCGTTACCCTCATCATTCTCAAAACATTTGCTCTCCACTT
>NW_022111369.1:19727074-19732731 GCF_000313985.2 Echinops telfairi | reverse complement strand
CCTTCAAGGTATCGCCATTCTCATCACTGGTCCTGAAAGGATCATCCATCCTGAATTCCCTGTATTTCCAGTTCCTATCTGTACCAGTGTACATGCTCTGGTCTAGCCGGCTTTGTAAGGTAGAATTGGGATCATGATAATGGGTGTGGAGGAAGCATTTAAAAACTAGAGGAAAGTTGTATGTTTCATCATTGCTACACTGCACGCTGACTGGCTCATCTCCTCCCACAACCCTCCCATAAGGGGATAACAACACCTATTTTTCAGGGTTTTCAGGTTAACATTTTTCAGGGAATATTATTGTAAATTTTTCCTGACAACCAATCATATTGTTTGAGTAAATAGCATCCAGTCACATAAGGATTTATTTTATTACAAGTGAATAATTCAGGTGGTGAGGAAGGGATAGGAGACCTGGTAGGGCTGATCAAGGGCAATGTAATGGCGGAATTACTGAAACCCAAATGAAGGCTGAGCATGATAGTGGGACAACAGGAAAGTAAAAGGAAATAGAGGAAAGAACTAAGAGACAAAGGGCATATACCATCAGGCTGTGACCTGTTTGAAAGGTTGAATACCTCCCCTACACTTTTATATATCTTCAAGTGGACATGAAATTATATAACTACCACCGACCATTCCTTGTCAACTTGACATCTTTACACAAATCTTTAGCTGTGCATACTCTTAAAAAAGAGTGAGCTTCTGATAGGCCAACAGAATTTGCATGAGTAGTAAAATAAAACTTTTAAATCATAAGCTGCTATATTTTTATTTAATAAAATTGACTTTTCTTGCTTTTATTTCTGCAAATTAATTATGTTGTTAAAATAAAAGTCCTTCACATAATTTTCTCCTATTGATTGTAGTGATTCAAAATACCATGATTATAAAATACGGTAATTGCATTTAAAGCATACAAAATATGTTTATGCATTCTTCAAATGTTTATATTACATTTGAAATATTCTGAAATCAGAAGTTCATTCTTGAAATATTCTTATTTATGAAAATGAAAGATAACTATGAAATGTAACTAGTGAATATCAGTAATATAAAATATGTAAAGCTGTAAGTTTAATAACATGAGCATTTAATTAATCTTACAAAGTAGATTCACAAGAATGCAAGTACATACATGTTCTAGCTTTCAATGTCCATCTAGTTGCCAATATAAAGAAATTATTTTATATTGATGAATGTCATGTCAAATGTGCACATGTACATGTGCATGCATGAACATTTGTGGTTGGAGTAAAGAATTAAAATGCTGACCAACCAACCACAGGGTGGTGGAAATTAAAGACTGGTGGTCTGCTTCTGAAGAATCAGGCTTTGCAAACCCTACTGAGCATAATTGTACTCTGACACATGAGGTCACCATAAAGATTGAACCTGTGGTCTACTCAATGGCAACTATTTGTTTATAGGTACACACATACACATATTCACATATGTATGTCTACATATGAACTTTCAGAGTAGTATGACTTTTTTAATATTTGAAAATGTTTCTGAGCCATCATGTACAACTGGGAACCAAATTAAGGAACCAAATTAAAAAACAAAACCAATATATTCTCATGGGGTTGATTTTGATTCATAGTAACCTTATTAAAAACTAATTGTCATCAGTCAATTCTGACTCATAGTAACTCTATAGGGCAGAGTAGAACTGTCCCTCTGGGTTTCTGAGACTGTAACTCTGTGTGGGAAGAAAAGCCTCATCTTTCTCCAGAATTTCAGCTGGTAGTTTTGAACTGTTTACCTTGCAAGGGTTTCATCTTGCTTGGATTCACAACCAATACTCATGGAAGCAGCTGTCAAAAGATCAAAGAACCTGTTGCATTGGGCAAATCTGCTGTACAAGACTTATTTTAATTTAAAAAACTTCAATGGTTTTCATAGTTCAATCACATTAAACAGTATTGTACAATGGCTACTACAGTCAGTTTCAAACAGTTTCTTCCTTCTTGAATTCCTTGATATCAACTCCCCTTTACCCACTCCCCCACTGCCCCCACCATAACCCCAGGAATCCTTATCCTAATTGTATCTATAGGTTCATCAATCTGGAGTTTCATATACTGGAAAAGAATAAAACAGATAACAAAGATTCACGAAAGCTTAAAAAGAAAGACCCCTCCCTCCCCCTCCTGCCTTCACCTTCCTGCTGGCTGATCCTGATTGCTGCCCAAACCACCGCCATTGGATCCACGGGAAGTTGCATCCACCAGCCTGTGATTTTCCTGAATTCTGCATCATTGCATGTGACTCTGTGAATCTTATGGACTGTGTAGAAAGACGGACGGAGTAGAGGGACATAAGGACTAGTCTCTGACTTATGGACTTGAATTAGGCTGGCTTGGATTTTCTCTTGATATAAATTACTTCTTGATATAAAGCTCTTTCTTACACATGAGTGTCACTGGATTTGTTTCTCTAGTCTATCCGGCCTAACACACTATGTAATAATAATAATTAGGTGGTCAATATTTTCAGATGATAATTAAACAAAATACTTTGCTAGTTATATCCGTACCAAATATGTTACAAATCCACAATCTTTAAATTTGAGATTTGTTCTGAAGGAGAAATGTACCAAAAAAAGTACCCATTACATTCAGATATAAGAATCATTAATAATGTTACAATACTAGATTCAAGTATATTTAGTTGAATTGGAAATTACTGAGAAAAGTCAATCAAGCAAAATCCCCTATATGTGTGTCAATATGCATGAAAATATGTCCTACCTTGGCACAGAGGCAGGCATGGCCTGAAAACTAACAAAAAATAGGACACAAGTGGAAGAAACCATTCCTTTAGGTAAACATCTAAGCCACTGTAAGGTAAAATTGTAAGGCAGGGTAAATTGTAAGGTGACTGTTGCAACTCTTTTGCTAAAAGAAAGGTCAGTTTCTTCAAAAAGCGTGAAAAACAACCTTGACTAAAAGAACATGGACACTAATACGACCTTTTTTATTTTTTAAATTTTGGAAAGTGTTGGCTTATAGTAAAATCGATTTTCTTAAAAACAAAAACCATGCCCAGATAGTGTTGCTAACTTATGAGGGGGTACCCCTCCCCACCCCCCAAAAAAACGCAGAATTTTTTGTGTAGAATA
This sequence comes from Echinops telfairi, assembly GCF_000313985.2. Taxonomy (NCBI): domain Eukaryota; kingdom Metazoa; phylum Chordata; class Mammalia; order Afrosoricida; family Tenrecidae; genus Echinops; species Echinops telfairi. The sequence continues at coordinate 19,729,604 of NW_022111369.1, read as the reverse complement.
CTACATATTTTTCCCATCAAGCAACTCGCTCTGGTTAGTGCACTCAGTGGCATTACCTGGGAAGGTTCTCTCTGGTCAGTGAATGTTCTTATAAAAGCAGTTTTGCTCGGACCTCCTTTTTTTTTGATAGCTGATTTAAGAGAACAGCATGCAGCTGTGAAATTTTGTTTCTGCTTAGGAAAAATGCTGCAAAAACTTTTGTGATGTTGAACACAGTTTACAAGGTCTGTGCTATGGGAAAAACTGAGGTGTATGAGAGGTTTTCTGGTTTCAAAAACAGTGAAATGACACTTAATGACAAACCTTGTTCTGCACGTCTGTCAACTTCCCAAATAGATGAAAATGTTGACAAAATTCATGCACTTGTGCTTGAAGACTGATGACAGACCATTGAAAGGTGGGAAGTTATGTGGACTATTTTGGAGTTTAGTTCAGCAAATTTTAATGGAAGATTTGGGAATAAGAAGGGTCGCTGCAAAATTTGTGCCTCGGGTTCTGACTGACCAGGAAAAAGAGCATAAACTGGAAACATGCTGTGCTTTGAAAGAATAGTTCCAAAGCAGCCCAAACTTTTTTGACAAAGTCATTACTGGTCAAAGTCAATTCTTATGACCCTGAAAGTAAACATCCATCAAGGCAGTGTAAGACCCCATTGTCACCTGGCCCAATGAAAGCTTGTCAAGTGAAATAAAAGATCAAGATAATGCTCATTTACTTTTTCGTGTGAGAGGGACAGTATATTTGGAGTTCATTCCACCAGGTCAGACTGTTAATCAAGCTTTCTATTTAGAGGATCTGAAAAGATTGTGTAATAGTGTGTGACCGGAAAAAAAAAAAAAAAAAAAAGGTCTGCATTGTGGCAGGCAGGGGACTGGCTTTGCCAACACAACAATGCACCTGCTCACACACCAGTTTTTGGCAAAAATCAGCATTTGTCTCTTGCCTCTCACAGCTTACTCACCTGACCTTGCTCCATGTGCCTTCTTTTTGTTTCTACAAATGAAGAGGAACATGAAAGGACAGCAATTTGAAGACATGGAAGAGGTGAAGAAAAAAACGAAGGAGGTGCTCTCAGCCATCCAGCAGATGAGTCTGAAAATTGTTTCCAAGAATGGAATCACAGATTTGACAAATGTATTAAATGCAATAGAGAGTACTTTGAAGGTGATAAGGTTGTTTTATAAGAAAAAATTTAAATACATAGCTTTGAAAGAATATCCAGTTTTGGGGGGGAGTGCCCCTCATGTGAGATTATGTACTACATCGTAAACTGTAAAATAGAAGTGGCTATGTTAGCCAGAGAGACTATTAAAGAAATGTGCACAGATATGTGTATTTGCAAATAAACACTGTGATGCAGGAATAACATTTAAAAATACAAACTGTAGAGTTTTCTATCCCTAGCCTACTTTCGTACTCCATGTACTTATTGTCCATTCATCTGGGTAGCCATTCTATGTTAAGCTGGGAGAAATAAGCCTGCAGAAAAACAATGAGTTAATCTTAAAATAAATACAATTTCTAATTCTGTTTCAAATTCTACAATAGGTATTACTCACATAAAGAAAATCTGTTTGGGAGTTATGAAAAACTTTATGGTGGTTGTGAGACCAGTGTTTGGAGTTTACTGATTTAGGAATCAAAATGGTTCCACGTGTCTACATGGATGGAACTGTTGCTATTACTAGCTACCAGTGTATCCATTTTCATTCATATTGACCCTATATGACAGTATAGAACTGCCTCATAGGGCTTTTGTTTTGGGGGGGGTGTTTAGGCTACAATATTAAAAGAAATCCCTACGTTTGCAACCTTTTGGTCAGCAATTGTGAAATGTGTCAACTTGGCTCAGCCAGGATTCTCAATGTGATCTAATATAATATAATGCACTTCATGATGGGAGATGCTGTGAACCAAAGAGCTACTCCAGCAAGGCCCTGATGATATTTCCTCAGGAGTTTGGCCCTCTTGATATTTAAATAGACACTGTGGACCATTTTATTCTTTATGCTAGACTCAAATGCACATATCTCACATCACTCTTTGGTTCTTGAACCAACAGACTGCTGACCCCAAAAACTCTCAATGGCCTGCTATATTGCATTCTGTCTCAGTGAGTCATCAGAGCTCACCAGTCTTGAATTTGTTTGACTCTGTCAGCCTGAGAATTTCTTGCTTCATCAGCCCAGGCAGCTGCATGGTTCAAGAAGAGCCTCCACCTTAACATCTGAACAATGGATTTGATGCAGATTGGACTTAACCACTCATAACATTGTATGAGTCATTTTTCTTGATATAAACTTCTGTCTTTGTATACCTACATATGCATCACTAGTCTTGCTTTTTCTAGAGAATGAAACCTAACAAAGCAATCAAACACTTAATCTTTGGGCCATCACAACACCTTGAGTGGAATTGGAGAATAGATGAGAGTTATAGATAGATAGATAGATAGATAGATAGATAGATAGATAGATAGATAGATAGATAGATAGATAGATAGATAGATAGATGATAGATAGATAGATAG
>NW_022111369.1:19715324-19726765 GCF_000313985.2 Echinops telfairi | reverse complement strand
AGATAATTCTACTACATAAAAAGGAGTCCGCTTTCATAGGTGACTCTCAGATGTTACTGTGCTCTTATACCCTATCTGGCACACTTCAGCTTATGCATTTTGCTGGAAAGCTTTGGGAAAATGACCTTTATTTTTGAAGTAGCTAGTCCAGATAAAACTTTATCTTCACAATAATGAGTGAAACGGAAAAGAGCTTGGTCTACTATGATTCCATACAGGTTTTGTGACATTTCACTGATAAAATAATGACTATTTTGAGCTTCTGAATACTTTACCTAAAAACCTGAATATGGCAACACTTTGTAATATATTAAATAGTAGAAAAAATAATTTGCCAAAGCCAAGCTCACCTAGTGAATACACACTTTAAAAAATAAAAAGTAAAAAAAATAAAATAAAAATAAAAATAAAAATAAAAAATAAAAAGTAGGTTATATATAACACTAGTGTATGTTCTCTTAACTTGAGACAGAACACATCTATCATATACCAACAACTATTCCTCACAATATGATTCCTTTCAGCCTTTGACTGGGAAGCTAGACAGAATTCTCCTAAGGGAGAGGGGCATTTGCAGTGGAGTCTCCATGTTATTTTGATTGATCTGCTAAATTAGGTTTTGCCTTCTAACTATTGAGACACCCTCTCTCAACAAGAGCTTTTGTGAGCTTCGTCATATACAATTATCAGAACTAGAAGACTGAAACCTTCCTGTCAGAGTTCATTTAAAGAGGAAATGTGATGTGATATTGGAGACATCTTAAACTCCTCCTAGAATGGGAAAACAAGGGTCAATGACTTATGCATATAACTTGTGAATTATATATATTATATAATGGAAATATCATCAGCTCCAGAACAACCAAACCTCATGGCCCTCAACTAGATTTTGAAGCATACCAAACCCTATAGGACAGATAGAAATATCCTTGTGGGTTTCTGATAGGAGTAGAAAGTCTCATCTTTCTCCCACATACCCTATGTTTCCCCAAAAATAAGACAGTTGTGGGGAACAGAAGGAATTCTCTTAAGTTGTCTCCCCAAAATATGTACCAAACTTAGCTGCTTAAGAGTGACTGTAGGCAAAAGTAGGTCAGAGGTTATTCTCCTTAACATTGGCCATCTGTAGTGGCTAGACTATTAGTCTGACTCACCCTGAATAAGACCCACTCCCTTCTGATAAGGATAATGGTGGTCTATTCACTTGCAGACTTACCAGAGATGTCAAACCCGCCCAAGGGTGACCAAGGTTAGTTAGCCATTATCAGCTGTCTAGATCAAGCAGACACCAGTCTATTCCACAACCAATGTGGGTACACCCCTGGGTGATTCCCCTCCTATTGATTGTATTGCCTATGTTAATATCCCTCCTGGTGACTCAGGTTATTGTCCACTATCAGGGAACTTGCATGCCTCCCAGAATAGTAATTGTCTGTTTTTATTATGTGAGAAGTTAGAGTGATCAAACTTGTTCTAGAATGAATCGTATAGCCCTTTATGTGATGTATAACTCTATGATGCGTGGTTAGCAATAAATATCGAGGCTCCCTGGTGGCTGGAGAAGGTGGTTAAGGAGGACGAAGCAGCAGCTTCTTCTCTGACAGCTAAGCCCCCTCCACGAGGACCATCAAGCCTGGCTGAGGTGAGCTATGCCACCATGAATTGCGTCTGACTCCATTACTTGACTCTATCCTTTAACTCTCATGCTCTCTATGACTTTACTATAATCTCTACTTATTATCGCTGTACAATTGCGCCTACCAAACCTGTGATGTTTTGTGGGGTTCCCTCTTACCCTTAACCCCACAGACAGTGTCTTATATTAATTTTTGCTCCCAAAGATGCGCTAGGTCTTATTTTCAGGGGATGTCTTCTTTTTCCATGAAGAAGAATACGGTACACATTTATTGTTGAACAACAAAAAAAGGAAATTTATTATCTGTATATGGTAGTAGTTGTCATCACAAACCAGCATAACCAGACAAACTGTGAATCCTACAGTATCAAGAATTTTTTGTTACTACCATTATTTCCATGTACAACAATCTATGGTACATTTATTCATTTAGTCAATGACAGTCATGTCATTATCTTCTGGAACATCATCATAACAATCCAAACCCTGAATTTCCTGGGGAATTTCTTGTGACTCCATTTCTTTCAGAATCAGTGGGCCAAATCTCTCATGTTTAACAATAGCGCTGTCCTTAAATAAGTACTTCTTGTCAAGGTAGCCTGCTCATAGTGCATGTGCAATGCAACTGTCAGTGATTTTCTCCCATGAATTCTTCACCCAAGTTACAACCTCTTGCAGTTTAGGTTTCACAAAGTTTCCACGCTGATTTCTCTCCATTGTATTTTCAATGCAGTCATTAATTTCCATGTGCAAATTGTCCTTGAATGGCTTGTTTATTGCAATATCAAGAGTCTGGAAATAGGCCACCATTCTTGTGGGAATCATTATTTGATCTATTTTTCTTTGGTGAAGAAATGTCTTCATGGCTTTAGCATAGTGAGCGCTGGCTGCATCCCAGACTAGCAGACCTCTTTGGCTCCCTAACATAACAAGCGGCAGCATTAAATGGACCCACTTCCTTATAACTGCTTGTGTGACTCAGGGTTTTTCAGTTTCAAGAATAAAAATGCCCAAAACACGTTCAATCTTTTCCTTCTTGCCCTTAGAAATTAAAGGTGGGATTTTAGTGCCATCCAGACGAATTGCCAAAATACAGGAAACGTGCACTTTCATAAGCAGTGGAGGGAATGTACACTGAGGAAGCACCCTGCTGTTCAATTGTTATTTGAGATGATTGGCCCATAAACACTGCAGTTTCATCCATAGCAATCATGTTGGAAAGATTGTATTTAGAGAAGTCAGCATCATCAATAAAGTACTTGAATGCAAGGGCTCACTTAATAACTTGAGCATCTTCCAGCCTACACAACGTTGTGGATCTTCCTAAAGACAGTTGACTTTGCTGAAGGAAATTATCCAGCCAGTGTTGCAGTGCTTTGAAGTCTTCGGGGGCTATGTCAAACTGTGGAGCCATTGCAAGGGCAAATTCTTGAATCTGAGCCCTATTCACAACCAAAGCCTTTGCTGCTCTCCTGTCAACAACCCATTCACAGATCAGGTCTTCCCGCTCGGAAAATAATGATTGCCGACCTGATCCACACTTGCGCTTTTTAGCATTTCCCTTGTCCACTTGTTCAATGAGGTTACCATACTCTCCTCGACATTTTCGGACCAATCAGATCCTCAACATCTCTTTGCAGAAAGCAATAAGATTTTGGCCCCAAGAGTCTCCCACGATTCCTTTCTTGTACTCCATGGAGTAGCTTTTTCTTTTTGCACTCATATCTTGGGGTAAGAAAAAAAATGAAAGTGGGGTATTAGGGGTGTGGGGATCACTTAAAATGACAAAGGAGGATCAGAGGGGGGAATCAAAATGACACAGGAGAATCAGAGGGGTGGATTACCATTTTGTAACCCTTTCTGATCCTCCTGTGTCATTTTAAGTGATACCCCAGTGCCATTTGAAGTGGTCCCCCTCCCCGCACCCCTGTGCCAGTGGACACCTTCATCAGACAGACCCCCCACCCCTTGTTCAGACATTTCCCCCATACCTCAGTCACCCCTGTGTGTCCACACAATGTGCCCAACTCCTGCCCCGCGTGACTCACTACCTAATTGTGAGTCAGCCAGACTCAGTCAGGACAGAATGAGCAGCAGGCGGCAATTTGTCCTGGTGGCAGCACATGCTCTCTGATGAAAAGAGACCTCGCACTTCCTGTCTGCTCGGGCTGCCTGCAGCCAATAGTGAGCTGCACAGTGGCGCAGAGTTCAGAGTTATGGTAGCTTCAGGGGGCCTTATTATCGGGGAGGCCTTATTTTCCGGGGAGGTCTTATTTTCAGGGGGATGCCTTATATTTCAGCGAGAGGCAAAACTGTAAGTAGGTCTTATTTTGGGGGAATGTCTTACTTTAGGGGAAATATGGTAGCAGCCAGTTGTGAATTGCTGACAATGTGATTAGCAGCCCAATGAGTAATCATTATGCCACCAGGAATTTTTTTTTTTATTCTCAACATAAGCTCCATCAAATTCCATTGCTTTTCGTAAGCAATGAATCCATCCCTAAAGAAATACAGATACTGAGATTTCAGTCACAACAATGTTGTTTTTCATGGATTATTAACAAAAGAAAAATGGGTGTTCTTTAAAGATTTTTTTTTTTTCAGATTGGGAAACCAAAAGAAACAGAAGGAGCCAATTCAGAACTGTAAGGAGAACATATAATAATTTCCAATTTTAAAAAATCAATAAAAATTGCCTTTATTTTATGTTAAGAATGAACAGAAAATTGTGGAGGAAAAGAGCTCTCTGGTGAATCATTCCTGAATGTTTTTCTACTAAATTGTCAGCCACCTTTCTCAAAACACTCTCATAATAAGCAAATGTTATCAGTCTTTGGACCTTCAGAAAGATAATAATTAAAATGCCTTGAGCATACAAAAAAACTTTTGTCATCTCTTTGCTCTTGACTAATCTGCTATTAATCTGAAGAAACCACTTCTACCTCTTATTAGTCATTGCTTAGATTGTGTTTTGTCCTCAGGATGATACTGATAAAACAATGTTTCATCTCTTGTTATAATTCTTCCAAGAAATGATTTTGGATCTTGATCCCACTTGTTTAAAATTTCCATGGAAAGTTCGGCTCTTGTTGCAGCTGATCTGGGTGGAACAATATAGTCACCAATCAAGCTTGCTCAACTTTAATTTTCAGTCAGAATTGTGTAAACTGAATGAACTGAGAAGTCTACGGGGTTTGCGATTGTTTCCACCACTAATCATCAGTCCTCTTCAATGAGAGAAAAAATGAATTCAGTTACTCTTTTTTCCTCACAAATTGATTTTGATGGTCTCCTGTTATAGGCTTCACTTTCAGCATTGCTTCACTCCGCCACCAGCTCAGCTCTTTCCTAGCGTGGACTGGAAAGCCCACCCTGGCATCTTCTGAAGGTCTCTTGGCTCTGCTGTCACTATTTCTCTGCTAAAGCTTCTCATTATCTCCTGTTGTCTCTAGTGTTACAGCTGTCTTCTGGGCATATGAGGTTCCCAGCACCAGGAGGACAGGTCAAAAGAACATGTTCAACAGCAATCCCTTCTTGGTAGAGAGTCACCTCTCCACTTACCACCTGTGGCATGGCTATTTTAAGTCTAGTTGGATGGTAAAAATTAACTAATTCTTTCATTAGGGTCTCATGTACCTTATTTACATTACTAGTTAATTATCCAATCCCATTGTTGGATTAGAACCTCATTTGTTTAGCACCACCTAGTCATTTCGAGTAGTTACAAAGACAATAGCTAAGAAGGTCATATTAAGTAATCCACCATACCACAACTTGTATCTCAAATTACAGTATATGACTCACACATATCAGATTCACCAGAATTTTTAGCTCTAGATTTTAAAAAGCTAGATTTTTTAGCATTAGTTCCAAAAATACAGACCTGAGACATCTGGAAAAGGCACTTTTAACATGTTCCTCTGGCTAGACTGAACTTTTGTGAGGTTCTCTACAGTTGTCGTGTGTGTGTGTGTGTGTGTGTGTGTGTGTGTGTGTTTCTGAGAAGCTCTCTCCTATTTCATCAAAGCACGTCCTGTAGATGAACGGTACATTCATACACTCCAAATAAAAGTGCATCATATTTATTTGAACACGAAAAGGTGTAATGTCAACATTTCGCCTTTTATTTATTCTTTTGAAAGAAAGAATAGATTCTGAAATAAGAATATTCTATTGGGAAATGCTTTTTAAGTTTTCTGATATGAACATCTAAGAACGAACGTCATGAGTTAGGGCTGACACTATAGCAATTAGCAACAGGAAGAAGTAATATTTTTTAAAATAAGGATAATAAGATACTTGAATATTCTTTGACTTTTTGTTTATGAGACTTAGAGAGTTGTTTCAGATATATTTATTTTGTTTAACAGGAAATCGTGTCAGAAACTATTGTTTACAAAATCAGAGAATAAACAATACTACTTAAGAAATACATGCATTTGCATTTATATGTATTTACTACAGACTAAGTATTGTTCTAAACATTATGAATTAGTAATATCATCATCTCTATTTTCTATCTGAGAGACCTGAGGTTTGTAGAAGATTAACTAAACTAGAAAGTATTAAAGATGGAATTCTAACGCAGATCTGTTAAGATTACAAAGTCTTGGCAGATGAAGATTGACTGCACCAACACTACCATCTTCACCATCATCAAGATTATTAACACTAACACTTAACACATTAACATGATATTGTCAATATCAATATCATTACCCTAATCATCATCAAGCCTATTGCCACCAGGACTGCGAATCCTCATTTTCCTCACCATCCATTTTATATTCAATCTGTTTCTCAGGTAGTTTGTTTCCAGAAAATACTCACGGAGTTGGAAATAGTGGTAAGTATCATTACTCATTGCATTGAAGCAAACCAATGTTGACTCATGACAACCCTATAGAGCAGAGTAGAACTGCCTCTTTGGGTTTCCATGGCCATAAATCTTTAAGGGAACAGAAATCCTCACCTTTCTCCCAAGTAGCACCTGGTGGACATGAATGGCTGAACTTTGTGGTTAATAGCCCAATATATATATAATCCACTACTGTTGGTGATCAACTTAGTAAGCTGGAAATTAAATTTCCATACATCAAAGTTACTAGGTCAGAATATTCCACAGTAAGGACCAGAATCATAAACTTGGAAATACATCCTAGACAATTCTTGTAGACAATGACGTTCAAAATAGTGTTGCAACTTAAATGGGATTGTTTCCATTATCAAAATATTACTAATTAGAGAAAATATAAATAAATAAAGGTAGAATGGGAATGGGATAATGTTTTAAGTATAGATGTAATTGTGTGTTGTTTTATACTTTGTGGCATTTGAAACAGTCTGATCTATTCCAATTTTCAAGCAAGTGTAGCACAACTTCAGAGTGAAAATCAATTAGGCTAATAAGGAATACATTCTTCTGAGTATTCATGTATTTCCATAACTTAGGACAAAGAATGCAATGCAAAATAGATTGACTTTCAAAACTCTGTATATGAAGGTAAGGCATGTTAATGAGAGATTTGTATTAGGTAAAATGGTATCACACTTTGACATGACACAGAAATGTCTTAGATTAATAGAATTTTTCCTAGCCTTCCTTTCCTTACACTTATTTGCATTATATAACTACATACCAAGCCAAGCATAACATGGGTATTTTGACACTTTCATACTTCATACAAGGACATTTCAAGTAAAGGAAAGTTGGAGAATGATGGCAGGTGTCTACATCTCACCATTCTCTCATTATTCTCTGCAGGTCCCCAGATCGTCCATTTGAAATTAATTCACTAATCCATTAATTACTTAATGAATTGTTCACATATGCTCAAGGATACAATGGCAAGATTATTCACTGCAGCTTCCTTTATACTAGAAAAGAAAATTAAGTTTAAACACCCTATTTCCCCTCAGTGAAAAATGGACAACAATGGTTTCCTCACATAATAAGTACTTATTAGTCATTGTGATTAACAACCAAAAATACACATATTTTAAAGTAAAAAACTCAAAATAAACAAGAAATTAAAACTATCAAGGGCAATGCATAGTTAATGAGTAACACATAGTCAATAAATGTATGCAAAGAAATGTAATGAGTAAATATCTATCTATATATATATAAATCAAATGTATTTGGAGATTAGGTTTAAGGATAAAGAGGAGGTCATGTAGGAGAAAATGTGGACAAGATATTAAAGGTGGAGACAAGAATCATATTAGAGTGTTGTACTTTGGTTATAAAATTTTACAGTCTCACTAGTATTTTCTGAGGGTTCCAGTCTTGCCACGCCATTGTCAGTGTTTGTTGTTTTATGGGCTTATTTTTTAACTTTGTTATTATTGCTTGAGTAAGATGTAATTTTGTTGTTTTGGTTTACACTTTTGTGACTCATGTTAGCGAAAACATTTCTTCACGTGTTTGTTGTCTATTTTAAAAGTTGGAAGTAGAAACACCATATATTCCAGCAATCCCACTAATAAGTACACACCCTATAGAAATAAGTGCTGGGACATGAGTAGAGACATTAAATTCATTGTAGTTTTATACGCAATAGTAAAACGATGGAGCCAACATAAATATCTATCAATGGACAAACAGATAAACAAACTATAGTAACTAGTCAGCAAACACTCTTACGTATGTTGGTTCGTAAGTTTTTAAAGAACCAAAATGCTATAAGTTATGATGTCATGCCCAGTATATTAAAATTTGGGTATATATCAAGAGGTGACTTATATGTTAAAAGGTGACTTAGAAAGCTTATCTTGAAGAAGAAATCTCATAGAATCGGGCACACCAGTATAATTTGGAGAATGATAAATAAATAAGAACTATACTGATATAATAAAGCTTTAACTGGCATCATTAGTGATGTTGTAGGTTATTATCACTGTACCTTTTCCTTCAGGACCTTATTGAATTAAATACCATTATAAAATCATTATAAGGTTAATGAGCTTATGCGTACTGCAAGTAACTGTACAGTAGCCACGCTTCATAGGTAGCAAATTGGGTTATTCCCAAAGTGGAAGTTTTCTTTATTATAGGCATTATTCTAAAAGGTGTAATATATTTATTAAGCTACTAAAAACCAAAAAAGAAAAAAATGTATCCTTTTTTAATTTTAAAGAAGAAAATTCCATCAAGCAAAAGAAAAAAGTCATTAAATTATTTGCAAGAATTTTTGATGAGTTTGAAAATTATAGTTAAAGTTTTCTATCAGAAATGTCTTAACATATCTTTAGTATAATTGTATATATGTTTCACCTCCATGGTTTCTTACAGAGGCTTTTTCTGTATAAATTCCCAGATGGACAATGTTGATTAATTAATAGGTAATTTCAAAATAAGTTTAAGTATATAATTAAACTACATTTCCCAGAAGTTCCTGATATATTTAATAATTTTCAAACAATTATTTAAGTGGAACCAAAAGTGGTTTATCATGATTTTCTCAGTCACTTTATTGAAGTATTTAATTTAAATAATGCATTTGAATTGTTTCTATAACATACTCTTTCTGAAAACAGACTAGTAAACTCTTCATCTAAGTGGTACAACTGGAAAAACACCTAAGTGAAACAGTGAACATTAGACTACAAAGTAGCCAGAGAGCTCAAGCTTATTCTGTTTTTTACTTACTCTGATAAATTTGTTCTTGACCTGACCTGTTATTATTTAAGAAACCACTGCTGTGAATTGCAGTTAACAAATCTATGAAACTTTAATATCTTCTTCCTTGTTATAAGTGATGTGATTTTCTGTCATTACAAAGATAACTTTGATTGAGACAGGAAGGCAGATACACTGACACGTTAGTTGACCATATGCTAAAGGACACAGGGACAGTTTCAAAGGAGGGGAAAGAAGCTTCACAAGAGGTCCCATGTCATGTCATCAATTACATAACTGCCACACTAATAACGAAGGAAATGCAGGCGGCATTGACAATGGGGACATTCATCTTGTTCTTCTCTGGAAAAGGTGCACCTGTATCCCACTGCATCTGTCTTCTGCTGCCTCCCGCTTCCCTGGCTTTTGTTCTCCATGACAGTGAATGCAATCATGAGAATATGGCCTATCTATCATCCTTTCTTCCTGAAAGGCACCTTGGCTGTGGTTAATGGCTGCAATAAGGCCGAACAGTAGCTACCCAAACTTCTTATACTCAGTTTCTCTGACAGTGGGCTCAATTGAGACACACACAAAAAAAGAATCAAATTATCCCCCACTAAAAGGCAAATACTATTTTGCACCACCTCACTAACTTTGCTCTTCTAGTTCATGGTATACAAGCTACTAATATTGAAATTAAAAATATGCCTAAATAGTAAGGAAACTAGTTTTTCTTTGTGAATTACATAAAACAATAGCAATATATGATCTGCATACACTCCAGACATAAGTGTACAGTCAGAGGCCACGTATGTACCAATAACTTTTTTAAAAGTACATGCAGCAGTGCTTTAATATTAAACACTAACATTTTAATGACCAATTATATATCTAGTTTTTATTTTACAATTGTCATTCTCCAAAAAAAACTTTCAATTTACAATACAAGGCTGAGAAAGTATTCAAGTCCAAGGAAAATAGAAGAATGAAAGCAAATCAGTAATTTGCTACCATGCAGAGATGAATCATTCAACACATAGTCATTGATCACCTATTATATTACAGAATGAAATGGAACATAGTTTCCTGGGTAATTCTTCCTGGGGGCTAAATCCTTACTTTGTCACTCATTACCTAACTGGAATTAAGGAATTACTTAAATTCTCTTTTCCTAGGTCCCATATCTGTAAAATGTAGAGTATCTGAGCCAGTGACCGGTTGCAATACAAGCCCTAAGCAAGTGCAAGCTGCTGCAGCTACTCCTGCCCATTATTTCAAGGATCAAAAAAGCGAAGAGCGTAAGCAGCAGAGTATTATTATCTCTCTTTTACAGAGTGTGTTAGGCTGAGTTCTCCAGGGAAGCAAAATGCAGTGATATGTGATAGACAATAGATGATAGCTAGATAGAGAGATAGATGATAGAAAGATAGGTGATAGTTAGCTATAGAAAACTGCATCCAGACAATGGCTCACATAATTGTATGAAGGGAAAAATTCAGTCCAATTCCCAGTCAATAAGTAACTCTTAAAATTGTACTCAACTTCTGACTCAGCTTTGGGGGATGCTGAACACAAGATCAGCTTGAACACTCTAGGCTAGTGACTGTAACAGAGGTGGAGGAATCCAAAACCAGCAGGTCAGGCTTTGGACAGTAAAGGCAAATCAATCTAGAGCTGGAGGATAAGATGGAAGGCCACTGACTTATGCACAAAGCACTGGAATTTGATGAGCCAGATGCAATACTCAAACCCACTGACTTAGGCACAAAGTGCTGGAATTTGATGAGCCAGATGCAATACTCAAACCCAGGAAAAACAAACAAGCTTTCCCACAGCGTCCACTTACACAGGAAGTAGGTGACATCCTGAGGAAACTTTCCTTCAATGCTTCAGGGATGTAACCCGAATAAGGGGCTTAGATTCCACCCTAATCTTCTTACAACTGCTTGGCTACTCAAAGCATATCCAATTATGGGGCTGGTTACATTTTGGTAGGTGCGTTATTAAAACAAGTCAACTTGAGCCCAAACACAACCTTGAGTACATCTCACCTGAATTTCAAGACCACATTTAATGCATAGAACATTAATAACAAAAGACTTGATGAGCTGAGAGAAGATATAAAAGTCATGACATATGAAGCAAGAAAAAGGTCATTAAAAAACAGGAAAGATATGATCC
>NW_022111369.1:19704221-19714410 GCF_000313985.2 Echinops telfairi | reverse complement strand
TGAGAGTGCCGATACCGGGAGACTGGAGGGAAGGTGGGGTATAGTGGGGGAACCAATTAAAAGGATCCCCCTCTGGGGGACAGACAACAGAAAAGTGGGTGAAGGGAGACGTCGGACAGTACATAAGATATGACAAAATTACAATTTATAAATTATCAAGGGTTCATGAGGGAGGGGGGAAAAGGGAGGGAGGAGGAAAAAATGAGGAGCTGATGCCAGGGGCTTACGTGGACAGCAAATGCTTTGAGAATGATGAGGGTAATGAATGTACAAATGTGCTTTATACAACTGATGTATGTATGGATTGTGATAAAAGTTGTATGAGCCCCTAATAAAATGATTAACAAAAAAACAGTAATAAGAAAACAAGCAATCTCATTAACAAACTGTGCAAAAAAAAAAAACAGGAAAGAAAGAAACGATCAGATTGGATGTCATAAGAGACTATGAGATTTACTCTTAATAGTGGATTGCCCTAAGGCAAATGGAAGAACTGATGAAGTCAAAGAGCTGAACAGAAATTTTCAAAGGAAAGCGCAAGAAGACAAAACATTATAGTGAAATGTGCAAAATCCCAGTTATAACCAAAAAGGAAAGACACACTCTGCATATCTGAAACTAAAAGAACACACACAAAAAATGCTACCCTCAAGTTACAATATTGAATGATTTCAAAGGCAAAATATTGAATAATTCAGGAAGCATCCAAAGAAGATGGAAAGAATACATAGATTTACTTTACTAAAAAGAAGTATTCAACTATTTCAAGAAGTAGCACATAAGCAAGAACCAAAGTACTGAAGGAAGAAGTCCAAGAGTCACTGAAAGCATTAACCAAAAAACAAGACTCTTGGAATTTATGGAAGACCAACTGAAATCTTTCAACAAGCTGATGAAGCACAGGAAGCACTCCTTTGTCTATGTCAGGAAATTTGGAAGATAGCTACTTGGCCAGAAGACTAACAGAAATCAATATTTGTTCCCATTCTAAAAAAAGGTGACCCCAAAATGCTCAAATTATAGAACAATATCATTAATATCACATGTATGTAAAATTTTGCTGAAGATTATCAAACACTTGCAGTATGATATTGACAGGGAACTGCTAGAGGTTCAAGTCAGATTCAGAAAAGGATATGGAACAAGTTTATCATTGCTGATGCCAGATGGATCTTGGCTGAAGGCAGAGACTATCAGAAATAGGCTTACTTGTGTTTCATTGACTAAGCAAAGGCATTTGGCTGTGTGGATCATAACAAACTATGGATAACATTGAGAAGAATGAGAATTCTAGAACACTTCATTGTGCTCTTGTGAAATTTGTACATGGATCAAGAAGCAATTGTGTGAAAAGAACAAGGGAATTCTGCATGGTTTAAAATCAGGAAAGGTCTGTGCCAGGGGTGTATTCTGTCATGATGTTTATTCAATCTTCTGCTGAGCAAATAATCAGAGAAGTTAGATTATATGAAAAATTCGGTATCAGAATTGGAGAAAGACTGATTGCAAACCTTTGATATGCATATACACACCTTGTTTAATGTGAAAAGTCTTGAAGCACTTGCTAATGAAGATCAAGAATTGCAGCCTTCAATATGAATTACAACTCAATGTAATGAATACCACAATCCCAACACCAGACCAATAAGCAACATCATGATAAATGGAGAAAAGTTTAAAGTTGTCAAGAGTTTTGTCTTGCTTGGATCTACAATCAATACTCATGGAAGCAGCAGTCAAGAGATCAAAGGAACCATTGCCTGGGCAAATCTGCTGCACAAGACCTCTTTAAAGTGTTGAAAATCAAGGATGTTACGTTGAAGACTAAGGTGTAAAAAACCCAAACCATGGTATTTTCCATCACTTCATATGTACATGAAAGCTGGATATTGAATAAGAAAGACCAAGGAAGAATCTAGCATTTTAATTATGGTGCTGGTAGAGAATATTGGAAGTACCATGAACTACTGAAAGAAAGAAAAAAATCAGTCTTGAAAGCAAGACAACCAGAATGCTCCTTAGAGGCCAGGATGGTGAAACTTCATCTCATATACTTTGGGCATCTTGTTAGGAGAGACAAGTCCTTGGAGAAGGGTATTATAAGGAAGTCGCTAGACAAGATGGATGGACACCGTGGCTACAACAATTGGCTCAAACATATCAAAAATTGTGAGGATGGCAGATCGGCAGTGTTTCACTCTGTTACACCACTATGATTTGGCCACTATGACTTGGAACCAACTAGATGGTCCCTCAACAACAAGAGCATGCCTGATGCTACAATCCTATTTTGGAGGAAGTTCTTCATTAATGAACAGGATTTACGTGAGATGTATTCTGAGTCTCTCTTTCACTAGAAGGTATGAACCAACTCACTGCCCTTTGTTACCTTTGGGATATGTACAGTGCTGGAAGACAAAAACCACAACTCCATCAAAGTCATTCCTTTGTGTGCAAGAGCCCTCTCAGAAACAGGAAAAGAACAAACAATCAGGACCATCAAGAAAGAAGAGTGCCCAATGCAGCATGTTTCAGATCCCTGTCTAAAGCAGTGGAGCTCAAGATCAGAGGCACCAGAGGCTGTGGCACAGAGACCATGGAACAGACAAAGGGCCTGCACGAGACCAGAAGTTGAGGCAAGGAGACTCTGAGACTGCACAGAGGAGGATCACCAAGACCATGAGACTATGAGAAAAGGCAGTGGCCTGACTTCCTCGCACAAGGAGGCAGCTGTCAAGTGACCATGTGGCTGAGAGGCTGAACCCTACAGGAGATTTAGCTCCTGGATTAGTAGAGGCACTGCTGTGCCCCAATGACTGTATCCTTACTGCCTGCTGATCTTGACTTGTAGTAACCTTTCCTAATGAACTACCTTAATAAAATCTTTAATTATCAATATTGGCTCTGTGTTCTGTGTGATCACTGCAATGAATTATGGGATGCAGAAGAAAAGTGGAGTGTCAAGAGAAGAGTTGGTGTTAGACTAGGGTAAAGAAGGATGTATGTGCTTGACACAATGGATGTATGTATGGATTGTGATAAGAATTGTACAAGTCCCCAATAAAAGGATTAAAAAAAAAAGAAGGCTGTACGGTGGAGGGATATGAAACCTCTGCCTTAAGGAAATCAACCTTGAGTTTGTGCGGAATTGAATTCTTCTCTTTTGTTTATTCAGTATAGGTCAGATACAGCCTACACACCATTTTCTCAATGAAGTTTTCAAGGGCTGATTTCTCAGAAATAGATAATCAGACCTTTCTTCCAAGGAGCTTCTGGGTAGATACAAACCACCAATCTTCTGGTTGGCCAAATTCTTAACAAAGCACTCCAAGTAACGGGAAAGCAAGTGATAATGGTATGTGGCATATGTTAATACATTTCAAAATTCATACTAACATGCTATTTTCATTGAGATTTATTTTGTTCATAACTGAATTTCTTGAAGGAGGAGGCAGTAATGCTTGTCATTGGGTTCCATGTGCTGGTACTTACATCCAGGAATCATTGACCTTTTGAAAATTCACTTATCAAAACTCACTGCCATTGAGTCCATTTTGACTCCTAGAGACCCTGCAGTAAGGTAGAACTGACCCTGAGGTTTGTTGAGACCAATTATTTACAGAAATAGAATGTCTCATCTTTCTCCAGGGGAGCAGCTAGATTAGATTGAACTGCTGACCTTGTGGTTTGAAGCCCAATGTCTGACCAGTATATCACCAGGGCTCCCTGTCAGTGACCTCTATATTGGCAGCCATTACTGAACCTGAGTAAATTCCTATATCCTAATATCTGTGGCAGGAGTCCTGGTAGCAGTATGGATTAAGCACTGCCTGGTAACCTTATGACTGGCAATTCAAATCCACCCATCACTCAGATGAAGAGTGAAGAGGCTGTCTGCTACCATAAAGATTTACAGTCTCAGAAACCCTACGGAACATAACTGCTCTTCTTCTGAGTCGCCGTGCATTGGAATCATCTTGATGGCCATCGGTTTGGCTTTTGGTTTCAATATGATGTTATTTAGGAATTAGTGTATTAGTCATCAGCTAAGCCTTTAGGGGGAAAGGCTTGATACACTCCATCTAACAAGAAAATTCAAGCCTCTGATATAGTAAGGACATTTTAGTAAAAACATGTTAGTGATTGCACATATATTTTATGGTTTCAAGTGTAGCTGAAACCAGCTCCTCTGAACAATAGAATTTACAATTTTAAATGAGAGGCAGGTATTCCACAATAAATATTTTAACATGAAGGTCTGTGTGATAAATATTTATAATTTTGCAGTCATGAGTCAATAGCCCTTGGACTTTAGAAATAAATGTTTCAATATTCCTGGAAAGGTCTTTGGCCTTTGATCATAGCAAATAGATTTAAAGGAGCATCCAAATTTATAACTAGATAAGAAATAAACATAGATTTAACTTAAACATTAGAGATGATATATAAATATTCAGAAACCCTTTTTTATTTTAATCTAAACAAATGTAATGACTAGCTCAGGGCTTGTCTTCTCAAAGTACCTAGGGTCTCCCATTCTTTCAAGATTCTTCATTAAACTGCCAACTGAGGCTTATAGCCTCTGGCTCCGGTTATATTTCCTACTAGAATTAAATTAAAGAATATGAAGGTTCTTTATCCGTCCTTCCACACTGGGAGGGTATGAAAAGTACAGAAAATTAAAACGCAGAAAAATACATGATTTTTCTATCACATCTTATCTCTTTATTGTAGCATATGAAATATTACTGGCATTTTGCAATATGTATACAGAGATATTTTAATTATATCTTTCTGTAATTACATTATCTGAATAAGATTTCTCATTTTGTATTTTAAATTTAAATTTTCTTTAAAAGATGATTTATGTCAT
Source organism: Echinops telfairi (assembly GCF_000313985.2). Classification (NCBI taxonomy): domain Eukaryota; kingdom Metazoa; phylum Chordata; class Mammalia; order Afrosoricida; family Tenrecidae; genus Echinops; species Echinops telfairi. The sequence continues at coordinate 19,709,537 of NW_022111369.1, read as the reverse complement.
CGTAAATAGGAAATGTCAAGGAGTTTATCACAACTAAACTCAAAATGTCCATCAAGCTATAACATCATCCCAAAGGGTTTAGCACAATTTAGGCATCTCGTAATGTAAACGAATTAAATCAAATCTAGGCTCAAACAGGAATTTCTGAAGTGCTTCTGAATTGTCTTACCTACTAGTGATCTCAACATTCTCTGAATTTTTCTAGTGCTTATCATTTATGAGGTTCCCTTTTTTTAAATAAATAGTCTTTGAAAGGAAAGCCCTTACCCTTCTAACCAGACCGGTATCTTTTTAAAGACAGAAGAACCTTACTCCTTTTACATATCCCCAGCTGTTGGTAGTGTTAGGTCATCCACATCACAGACATTCCTGAAGCACTGGGATTAGTTGATAATGATGACAAAGGGAGAAGAGGGGGATGGAAAAGCAGCGATTTAGAGAATTCATTATAACAGGGATCTCAAGACTGAAAATCCAATACATAAGAATTAGAACATGAAAAAGTTTATTTTATTAACCTACTAAAATATAGCAGCCACATGGTCAAAAACTGTCCAAACTACTAAAGCCATGGTCATCTTTTTTACTTGTAAATATGTATCCCACATGTTATCTGGGAGTACAAACTTAGTATTAGAGAAAACAGCATAATAGTATACAATGCTGTGCAATCAATCACATACACATATATACAATGTTCTAGGATGGGTGGACATTCACATTTCCCTGCGTTCAGATATTGTTGATTCTGTCCATTGACCACAGCCTGTCTGAATCCACAAGGTGCTGTATTGCTATTGAAGACACTCTGTCAGTTTTGAAGAAATTATCAAAAGCAGATATTCCTCTCACATACTTAAAACATTTTAGTTAAATACTTTTTATCTAAATGCAAAATTTTAAATGTTGCATTGTAAAACGTTAATATGTAAATGTGGATGCAATATAAAGCATTAGATTAGAAGAAGGTTTTGCTTCTATTTTCACTATTCCTACTGACTACACATTAAAACCCAAACCAAACTTACTTAGCATATTTTAATCTCAACTCTATCTGCCATATACTAATAGCATTGAGGTATATATTCTCCATGAAAATATGGTAATCATCACACAAGAAAATGTTTGCTGCATATAATTAAAAGATGGTTCCTTAGGGATGTGCCAGAAATCCAAACTAGAATCAGAAGAGAATGTAGAATCATTTCTGATACCATTGCTAATGTCAAATGGATCATGGCTGAAAGCAGAGAATACCAGTATCTCTAGCTGGGTTCTTGAGAAAAGCAAACAGTGAACCTTCTCCTGGTTGTAGAGCTGCAGCGAGTGGATGAAAAGGTGACAAACCTGAAACTGGCAGATCAGATGACAGGCAGTTGACCCAAAGGGTTGGAGGCACTGGAGAATCCCAAAATTGCCAAGTCAGATGAAAGGCTACTAGCTCACAGGATGCAGAAACAGCAAAATCACAAATCCATAGATCAAATAAAAGGGTATTAGCTCAAATCCCAAGAATCAGAAGTCACATGATGATAAGCCAAATTCAAAGAAAGGGACAGCATTACCAGAGCACCCATTTATGTATTAAATGCAGATAACACCCTCAAGGAAATTCTTCTTACAGAAGAGTAAGTGTATAGTGTGAATAATGATATGATTTAAATAAGAGTATGATTTGAGTTAAGTGTGTTCCTTGAGTCATGTCCTCTTGTAAAACTCTGTGCTAATCCTGCTTCATTATAAAGGATAGGATTTACAACACATAAAACAGAGAATAATTACATAATGTCACAAGGTAGAGAATAATCACATCAGAGCTCCAAATGGAGAACAACCACACAATTCGAGGAATCATGCCCTAGTCAACTTGACACATAACATCAGCCATCACAACCAGAAAGATATTTGCCTGTACTTTATTGACTATGCAAAGACATTCCACTGGATGGATCAAAACAACTTATGGATCACATTGCAAAGGACGAGAATTCCAGAACACTGCATTGTGATCATGGGGAACCTGTGCATACACCAAGAGTTAATTGTTAGAACAGAACAGGAGATATTATGTGGTTTAAAATTTAGAAAAGTGTGAATCAGGGCAGTAGTACCAAACTTATATGGAGAGGAAAGATAAATCAAGATAAGCATTACTAAGGAAAGAAAACAAAGTAGGAGGCCTCTCCCTTCCAAACTCAAAACCTACTAGACAGCCAGGGTAGTCAAAGAGTTTGGTACTGGTACAAGGTACATGTAGAGCAATGGAACAGAATAGAGAATCCAAAACTAAACCCATCCACCTATAGACAACCGATTTTTGACAATGAGCTGAAATGTATTAAATGGGGAAGAGGTAGTTCCATTTGCAGAAGCATGAAACATGACTTATGCCTCACTCTAGACACACAAAAAGGAATCAAGATGGATTAAACACCAAAATGTATAAAGACCCTCATGAAAAATTAGGAGCAAACTTAAGGGCATAAATATGTTATCAAATACAATGAAAAATATATACAGTGGAAGACAAAATACATGACTCAGACCTACTAAAAATGAGACACTGTAGCTAGTACATTAAAAGACTTCTTTAAAAAGTAACGAGACCCTACAGTCTGTGGGGCAAGGATGGGGATGGCAATGCTCCATTAGACAGGGATTAATCTCTAAATTCCATAGAAAACTGCAACATCTCAAGAAGAAAAAGACAAATAATCCAATTTTAAAGGAGCAGATGACAGACAGTTCACTAAGGAAGACATCCAGGCAATCAACAACCCTTTGAAGATATGTTCTAGATCATGAGTTATTCCAGAGATGTGAAACAAAGCAGTAAGAAGATACCATCTCACACTGGCATTAATAACAAAGGTAAAAAAACAAACCAAAACAAAAATGCTGGACAGGGTGTGGTGAGATTGGAACCTTCACACACTGCTAATAGGATTATAAAATAGTACAATCACTGTGTAGGCTTTCCGCTTCCTCCAACAGCTAGAAATAAAAATACCATAATCTTTCTACTTGGTATGTGCTCTAAAAACAAGGAACAAAGTACAGACACCTGTACACTCTTATTCATGGGTGCATGATCCACAATAGGAAGAAGAAACCACTTGAATGCCCATCGTTGGAAACATGGATAAAGACACTTTGGCACATACCTACAATGGAATAGTGTACAGGGTTAAAAAATAATAATGAAACCACGAAATAGCTCATGACACGGATGGAATTAGAGAGCACTAAGCTGAGTGAAGTTAGCCAGCATTATTATATGCGAACACAATTATTTTAAAGATTGAAATAAATGTTAGCAGACCAAAAGAAAACAATAAACGTTGATGGTTAACAGTGGAGGTAGTAAAAAGGAGGGATGCGGAAGGCAGAGGATGGGGATAGACAGGTGTTCACTGGTGACGGGCAGGGCAAGCTGCTAGGCATGCTTCAAAGCAGCAAGGATGGCGAGACTTCATCTGATGTGCTTTTGACAAGGGCTACCAAGAAACTAATCTCTGGAGAAGGCCATCATGCTTGGCAAAAAAGAGGGTGAGCCAAAAACCAAAAGTTGATAAAGTTGTAGAATGCAAAAATGATCATCTGATAGCTAAGTCCCCATCTAATCCGACAATAAAAGTGTTTTGGGGTTTTTGTTTTTTACAGAAAATAAGAAAGAAATCAACTGATGCATAGGACAAATCTGCTAAAAAAGATATCATAAAAGTTTTTTGTTTTTCTTTAAAGTATTCGGGAATGACCCAAACCATTGATTTTCAATCGCCTCATATGCATATGAATACTGACAATAATAAAAAAATTGTTATTTTGGAATCATGGTGTTGGTGAACAATATTGAATCTACCAAGAACTGCCAGAAGAATGAACATATCTGTGCTGGAAGAAGTATATCCAGAATGCTCCTAATTATTAAGAATTGTGGAACTTTATCTCTTTTATGCTGACTAAGTTATAAGACAGTAGCAGGTGCTGGAGAAAGATGTCTCGCTTGGTAAAGTAATCATCAGAAAAAGTGTAAAGGCATTAAAGTGTTTACAATGATGGGCTCAATCACGGTAACAATTAGGAGGATGGTATAGGACCAAACACGGTTTCACTCTGTTGTTCATAGAGTTGCTATCAATAAGAACCAACTTCACACCACTTGGCAACACACCAAGATATTCCAAGACCTATGTTTCTGTGGTTTTATGGATTAATTACATTTTCAAGCCTAAAACAACTTCAAGAAAATCCAAGACCTGTTATCTTTATGAAATTTCTGCCAGTTACATGGTGCAAAAGGAAAGAAAAGTAAAAAGAATAATAATTCTCTGACCCCTCTATTACAAAGAAAGAGATATGCTTGTTCTTTAGAACAGCATATTCCATATTTGGACGTCATACCCTGAACCATTCATATAATGATGCCTCCTTGATTGGATGAAGAGTAAGGGAAGGCTCTGCAGCCACACTCAGTAGTGTTTCCTTCTGTGCTCTGTTTCTATCAGTATGTGAGTGTTATGGACAGAATTGAGTTCCACAAAAATCTATGTCAAATTTCCCAGGAAATTATTGCAACACAATGTCATTTTCCTCCATTTGCGGACCTAATGTCGTTACCCTATGTGTTATAAATTCTATTTTCTGTGATATTAATGAGGCAAGATGAGGTGCTAATGAAGCAGGATTCAATCCGAAGGATTAGTTTGCATCTAGAGTCTATCTCTTTTGAGCTAACAAAGAGATGAAACAAATTAGAAGCCAACAGAGAAATCTCAGCACCACAGGAAAGAAAAGCTAGCAGGTGAAAAAGAGCCGGATTGAAGGATATCTTTGGGTCCAGGGCCCTTGCACTGAGACGTCCTTGACTAGGTGCAGACGAAGATCAAGATGTGTGGAGATCTCCAAGGAATGCCAGGCCCACAGACGCTGAAAGGAGACAAGGACCTTCTTCTCCCCTTTGGGGGAACCCGAGAGAAAGCCTTCCACTACAGCTGGCACCCTGCCTGTGGACTTCCCGCCTCCAAGACTGAGAGAAGAATTTGTTAAAGCAACCCACATATGTGATTTCTGCAATAGTAGCAGTAGATAATGAAGACAGGATGTGTGCTTGTTTATGTGTGTTTCCTATATAGCAAGCCAGTGTTCAGCTAGTCGTCCTTCCAGGGTACCTTCTTTGTATTATGCACGCTCTCTAGGTTCCTGAGGGTGGCTCAGGACCATGCAATATTTTGCAAGGGGTTGCCATGAGTCAGAGTAAACTTAATGGCACTTAACATCAACATAGGATCCCAAATGTTTTTGGCCTACCTTTTG
>NW_022111369.1:19702978-19704121 GCF_000313985.2 Echinops telfairi | reverse complement strand
GGTTCTCAACCTTCCTAATGCTGTGACCCTTTGATACAGTTTCTCATGTTGTGGTGACCCCCAACCATAAAATTATTTTCATTGCTACTTCATAAGTGTAATTTTGCTACTGTTATGAATCGGGTGACCCCTGTGAAAGGGTTGTTCAACCACCAAAGAAGTCATGACCCACAGGTTGAGAACTGCTGCTCTAGTCTACCCAGACTAACACACATCCCCAATCAGTTTTCTTCACTATATTTGCTTATGCACCCATTTTGTCTTCAGTGATCATGTCAGGAAGGTATCATATAGTGCCAGGTTATTGGAACAAAGTGTTCTGTGTTAAGGGAAGGCTTGAGTAGAGGCCCAAAATCGGTCTTGTACTTTAACATAGATCAACACCCCTATCATATATTAGTATATTGACATACCATGTACACTAAAGTATAAGTCAACCCAAATATTAGCCAAGGCACTTAATTTTACCCCCAAAACTGTATAAAAAACGTGTTGAAAAACTCAGTTTATACATGAGTATATACGGTATATAGAAACCTATATTTATGCCTCTCTATATAGATTTGCCTCCTAGTTCTTTCCTCTATTTCCTTTTACTTTCCTTCTGCCCCACTATCATGGTCACCCCTCATTCAGCTCTCAGAAATTCCTCTTGCCTACATTGTAATTGATCAAACCTCACCAGGCATTCTACACCCTCCTCACCATTCATTTTAGATCCCTTGTTGTTCCCTTGTCCCTGAGTCCCTTTCCCCCACCACCTCCTCACCCATGTTTCTCTGGAACCATTGGTCCCATAATTTTCTCCTCAGGATTGTTTATCCTGCCTATCTTATATAGATAGACCTATAATAAAGAAATAATAGCCTATAAATAATTCCAGGTCTACTTGATGACTTTTATGAATGTTTTCCAACCAGGTCTGATGTTGTGCCAAATACTGCTCCCCGAGTCAGAAGTTTATTTGGGGGATTCCTGGGAGACTTTATGACTCCCCTTGCTGTTCTGCTGTGCCCCCTTCCTAATTTACCCCACTGGGGTGGGGGGCCGGGGGGGTCTGTCAGACCAGACACACTTCCCACACCGTGTCTGTCTCCAGTGTTGCCCCCTGTAGTGCTATGGGCCAGTGAGGGAATGCCATGT
>NW_022111369.1:19699838-19702878 GCF_000313985.2 Echinops telfairi | reverse complement strand
GGACCTAATGTCGTTACCCTATGTGTTATAAATTCTATTTTCTGTGATATTAATGAGGCAAGATGAGGTGCTAATGAAGCAGGATTCAATCCGAAGGATTAGTTTGCATCTAGAGTCTATCTCTTTTGAGCTAACAAAGAGATGAAACAAATTAGAAGCCAACAGAGAAATCTCAGCACCACAGGAAAGAAAAGCTAGCAGGTGAAAAAGAGCCGGATTGAAGGATATCTTTGGGTCCAGGGCCCTTGCACTGAGACGTCCTTGACTAGGTGCAGACGAAGATCAAGATGTGTGGAGATCTCCAAGGAATGCCAGGCCCACAGACGCTGAAAGGAGACAAGGACCTTCTTCTCCCCTTTGGGGGAACCCGAGAGAAAGCCTTCCACTACAGCTGGCACCCTGCCTGTGGACTTCCCGCCTCCAAGACTGAGAGAAGAATTTGTTAAAGCAACCCACATATGTGATTTCTGCAATAGTAGCAGTAGATAATGAAGACAGGATGTGTGCTTGTTTATGTGTGTTTCCTATATAGCAAGCCAGTGTTCAGCTAGTCGTCCTTCCAGGGTACCTTCTTTGTATTATGCACGCTCTCTAGGTTCCTGAGGGTGGCTCAGGACCATGCAATATTTTGCAAGGGGTTGCCATGAGTCAGAGTAAACTCAATGGCACTTAACATCAACATAGGATCCCAAATGTTTTTGGCCTACCTTTTGAGGGAAAAAAATTGCTCAGTGATCCTCTGGCAGTTAAAAACTTCTGTACTATAGTCCATAATTCAAGATAAAGTGTCAGTATCTGCCTTTGCAGACCTCCGGGATCATTCCAGCATCCCTCACTTAATTAAAGACAATATTTATTAAATCTCCTTATTTGGGGTTTCTGTATATAAATTGGGACCTAAAAGTTAATATACACTCATGAGATGGCAATAAATTTATTAGAAGATTGTGTTTCATTGCTTAGCTCTTTACATAGTATAGTTAAGATGAAGTTTTTTCTATTGCAATATTCCAATATCCACACAATAGAGGTGTGCACATGAAGTGGCAGTGGTATCAGCAGCTTCCCTACAGCAGCAGCATCCCAATTTCCAGCCAGTAGGCTCACCAGTGTATAGAGAAATGTGTGGTAGCAGTCAGAGAATGGAGAGCTATTACTGGAAGCTCAACCTGGCTTTCCCCCCAGCAACCATACCAATAATATCATACGCACTTTAATCTCTGTTTTCTTTTCCTCGATCTGGACAATTAGTAAATACATGAATGCTAATACCAATACAACATGGAAATCAGAAGAAGGGAGAGAGGAAAGGGAAAAGGAAGGCAGCTGGGAAAGGGAGGAGGGAAGGATAGAAAGAAGGCAGGAGTTGAGCAGGATCTCCATGACGAGTGCTGCCTTTGGCAGTCAACCGTCCCATACCTCAGTGCCACAACTGTAAGTGATGGCACTGGAGAATATCTTTTCAAAGGTTGTCACAAATGTTAAAATGCTGCAACTTGATCATCAAAATCAAATCATCGGTACTGCCTCGATGTTACAGATTATTTGAGCAAATGACTTGTTTCTGTTATCACTAGAACAGACAGCAGTCTACATTGTGAAGTTCTCTAGTGACCTCTCCCATGACTTAGCCGTTTGTCAGGAAGCAAGACCAGGCAGTACTCCTTTCCATAAGATAATTACTCATAGAAACGACTTTCTAAATTTGATAGCTATTTAAATTTAAAACCTTAACTAATTTAGATTAGAGATTTTCTTTTTTTTTCAAAATTGAAAATATAAGATAATTTCCTCCCTCCATCCCACCAAAAGTCAATTACTGAAGCATATGAGTCAATGCAAACACTGTCCTGGAGCAATACTCTTAAAGAGTATTGGGTGCTATCTGTTCATGAAAAATCAAATTTTCTTTGCAGCTAAATATTGTCACTTACCCAGTGAAATCCCTTTCAAGGAACTCTAAAGTAGTTTGAATAGTTGAATAGTATGACATGGCATTTACTGTTTTTTAATAACTCTACCATTTTCTAAACAGATGAAGCAGAACCAATTATAGCTATTATAACAATTTAATCATGAAGAAACAAATGACAACTAGGTGGTAATAGCCCAACCAATTTTCTGCAGTTTATGAAGTCAGATTTAATAGTTATCGTTGACATTTTTCCGTGTATACCTGTATGCCTCAAAAGGTAATATGGTAGATAGTGCTAATTGCTTTCTATTATTCCAATTTTCAGCTGGCTCTCCTTATTGCTAGATGTGGCCATGAAATTTAAGTGCTGGCTATTAATAAGCAAACAAAAATGTTATCGCAAAATTTACAAAAGTAACTTCTTGTGGAAAGTTATGGGGATATTCTTTCAAAAACAGAGGGAATCTTTTTTCCTGTCCCTTCCTCCTGATACATGAAGCTTGTTAGCAATATCTGCAATAGCTCTCCTGAACCTGCAGGGGGAAGGCCACATAAGCAAGGTGACTGAGTGGGAGATGATTGAAGGTAACATTACTGGTGACTGTAGTGCCTCCCTGAAGTCCTAGACTGACTACTTCAACACAATTGAAGAAGAAATGTCTTTAGTTGTTTGTGATTTCCTTTCACATGCAGCTGACCTTAGTCTCAATAAGCCCAGGTGTTTTTCAAAAGAGTAGGAGGTAATTTTAGTTCTCATTAAAATTGTGCATATGAAATTTTCATAAAGAATTCAAAGAAACCAATATGTACACCATTATATACTGGGGGAGGGAACTTTATGGCTATTTCATTAAAATATGTTATATACCCTATGACTTAGGTATGTGAATATACTAGGAAAAATAAACAGTAAATGGAAATGGATATTACAGTAAATACACAGGGAACTCTGGTGGCTTAGTGAGTTGCATCTTGGACTGAGAATCACAAGGTCAGCAATTCAAACCCACCAGCCTCTTCATGGGACACAGATGGGGATTTCTACTCCTATATACAGTTAGAGACTCAGAAACCCAGAAGGATAATTCTATGAGTCACTATGAGACATAATCATAGGGATAGTAA
>NW_022111369.1:19688935-19699738 GCF_000313985.2 Echinops telfairi | reverse complement strand
CCTGATCCCTTCGACACCTCGTGATTGCATAGGCTGGTGTGCTTCTTCCATGTGGGCTTTGTTGCTTCTGAGCTTGATGGCCGCTTGTTTACCTTCCCTTCCTTTTTAGATGGATGCCATATGCGTCCGTGGGTTGAGTCTGGCCCATGCTAGAACACCTGGACTTCTACCCAGAAATTATGCATTAAATAACTTTTCCTTTATGCTCATTGTGTTTTTTGAGCTTACTTCAATGGACTTATATTGTACTTATACTTTTGTGCTTGACTAATTTCGCTTAACATAACTTCCTACAACTCTCCCTTGAGACAATATATTTCATGCATTCATCACTGCTTTTTAGGGATGCCTAGTATTCCATTGAGTGTACACACCAGTTTTTTTTATTCATTCATCACATGATGCACATTTGGGTTGTTTCCAGTTCTTTGCAATTGTGAACTGTGCAGTGATAAATTTGGAATGCAGATGTCTGGCTGTGGTCTATTTCTACTTCTTCTGGGGATAAGCCCAGGAGGGGGATTGCTAGGTCATATGGTAGCTCAATTTCCATTTGATTTAGGTATCGCTAAATTGATTTCCACAGTGACTGTACCTACAGGATCATCAGCAGTGGTTGAGAGTTCCTATCTCATCACACCCTCTCCAACACTTGTTGCTTTCTAATTTTTTGAATTGGTCTAACTTTGAAGGCATTAGGTGGTATCTTATCATTGTTTTAATTTGCGTTTCCCTTATGGCTAATAATCGGGAACATTCCCTCATATGTTTATTGACCATTCAGGTTGCCCACCTCCTCAATGGGCTTTTTTTTTTTTAAATCATTTTATTAGGGGCTCATACAACTCTTATCACAATCCACACACACATCAATTGGGTAAAGCGCATTTGTACATTCATTGCCCTCATCATTCTCAAAACAGGCTTTTTTTTTTTTTTTGGTATGCTAGCAGGTTATTGTAGATTTTAGTGATAAGCCGTTTGTCTGATGTGTCATTGCTAAAGATGTTTTCCCAGGCTGTGGGCTCTTCTATTACGTGAACTCTTTCGATGTACACAAAGATGTTTTATCTTTAGTATATCCCACTTGTCAATTTGTGCTTCCTCTGTGTTTGTGTCCGTCCCTCTTTCCGGTAGCCTATATATTATTCCCCGTGAAAAGGTTATTAGATTTGTCCCAATTCCCTCATTGATGGCCTTAATAATATGGGGTTTTACCTCAAAGTCTGTGATCCATCTTGAATTTATTCTTGGGCATAGAGTGAGGTGAGGGTCTTGCTTCATTTTTCTGCAGGTAGATATCCATTTTTTCCAGCACCACTTATTGAAGAGGGCATCCACTACACCTTTGATATTTGTTGAGCCCTTATCGAATATCAATTGTCTGTATGCTGATGGTTTTAATTCTAGATTTTCTGTTCTTTTACATTGGTCTGAGTATCTGTCATTATACCAGTACCACACTATTTTGACCGCTGTAGCTGTATAAAAGGTGTTAAAGTCAGGTAGAGCAAGCTTTCCAACTTTGGTTTCTTCTTGAGGAGTTCTCTGCTAATTCTGGATTTCTTCCCTCTTCATAAGATGTTGGTAGTCAGTTTTTCCAATTATTTGAAGAATGATGTTGGTATTTGTATTGGGATAGCGTTAAGCTTATATAGTGTCTTGGGTAGAATTAACAACTTTTCTACATTGAGTCTTCCAGTCCTGGAACATGGGATATTGTTCCATTTGTGGAAGACACTCATGGTTTCTTGTCATAGTTTTCTGTAGCTTTCCTCATACGAATCTTTTGGGTATTTTTGGTTAGGTATATCCCCAGATATTTCCGTTTGTGCTTGGCTATTGTGAAGGGCACTACTTTTTGATCTCCTCTTCTGTGATCTTATCTGATGCATATAGCAATCCCTTAGACTCCGGTTTGTTGATCTTGTATTCTACCCTTCTGTCATATGCCTTTATAACTTCCAGGACTCCTCTTGTGGAGGTTTTAGTGTTTTCCAGATATATAATCATATCATCTGTGAATAATGATAGTTTCACCTCTTTCTTCCCCAGATGAACACCTTGATGTCTTCCCTTTGCTTTATGTTGTTAGGTAGAACCTCCAGTATGATGTTGAATAAGAGCAGGGACAAGGGTCATCCTTCTCTGGTCCTCTTTTCCAGGGTTTTTCTTTTCCTTTTTTTTTTCTTTACATCTTTTCCCCATTGCCTATAAAGCTGACCGCTGGTTTTTCATATATAGCTTGAATTATATTGAGGAACTTTCCTTCCATTCCCATCTTCTTGAGCGTCTTAAACAGGAAATGGATGTTAGATGTTATTGAATGCTTTTTCTGCAACTATTGATATTATCGTGTAGTTCTTATCTTTTTTTCTTGTCAATGTGGTGAATAATGTTGTTGGACTTTCAGAAGTTGACCAATCCCTGCATCCCTGGAATGAATCCCTTTTGGTCATGATGAATTATTTGTTATATATATTTTTATATTTTACTGGCCAGTATTTTGTTAAGGAATTTTGGATCAATGTAAATTATAGATATCGGTCTATACTTCTCAAATCGTATGGGGTCCTTGCCAACTTTATTAGAAATTGTTATAGTAGCTAAAAAGAGTTTGGGGGTTTACCATCCTTTTCTAGGCTAAGGAAGAGTTTGAGGAAAGTTGGTGTCAGTTCTTCCCTGAATGCTTGTTAGAATTCTGTGAAGCCACATGGTCCAAGGGATTTTTCAGTTGGTAGTCCCTTGATAACCTTATCGATTTCTTCTATTGCTATGGGTCTTTTGAGGTGCTAGGATAATCTAGGGAGGTATTATTTTTTCCAAATATTCTATGTCTTCCAGGTTGTTGAATTCATTGGAGTACAGACATTTGTAGTACTGTGTGATAAGCATTTTAATTTCATTAGGGTATATTGTAATTTCCCCTGTTACATCCCTCATCCTACCTAAAGATGTTTGTTCCTGCCGTTCTTTGGTTGGGTTTGCCAATGGGCTGTCGATTCTGTTGATCCTTTCAAAGAACCAGCCTTTTACTGCATTGATTTTTTTGTACTGTGTTCTTATTTTCCCATGTGTTTATCTCCACCCTGATTTTTATTATTTCTGTTCTTTTTGCTATTAGTAGGATTATTCTATTGAATATGTTCTAATTGCTGGATGTTTTGTGACAGTGTATCAATCATAAGTCTCTCTTCCATTTTCATGTGTGCATTTATCACTATCAAACTTACTCTGATAACTGCCTCTGCTTTGTCCCAAAGTTTTTGGTATGTTGTATTTTCATTCTCATTGGTTTCTATGAACTTCCCAATTTTATCTCTAATCTGGACCAGTACCCACTCATTTTTCAGATGAAAGTTATTCATCGTCCAATTGTTTGCTCTTGTTTTCTTGATTGTCCTTTTTAAATTTCCAGCCTTATGATGTAGTGGTCCAAGAGGAAAGGCTAAATGGCATCTATGTGTTTGAATTTACTCAGACTCAACTTGTGTCCCAGCATTTGGTCTGTTGTTTTTTTTAATACGTGTCATGTGCTCTTGAAAAGAATGTGACATTTTTTGCATTTAGGTGGAGATATCTACAAATGTGTATCAGGTTGAGTCACCTAATTATAGAGTTTAGTTCTGTAGCTGCCTTGCTAAGTTTCCTTCATGGTGATCCTCCTTTATCAGAGCAGCGTATTGAAGTCATCTACTATAATTCTTGACCCTGTGATTTCATTTTTCATCTTTTGAAGAGTTTGAATGATGAATTTCATGGGTCTCTCGTTGGGTGTGTATATATTTCTTATGCTCATTGGCTTTTGGTCTACTGCTCCCTTGAGTGTTATATAATGCACATCAAATCTTTTTTAATGGCTTGTATCTTGAGAACAATTTTGTCAGATATTACGATTACAACTCCTGCTTTTTTTAAATTCCAATTTTCTTGGTATATTTTCCACCAGTCTTTAATTCTCAGCCTATTTTTGTCTGTGAGTTTGAAATATGTCTCTTGTAGACAAAAGATTGAAGGGTTATGTTTTCTAAGCCACTTGGGTAATCTTTGTCTTTTAATGGGTGAGTTCAGACCATTAACATTCTGAGTTATTACATCCATCTGTGCAGTCTTGGATGTCATCCTCTACCTGTTGTGTTGGGTGTTTTTCTATCTCTCTTCTCATACATGTTTTGTGTATGGGGGTGAGAGAGGGTTCATTATTGCATCCTTGTCACCGTTGAACCAATGTCAGCTTGAGGGTTGTTTTCAGTGTGCTGACTTATAGGTGGCATTGCACTATGTGGTGGTTTCTGATTTGTGTTCTGTAAATGTTATCCTTCTGACCACAGTGGGTAGAGGTGGGTTTCTTCTAACGTACTCTTTGAGCTCTTCCTTGTCTGGAAAGATTCTTACTTCTCAATCTATCTTGATAGATGGTTTGGCGGGGTAGAGGATCCTTGGTTTGGCTTAGTTCTCTTTCAACTTTCAGAAGATGTTACTCTACTCTGTCCTCTTCTTGATGGTATCTGCTTCTAGGTCTGTGCATATTCTTATCTGAGTAACTTCATAGGTGACCGCCTTTTTATCCGTAGCTGCTCTTTCGATTTCCTCCTTTTCCTCAAAATGGAATAGTTTAACTAATGCATCCCTTGGCAAAATCTTGCCGGGGTTCTGTCTAGTTGGTATCCTTTCTGCTTCCTGAATGGTTGCCTCATTCTCTTTAATTAAGTTGGGGAAGATTTCTTCCAGAAAATTCCTCAGTACTTTTGTAGTTGACTTCTCCATTGTGTCTAGTGCTGGTATTCAAATTATTTGAATGTTGTTACTCTTCATAGCATCAAACATTGATGTCAAGTTTTCTTCAACTTCTGTGATTATTTTGTTGGACTGTCTTTCCCTTTTGTTGAAATCTCCCTGGTTATCCTTGAGGTTGTTGGCCCAATTATCCACTTTTTCTAGTCTGTTGGTAAGGTCTGTTAACTTGTTATTTGTTTCTATTACCTTGTCCCTTAACTCTTGTATTTCGATATAGTGAATGGATTTTATCTCATCTGTCATTTCATCCTTTTTTCTGTATTGTTTTCTTCATTTCCTCACTCCAAGCAGCATTCTGAAGATTTCTTTCTGTGGTAGGTTAACATCTGCTTCTTCTATGAATGTCATTAGGTTCAGGACTTCTTGTGACATTGCCTTTTGTTTCTCCTGTCTTTTTGTTGAGATTGTTGAGGCAGATTACTGTCTGCATGCCATTTTGGAAGAACTCTGCGCAGTTTTCCAGGAGTAAACGAGCCCTGGGTTTCTCCCTGGAGGCTTGTAGGAATGTTTCTGTGGACTGCCTGCAGCCAACAGCACTGCGGAATCAAGATACTGCTTTGCCTCCCTGGTGTTTCACTCTCCCCCAGATTCCCCTGGATTCCCTTTTTTTTTTTTTTGGAGGGCAAGTTGGATGACCCTTTCAGGGAATGTAGGCCGGATGGTTGCAGGCTGTGAGGGTAGCACTGTGTAAGACAAATGGGTGAGGTACAACAGCAGTTTTGTAGCCAGCAACGGCGGGAAACCTGAGAAGGTGGGCAGAGGTGGACAAATCATGGGGTAGGGACAGGGTGGACTGACAGTGTAGCTAAGAGTCCAGCCAGTGCCCAGGGTCTGGGCCAAGTGGCAGGAGAGCCACCGAGCCAGGACTGTTTGGCAGGCTAGCTGTGGGGCTGGGGCTAGCCAGTGTGGGGGTATGCAAGGCTGGGAAGTATCTATAAAAAGAGTCTTTGGTGCAGGACTGCCCGGCAGGGGTGCTGAAATCCAGGAATGGCGTGGATTGGAAGTCATAGGGCTTGTGCAGTCCCATTGGGGAGAGTTATGGCATTGTGGGTAGCCCAGCAATTGAACTGCAGGTCTGGGGGCTGTGCTACAAATGATCTTCGAGTCCAGGGGTGAACAGCGGAGGCCCTACTAGGGCAGGCATGGCCAGGCTTGGAAGCTATTGGGACAGGGTAGTCCCGTGGAGGAGCTGTGGGGTCAGGGTCAGTCCAGCAGGGTAGCTCAGGAGCCAGCAGCTTTTTTGGGAGCAGCCCAATGTGTGGGGCACAAGTCTGGGTAGGGCCAGTGGAGGAGCTGTGGGACGTTGGTTGGTCCTTGGGGTAGCTGCAGTGCCAGATGAGGCCTGGCAGGAGATCCAAAAGATCATGAATGGTCTCATGTGGGAGCTACTGGGCCAGGGCATTCACACAGGGGAGCCAGGAGGCCAGTATATTAACATGGGGGTACTGTGGAGCCAGTGTGGGCCTGCAGGAGATTTTTAGGACCAAGGGGGACTACAATGACACCAAAAAGCTGGGATAAGCCTTCTGGAGGGGTCATGTGCTGAAGGCTATCTGATTCTGGTCATTGTTTAAGGCAGCACAGCCAGAATCTGCAGAGGTATCCGGCCACGGTGTTAAGTGTTGCTGAAGAGGATGATCAGGCTTCCATAGCAGTCCATTAGCAGCTTTGAAAGCCATGTATGTGTGGCTGGTGGGTTCCAACCACAGCAGCATGGGCTGCCATCCAAAAGTGGGTAGGGCTCTGGGCATGGAAGTGCAAGGCATGGGGTGGGTGGTGTTGAGGGCTCCTCCTGCAACTGTAAGCACCAGGGTGCATGACAGGGAGGCCCTAGCTGTGTCTGCTAGCTCCACAGACAGGTCACGGGTGGGTACCAGGCCATCAGCAGGAGTGGCCATCAAGTGAAGAGAAGAGGTTCACTCATATCAGTGGATGATGTGAGCAGATGGCTTAAGGGTGCTGGACACAGCTGGAGAAGCCATGTGCAGGTGGTGGGGAGACCGCTGGACGTGCGGGAGGAGCCATGTGCAGATGACAGGCAGGAACTGAGCTCGGCAAGGGAGAATGCTGGGTGGCTGCAGGAGGGTGCCAGGTGCTGCAGGGAGACTGCTGGCATGTGGCGGGAGGGTGCTAGCCATGGCGGGAAAGCCATGGACTCTGGGTGCACTGGATGAAGCCATGTGCCAATGCTGGGTAGGTTCCAGTATTGGTGGGAAAAGCCACACAGTGCAAGGTAGGTGAATCCGTGCACGACAGCGGGATGGTGACAGGCACGATGGGGAGAACCACTGATGGATTGCAGGAGGGTCCTGGGTGTGGTAGCGAAAGCTGTGAGCAGATGGCAGAAGTATGAGGGGGTCAAGTCATGGCTGCAAGAACCGCTTTTGGGCAGCTGGTGTGCGCCAGATGTGAGCCAAGCTACCAGTGGACAACTGATGGGTGCTGGCCATGGTATGGTCCGCAGCATTACTAGCTGACAATTTCTTGATACTTAGTTCTTGATTTAATGCTCTTTCTTATAGGTAATTGAGCGTCACTAGATTTGTTTCTCTAGTCAACCAGCGTAACACACACATCCTCTTCTGAATCTGGCCTGAACTTTCAGCAGCTCCTTGCCAATGTATTGCTGCAAGCTTTGTTTCAGTAAAACTTTACATGACACCAATGATGTTGTTCTATAATTTGAGGCTTCTGTTGGGTCACATTTCTTTGGAATGTGCACAAATATGGTACCTTCTGGTCAGTTGGTAAAGTAGCTTCTTCTAAATTTCTTTGTATAGAAGAATGAGTGCTTCCAGGGCTTCATCATCTTGTTGAAATATTTCAAATGTTATTCCATCAATTCCTGAGCCCTTGCTTTTGACTAATGCTTTCAGTGAAGCTTTTATTTCTTCTTTCAATAATATTGGTGCTTGCTCATATCCTACCTCTTGAAACGGTAACTGTTGACTACTTCTTTTTGGTACACTGACTTTGGGTATTCATTCAGTCATCTTTGGGTGATTCCTATACCATTCAATATTGTGGCCATAGAGTAAGTAGTTTAATATTACAACTCTAGGCTTGAATTTTGCATGCTGTGCAAACAATAAGCAAAGCTGGTTTCTATGAAGAAGAATGTGGTTTCAGGATTGGAGGAAAACTTATTATCCTTCCAAATGCAGGTGACACATTTATGCTTACTGAAAGTGAGGAGGACTTTAAGCATTTGCTGATGGAGTCCAAAGATTACAGCCCCCAGTATTGATTATATCTCAATTTAAATAAAATCAAAATCCTAAAAATTGGAATTACAGTTAAGATCATGATATATAGAGAAAGCTTGATGTTGTCAAGACTTTCATCTAACCTGGATCTACAATCAATGCTCATGGAAGTAGTAGTCATGAGATCAATGACAATTCCATTGAGGGAATCTGCTGCACAGGACCTCTTTAAGTGTTGAGAAGCATGGATGTTATTTTAAGGACTAAGATGCATCTGATCCAAGCCAAAGTATTTCAATTGCCTCATATGCATATGGAAGATGGACATTATATAAAGAAGACAGACAAAGAATCAATGCATTTTACACATGGTGAAGAATATTGACAGTGCCATGGACTGCCAAAAGAACAAACAAATCGGTCTTAGGTATGGTAGGTTCCCAAATTCTATGAGGAGTGAGTGAATGTGGGGATCAGCTGGAAAGGCCAGGTGAAGCAGCCATCTCTCTATTATCAGAAAGGGTATACTCCTATCAACTATACTATACCATCTCAACAATAAGATGTAAAGGTCATCTCATTACCACGCTCATGATTATCTCACATTTAGCTAATAGCTAGGTAGTAACTAAAATAAATATATATTTGGAATATAAAAAAAATCTACATTAGTAATTTGGCTTTAATGAATTTAACATTCAACTTTGGAGTCTTTTATAAAAACTCATGATTTGTGATTTTGCTCAAATATATATTTATGATTATTGTAACTTTTTCTTTTTGTTCAAGCACATACTGTGACATGTCCTTTGCAATTGTGCTCAAGAATATATTTACTTATCTATCAGTAAGTTCTGGCATCTGCATTTCAAAATTAAAGCTGGTTATTCTCTATTTGCCTCTGCCCATGCAGTAACATAGTAACTACTAACTCTTTTTCCCCCAGAAGAAGTATAAACCTAAAAGAACCCCATTAGTGCTGACAGAAGGAAAAAGGAAGTGAAGGCATCTAATACCTGTTTGTGTCGATGTTGGGCCGCTGTGAGCAGACATCAGCTCGATGGCAGGTGTTTGGGACATACACATTATCCCTAACTGCCAGACAGAGGCTTAGGGTATATGCAGAACATTGAGTGAGTGATGGTTCTGATCAAGAATGTAAATGAGCTCATTTCATGTTCTATATAAAAATAGGAAAAGAAAATTTGTTTAATTTTCTCAGGAAGTAATCTAACCAGTGCAAAAAGAAAATAGCATTTTCAGGAGACATTATATCTGTGATGGGTATTACTGAAGGTTCATTTTATAGCCATCTTAGCTGCACAGGATACCATAAATTTTGTTTTTGTGAAATAAGTTGTGACTGATTTCACTTGGTTCTGTATATATTCATAAATTAACAGCCTAAGTTTAGAATTTAATCTTAAAGTCTCTAATTTTATGGAAAATGACAGCACCTTTCTTCCATTCCTAGTAAGGAATGCAAAAATGTCATTGATTGTAAAGAAATTTAGCTTTATGAACCAGGCATGCCATTTTCTTTCCTTAACCAAGTTAGCAGCCAGACTTTTGCTAGATATTATCTTTGTTTTAGAAAATCAACCATGTGTTGAAACAGCATTATGGGAATATTTATTTTTATGCTTCTAAGTATAAATGGTTAAGCACTCGCATACTAAGTTAAAGGTTGGCAGTTTGATTCTCCCCAGAGGTTCATAGAAAACACATCTAGAAATCTGCTTCCACAGATCATAAATATCTAAGCTTACCTTAGATGGCTGACACAATGGCAACTGGGTTTTGTGTTTTGGTTTGACAAAGTTGCTGTAAAATTACTTATAGTATCTTTTTACTCTATCCACATATACATTGAAATTAATTTTAGTATAGCATTACAGTTGCATAATGATCTTCAACACTGCTATCCATTTAATATTTGCAGACAATGATACTTGTACTAATATACTCAACTCGCTAGTTTGAGTGAAACAATCACTAAACCAAGAAACATTTGAGTCAAGGACCATTTTCCGGAGGAGTCCTAAAAAGAAAACATTTACTTAAATAGTATTATAGAAGAGCTCAGGAACCTACGACCATCAAGGAAATATTGATAGAAGCAGACAGCCTCATCTCTCCTTCAGGAGCAGCTTTAGACCATTAATCTTTCAGTAATCAGTGCAATGCTTAATCGACAACACCACCAGGGATCCAAAAGTCCCAAACTCCATAGCTAGATCTATTGCTAGATAGATATTAGAACATAGAGTTAAATATGTTTATCTTTCATGTTAAATGAAGAAATTTCATTTGACCAAGTTTCATAAATTACATAGGTAGTATCTAGTCTTCTCAGCATTTACAAAAGCTATAAACCTCAAATGAAATGTCACCCATAAAAGAAGATGGCCCAGAGAGGAGAGAAGGAAAATCATGACCTCAGAAACTATACCATTATTCCATCTCCATCATCTTCATGTGTCTTCAGATGAAAAATATCCAGTGTTCTTTATGTATGAAGCAATGTGAAATCATATTTAGTTTTTTGAGTGTGTACTCTGATTTGAATAAATTGAATTTCAATACTACTCTCACAACATTTAATTATCAATAGAGTTTAATAAATAGGTTTATACCCTGATGTTCTGATAATATTTTAAGTGTCCTTTCTTGTTGTAAACGTTTAAAGTGTTCTTTAAAATATTACTTTCTCATTGCTGCAATTACATCTAATTTTCTTTTGCTTTAATTTTCATCCAAAATTTGTTTTTTCAGGCAAATTTCATAAAATTTACTGCCA
>NW_022111369.1:19644084-19687127 GCF_000313985.2 Echinops telfairi | reverse complement strand
GACACCAATCCACCAAGTTCTCCTCCATCTCACAAAACACATGCTATGACGCTGACTGCAGGACAGCCAAATCAGTGAATTTGTAAGCATCTCAGTGCTGGCAGGATCTCTAATGGCTGCTCCAGCACCCAGGGCTGCATCGGGGTAGGTCTATGCGGCTGCTTCTTGGGGATGTCTTGCAGGAAGTGGGCCTTGCCAGCTGAAGCAGAGAACAGGCTAAGGCAGCCGCACCCTGGTCCGACCATCACAAATCAAGAGACCCAAGAACTCAAAAGGCAAGGTTCACTGAACCATTTATCTCTCTGCCTTTCAATTAACCCCACATGTGTTTATCGGCAAGGTTGGCACAATAAACTAACTACCTCACATCCCAATTCTTAGACTACTGGGTGATCATAGCTCCTCCAAACGTCCTTATAAAATAAAAATAATCATAAAATTGTATCCTAAAGACAGCCGATAATGTTATGTGTCCAGCTTCCTAAAATCACTACCAATTCTACTAAACTAACTTCTGTGTTTAGTCCATTCAGAAGTAAAATAGTTTCCACTGCATAAAACAGTAATCAGTAATGACAGGAGACCTGATGGACTCTAGGAGGACACCAAGAACATCATTCATGAAGAGAACAAAAGGTCATTAAAAAGACAAGGAAGAAACAGAAGATCAAAGTGGACGTCAGAAAACACTTTGAAACTTCCTGTTAATAGCAGACTAGCTAAGGCAAATGGAAGAAGTAATGAAGTGAAAAGGTTAGATAGAAAATTTCAAAGGGCAGATCAAGGATACAAAGAAAAATATTATAATGAAGTTTGCAAAGTATTAGACCTAGAAAACCTAACAATAAGAACATTTTCCATATATCTGAAACTGACAGAACTCAAGTAAAAATTCAACCCTTGAGTTTAAATATTGAAAGATTCTATGGATAAATATTGAATTAAGCAGGAAGCATCCAAAGAAGATGAAAAGAATACATAGAGTCACTGTAACAAAAACAATGAGCACTCATTCCACCATTTTAAGAATTAGCATAATAGCAAGCATCAATGGTACTGAAGGAAGAAATCCAAGCTGCACTGAAAGCATTTGCCCAACTCAAGGTTCCAGGAATTAGTGGAATATCAATGGAAATGTTTCAACAAGCTGATGAAGTTCTGGAAGCACTGACAGGGATAGACCAATATTTGCACCCATTCCAAAGGATGGCGCCACAACAGAAGGCTCATGTTATAGAACAATATCATTAATATCACACCAGTATAATTTGCTGAAGGTCATTCAACGAAGGTTGCAGCAGTACATCAACAGAAAGCTGCAAGAGGTTCAAGGTATATTCAGAAGAGGATGTGGAACATGGGACATCATTACTAATGTCATATGGATCTTGGCTGAAAGAAAAGAATACCAGAAAAATATTTACTTGTGCTTTCTTGACTATGCCAAAGTATTAGTATGTGTGGATCATAACAAACTATGGATAACTTTGAGAAGAATGGGAATTCCAGAATACTTCATTGTACCCATTTAGAACTTTGAAATGGATCAAGAAGCAGTTGTTCAAACGAAGAGAACACTGCATGATTTAAAATAAGGAAATTCATATGTTCGGGTTGTATACTCTTACTAAATGTATTCAATCTGTATGCTGAGCAAATCATCAGAGAAGTTGGGTTGCATGAAAAAGAATGTGGCATCAGGATTGGAAGAAGGCTTATTAACATTCTATAATATGCAGATGACGCAAACTTGCCTGCTGACACTGAAGCAGACTTGAAGCGCTTGCTGATGAAAATAAAGGCTTACAGCCTTCAGTGTGGATTACAACTCAATGTAAAAAAAAAATAATAATTCTTCACCCATGGAACAATAGACAACATCATGGTAAACTAAGAAACATTGCACTTGTCAAGGATTATATCTATCTGGCTTGGATCCACAATCAATGTTAATGGAAACAGTAGTCAAGATTGAACAATGCACTTCATTGGGCAAATCTGCTGTGCAAGACACCTTTAAAGTGTTAAAAAGCAAGGCTATTACTTTCAGGTCTAAGGTGCACTTTACCCAAGCCATAATATTTCCCATTACCTCAAATGTATGTGAAAATTGGACTTTGAATAAGGACTGAAGAGGAAAAGATGTGTTTGAATTGTGCTGCTTGAGAAAAATATTGAAAGTACCACAGACTGCCAAAAAACCAAACAAATCTATCTTGGAAGAGTATACAAGATAGCATGCTCCTTACAGGCAAGGATGGCAGACTTCGCAAGTACTTGGGATGTGTCAGGAAAGACCAGTCCCTGGAGAAGGACAGCATGTTTGGTAAAATAGAGGGGCAGTGAAAAAGAGAAAGGTCCTTCATATGCTGAACTGACACAGTGGCAGCAACAATGGGCTCAAACATAAGAACAATTCTGAGGGCGGCACAGGACTGGAGGCTCTTCGCTCTGTTGTACATAGTATTGCTATGAGTTATAAGGGACTTGAGAGCACCTAATAATTACAATATTATTCATAGTGGCCGCTAGGAACTGGAGTTGACTCAATGGCAGTGAGTGAGAAAGTGGGTGGCTGAGCGACTGAATGAGTGGGTGAATATGCACAGCAAATTAAAAAATCAAAATACAGCAATAATCTTTAAAGGAATGCGAAAGTTTCAAACCATTACTTTGGTGTAAACAATTTCTGGAGAACAAAATAAAAATTTTCCCTAAATGTCTTAAAA
Organism: Echinops telfairi; assembly: GCF_000313985.2. Lineage (NCBI taxonomy): Eukaryota > Metazoa > Chordata > Mammalia > Afrosoricida > Tenrecidae > Echinops > Echinops telfairi. The sequence goes on along the minus strand of NW_022111369.1, from coordinate 19,684,398 downwards.
TATCCAAACTCTGTTTTTTTTAGCCTCAAACTTCTCTAAAATATAAAGTTTAATCTTTTTTAAAAAAGGACAATTTGGGATTTTAAAAATATTTTAAAATCCAATATCTCTTTACAAGTAATTCTATCATTTTTTCCTTATGGCATAATCAAAGATGGGGACAAATATCAGCTATGAAACAAGTATTAAAGTAGTATTTACAATAGTTTAAGAAGAAAAGGAAACAATAGAAAAATTGTTAAATATATGTTCTTATGCTCCATCATTAAAATATCTAGCTAACATTTAAAATTACATTGTCTAATACATAAATGTCAGTAGAAAGTGGTTTTATATAATTTCTTGTGAAATTAAAATTATATTACAAATAAGTTGATGTATTATCCCTTTTCTAGTACACAAAATTATTTCATTCTGAAGTTTGAAAGGAATTTCATATTTATAATTTCCCAGGACAATCTGTTAATAACTAAGGAAATGGGGCTGAGGCTGCATCTGACCCCACTGGCTACACAAAGGAAAAAGGAGAATCTAACTCCACACCTGCACGAGGATGATTCCTATGAAGCAGACATCAGTCTTGCCGCTACCCTCCAATTTCTCTTACCCTATTCTGACACCAGTTATTCCTCCCATGACACTCTACTTTATTGCTGAGTTTTACAGTCTCTTTCAATGACCATACAGAACTCACAGACAATAATCACAATTATGGGAGAGGAGGTAATTAGGGAAGTGAGCAGGTTACTCCAAATCAGATTCAGAAATCATCAAGGATATAGTCCTTTAGTCCCCAGCAGTACCTTTTCTCCACCATGTCAGCCCCAACTTTCTCTGGTCACCAACCTTCTGCTCTTCTCAGGAAAGTGCTACAAAGCCCATTTGATATTTATAAATGCCCAAGGAGCTCCCCACTCTGCTAGCCAACATCCTGCCTGAAGACGTTCAGATTTATTTATCCTGCAAATTGAGATGCATACTGATTATCACATGGTTGCTTCTCTGCTCTGTCACATGATCTCCATCTGTTGCTGCTTCAGGTGCCTCTGCTACATCCACCACTTCAGGCAAGGTTCTCACACACTCTCTGCGAGTGGCTCTTCTTTGTTGGTCATCGGATCCCTCTGCTCTTGCTTTTGAGATGCTGTTGTAGTTAGGTGCTATTGACTCGGTTCTGACCCACAGCAACCCTATGCACAGCAGTACCAAAGACTGCCAGGTCCGACACCATCTTCACAGTTGTTCCTATGCTTGAGCCCATTGTTGCAGCCACTGTGTCAAGCCATCTCCCTGAGTGCTTTCCTCTTTTTCGCTGCCCCTCCACTTGCTTCTGAGATGGCTTCCTTTTATGTGAAGCAGAATGGCAAAACTACACTAACCAATCCTCTTCCTCTTGTTTGCATGATCACACCCAGTCATTTGGGGTGTGTGTGCAAAGATTATGTGATGAAGAGAAATGAGTTATTATGTCTCTTCTATCCATTTCTCTATAATTTCCACTGAATGATTGGGTGGGACCATACAAATAGGGCATAAAGAGCTCTAATTTAGGAATAGATCAATTTTACAATTCATGGGGTCTCATGGCCTCAGCCTCAGTGAGCCAGGAAGCCCAATTGATGCTCCATTGCACAATCTCATGATCTCTGAATATCCATCTGTTGATGGAGAGCCACTGCTGTGGACCAAAGACTGAATGCTTAATGTTTTCTGATCCTAACTTGGGGGAACCTACTAGCTTCACTAATTGTCAGTGAGTTCTGTGTGGCTGTTGCAATGGATTATAGAACATAGCAGTAAAGCAGAGTGATGGGGGGCTGGGGGAGTTGCTGTGAGAATAGGGTAAAGAAAGGAGAGAGGGTGAAGACTGGTCTGATCTCTGCCTTGTGGAAATTGGCCTTGGACGGGTTTGGAGATAGGTTCTCCAACTCCTTCCTTCACATACCAAGTAACTTCACTTCACTGCAACAATTTAAGTGATTTTTTTAAATGCTCAAACTAACTATCATTTAATTTCCGTGGAATATATTTTATAGAAAAATATATTTAAAAAAAAAGAAAAATATATTTAATAATTTCTGTAATATTAATATGTATTACAATTCTACAGTACAAATAGTCATTACAATTTCACTTAAACTGCACTAAAACTTAAATGGACTGCACTGAAGATTTTTGTTGTTGTTCCTTGTCTAGGTGTCCAGAGAAAAGAAAATGTTAAGTTTAACAATGTAGTGTGAACTCAAACCTATAAAGAAAAATTTTCATGAAGAGGATTTCAAACTAATAAAGTAAATAATTCCACAGGATTTATGAATACTATTTTGAATAATATTATGAATAATATTTATGAATACAGCCATATGTGCACATACCAATTCCTGGTTTATAATATCATAATCAAATTAATTTTAAAACAAATATATCTGTCATTAGTCAAAGATTAATAATCTACAGTAATAAATCCTAATAATCTCAATTTTAAAAGGTAGATACAAAAACAAGTTAAAAACCAAGCATATGTGTGTTTAGTTCTCTTTATATTATTATTTTGTGTTTGCTAATATTTTATCTAATTTTTATTACTCAAATCAATTCTACTACTTCTACATAAAATATAAAAAATAAACATCTGGAATTACCGCTGATCAATATTTGATCTAACGTATTTTCTATATGACAAGCTAGAGTTAAATATATACTAGGGGGTAACCAAAAGAATGATTTTCCCCCCAAAGCTATGTATTTAAATTGTTTTACAAAATAATCTTATAACCTTCAAAGTACTCTTCATTACACAATACATTTGTCAAAGGTATGATTCCATTCTTGGAAACATTTTTCAAACTCAACTGTTTGAAAGGCTGACAGCACCTCCCTCGTTTTTTTCTTCACCTCTTCTACATCATCAAATTGCTGTCCTTTCACGTCCCTCTGCCTTTGTGGAAATGAAAAGAAGTAGCACGGAGTGTGGGGCAGGAGAGAGAGGCATGCTGGGTTTTTTTGCCAAAAACTGGAGCACTGAGATGGCTGCGTGAGGAGGTGCGTAGTTGTAGTGGCAAAATTGGTCCCCCATATTCCACAAATCAGGCCATTTTTGTCATACACGTTACACGATCTTTTCAGAACCTCTAAATGGAAAGCTGATTAACACTCTGACCTGGCGGAATGAATTCCAAATGCACTATCCCCTCACATCACATCTGTTTTGGGGGAGTTATATATACTTGTATTATTGAAATTCAATCCATTTTTTGCAGAATCCATTTTAAGACAAATATTTAAAATGTTCTGCTGTGTTTGAATGACAGATATTAGAAAGTTTTATATCTTGAAGTTTCTTCTGTTGAATTTCTGTATTCAGGGTTAGAGATATTTGATGTATTTATTCAAGTCAATGAGTAATTATTTTCAGATAAGATTAGTGGTTTATACGAAGAAAACCATAGAATTTTCTGTTTCAAATTTGTTCAAAGCATTCATTGTTTTACTACTGTGTTCTAGTTCCTCTGACTGAAACCCTAATCATGTAGATTTAAACAAGTCTCTGCCTTCCCGGAGTTCAGAATCTACGTTTGGGAGTCCTTCATTGGAATTCACAAATCTATTCTTCGTGTTAATAAACCTAAAACTCTATGCATACTTCTTCTACTATAAGCACACATGCACAACTCCCTACCCCAAGCCCAAGAAAAAAGTTCATAAAAAAATTAATAAAATTAGAACTACTGGCATGTATTATTTGTAGATAACACTAAATTCAATAAAAGGAGAGACGTTTTCAGCTAAAGATTTAATGTAACTAGCAATTGTCATTTTCAATAGTTACTTTATGAATTCTGAATCCTTTTAAGGCTAAAAACTGCAGAGGAAAAATAAACATTCAAATGTGTATCCCATAAATACACAAACAATTTGGAGATCAGGTGAACACAACTCATCTGACCACTCCAAGAACGACTTGCTCCTGGGAGAAAGACTATGAAGAGGTAAGCTACCTAAGTCATTGAAAATAATAGACTGCTGACCAATACTCCTTCAAGACCCTGCCCTGTGCCACCAATTCAAAATTAACAGGTCATAAACTTTGTTCAATCTCAATCAATTCTTTACCTTGTCTTGCATTCAGAATTGTCTTGAATTAATTCTAGGGCTTCTATAAAATATTTCATTTTCAATAATTAGTGTAGGTGGGAATGAGGTACCTATTTTATCTTCAATCTCAAAAGGGTCACTGAGGCCTATTGTGAACACACTTTCTAAAATCCGGAAGATATATTTACTTTATTCTTACTATCAAAAGATCTACAACTTAAAACAGATCTTTATTCATCATACATCTAAACTATAGCATTCAAGCCTTATCAAAAAATAAAAAATCAATAATTTATTTGAATTGATCCACAAGACTTTCTTCTAGGACTGAGAAAGCATTCATAATTGCAATTGATACTTGGAGATTTCAAATTTATGCGTGTTCACTAGTAAAGTTTATAGCAGTGATTTAGAGAAATCATCCATGTTGTAGAGGTTATTTACATATAAATTATTGATTGGAATTATTCCTAAATAATTCTAAAAGTGCTAGTATTTGTCTTCAAGTGCCTTCCTTAACCAAAAGATTGTGATTAGTCAGTGAGGTGAATTAAAATTATGGAAAGGATTTTAACACAGGCACTTTTAGTCCTTTTTGGATATCATTCTATTATTGTATAATTATAAGGAAAAAATATAATTGACAAACCTCATAGGTTGCTGGCCCAGGAGTAATCACTTTGCAATCTTCAAAACGCTTTGATGTTTTAACAAATGCTGGTATGAAGCAAGATCTCTTTAAAGTAGGATTGTATGTTGCAGGTCCTAAGAAAAACAAAAGTAAAAACAAATAAAACTATCTTTAGAACTATTGATTTTGGTCACATGTTTCTGCTTCCTAATGAATTATTCTTAATGAATAAACTTTGGAACAAACAATCTTGTATCTATTCTATTTGAATGCTTAAAATGATTCCATTTAAGGCTTTGAAATGAAATGATGTATAAAATAGAAGAGGGCAAAAAAAAAAAAAATAGAAGAGGGCTGGAATGAATAGTATTATTGCTGACATCAGGCTTACCAGAAAGATGTTTACTGGTTTTGGCAATTGTGAAAATACATTGGATTGTGTGAATCATGACAAACTATGTATAACATTTGGATGAACAGGAATTCCTGAACACATCCTATGCTCATGTGCAAAGAGCACACAAACCTATAAGCAGTCATTGAAAAAGAAAAAGGCAATACTGCATGGTCAAGGGAGGTATGCAACTGGGCTGTATCCTTCAACTATACTTATTCAATGTTTATGCTAAAAAAAATAACCTGAGAAGCTAGGCTGTATGAAGAGGAACAAGGCATTAAAGCTGGATATGCAAATGACACAGCGTTGCTTGCTCCTTGCTTTGAGCAAGCAAGACTTGAAATATTTGTTGATGAAAATCAAAGCCTGCAGCCTTCAGTAGGGATTGTAACTCAATGCAAAGAAAACAATACTGTTCATAACTAGACCAAAAGGCAGCATCAATATAGACAGAGAAAATGTTGACAATGTCAAAGATTCCATTTTGCTTGGATCCACAATTAATGCTCAGAGAAACAGCAGTCAAAAAAACAAACCACATGCAACATTGGGCAAAAAGATACAGCACAAGACTTCCTTAAAGTGTTAAAGAGCAAAGATATAACTTTGATGGCTAAGGTCCACCTGTCTCTAGCCATAGTGTGATAGTTGGATATTATGTTAACTTGACTGGGACAGGATTCTCAGTGATTTGGCAGTTAAGGGCTAGTAATTCTCTACAGTGTGAACTAACACAGTGTAAATGACAGCGTCATGGGGTCTGCTGTGAGCACTCCATTGTTAATGGATTAGGGTAAATATAATCTTGCTACTAAGGTCACAGCCCTGATGGAAGTTTCCTGGGGGGTATGGCCTCTTTCCTATGTAAGAAGAATGTGTGGATAACTTGTTTGCTTCTTGCAAAGTGTACAAGAGGGTACCCACCCCCCCAAAAAAACAGATTTTTTTTCCAAACCTATGTATTTAATGTTTTTTACAAAACAACCTTATTACCTTCAAAGTACTCTCCATTACACTTAATACATTTGCCAAATCTGCGATTCCATTCTTGGAAACATTTTTCAAACTCAGCGGTTTGGATGGCTAACAGCACTCCCTGATATTTTTCCCACCTCTCCTACATCATCAAATCACTGTCCTTTCATGTCCCTCTTGATTCGCAGAAACAAAAAGAAGTTGCACCACAGCGAGGTCAGGTGAGGAAGGTGCATGGGGCAAGACAGGCATGCTGTTTTTTTGCCAAAACCTGGAGCACCGAGATGGCTACAAGAGAGGTGCATTTTCTTGGTGGCAAAGCCAGTCCCCCATATGCCACAAATGAGACCCTTTTGGGTCACATACTGTTATGCAATCTTTTCAGAACTTCTAAATAGAAAGCTTGGTTAACAGTCTGACTGGGTGGAATGAATTCCAAATGCACTATCCCCCTCACATCCACAGAGCTTTTTTTCCATTTTTTGGAAGTACTGTTCATATATCCTGCATCTGGTACATCAAATTCTGGTTCTCTAGACTTGAGCCAACAACCAGTTGACTATCATGCCTACTGACTCTGGGGCCATCAGCAGCCTAGCATCTAAATTTTTCAGCTGCAAGCCTGACCTGCTGGCCTTGGATCCACCCATCTCTGCATCTACTAGCCTGTGGTCTTTTGATTGTGCTTCTTGATTCCTGGTTCATCTCCCTGCTTCCTGATCCAACATCACCTGAAGCGACAGGGGTCAGGAGAAGCCTCCAGTTTAACACCTGACCCACAGATGTGAACCAGACTGTACTTACCTGCTTTTATAATTGTGTAAGCCATTTTTCTTCAGATAAATTTCTCTCTTTCTATGTGTCTATAAGCATCACTGCTTTTGCTTCTCTAAAGAATGCAGCCTACCATGCATGGTTTTTTTCAATTGCCTCCCAGGCAAGTGAAAGCTGGACAATGATGAAAGAAGACCAAAGAAGACTTGATTCATTTAAATGATGGTGTTGGCAAAGAATGCTGATAGTGTCATAAATTTCCAGAAGAACAAACCAGGTGGCCTTGAAGGAAGTATCCCCTAATGCTCCTTGGAAGTGTAGCTAGTGAGACTCCATCATACACATATTGGATATACATATACATCATACATATATTTGGATATATTATTGGGAAAGACCGAACTATGGAAAGGACTTCATGCTTGGGAAAGCAGAATAACAGTGAAAAAGAGGAAGATGCTTCATGAGGTGGATGGTCACCTTGACTGCCACAATGGGCTCAAACAAAACAAAACACTTAAGACAGTGTTTCATTCCGTTGTGCACAAAATCAATATCAATTGGAACTGATTCCAGGGCATCTAGCCACAATATAAAATAGAGACATGTGTTTACCCAGTAATTCAATGTAACTCAGCAGTAATAATAATATAAAAAGAAATAGTACTCATTCCTTAATAAATACAACACACAAAAAAGATACGTAGTGCTTTCATTTCCTAAACATTCATTCATATGGTCACTAAGATAGGTAGTGCTTGTATTGCATTTGGAAATGTGAATGAAAATTTATGAAGAAGCATGGAAGAAATTAATTGTCTCCCTGGTGCTAAGCATGACATAATGTAAAGCACAAAGAATTTACATAAACACGTGGAGGTTATAAACAGAATGATTGAATGGATACAGACCTAATCCTAAATAAAGATTTTGTGTATAGGTCAATGGGCTCCAAATTGTATTACCTAATACTCCGAAATTCCATGGAAATACCCAGGGGATAATGTGTAAAATAATCCCAAGAATAAGAAGTTTAATCACTTTCATCTGAAAGAGATCTAGATTTAATCTGGTTTATTTGTTGGAGTGCCATTTTATTCAATAAAAGCCTTTTGTTGCTGTTATTTTTTTCCTGAAAATATTTCCATGGATGGTGGGAAGCTCTTAAAGGTTGTAGAGAAGATTCACAAAGAAAGTAAACTGTGGTAATCCTGTGTAGGATGTGATGGTTACTGTTCTGTGCCAGCTTGTCTGGGCTCTGGTGCCCATTGTTTAGTCAAGCACTTGTCTAGATGTTGCTATACAGGTATTCACATGTGATTAGTAATTAAATGATTGGCCTTAAATAAAGCAAATTACCCTCCAAAAGGTTAGTGTGCCTCACACGATCAGTTTAAAAACTAAGAGCAAACCCTGAAATTACCTGAGGGATAAGAATTCCACCTCAACACTGCTAAAAAATGTCTTGCTTGAGCTTACAGTACACTTCCTGGCTTACCAACTTAGTGCGCAAAACTGTCCAGACTGTCACCTGAATTTTGGATTTGCAGTCCCCAAACAGTATGAACTCCATTCTTAAAATATATCAATCTCTTTTTCTCTACTTCTCTCTGACTCCGTCTCTCAGTCTCTCTGCCCCTATCTGTCTCTTGCTGATTCCATTCGTTGGGGAAGACTGATGATGATATATGGAATGGCTTCAAGCAGATCAATTTCAGGGTCACTCTGATAAATATTTCGCCAGTATTAGTAAGGGAAAGGAAGAGTAGCTCAGACATTGTTGAAAGATGAAATGGACATTTAGTATGCCTAGTGATTGGAAGGGGATATACATAAAAAAACATTCACTGCCATTGAGTCAATACTGCCTCATAGACAGCCTATCCGTCAGAGTAGAACTGCCTCGAAGGTGTCTGAGACTGTACTCGTCTTTACGGGGCTACAAAGGCTCAGCTCCTCCCTGGGGCAGCTGGTGGTTTTGAACTGCTAACCTTGTGCTTAGCAGCCCAACGTATAACCATTATGCCACCAGGACTCCTTAAATATAAATTGTGGTTATGACAAAAAGCAATACTGTAACTGAAATTTTTTTAAAGGAGGGGGGGATGCTATTTGGAGAATGTCATAAATTTAAAGTTTAACCAGTTATGTTTGAGACAGGGAGAGAGTTAGAGAGAGAGAGAGCAGGCTATCCAAATAGAAATGTCTGGAAGACAATTTGAAATGCAGAATTGAAACTCAAGAGGGAGAAAAGAGCCTGGAGAAAAAGAATGGAGTTACTCACATAAAGACAATAGCTGAGGTTTCCCTAAGTAAGGTGTGCACAGAAAGAAAACTAATAATTAATAGCTAAAAGATTGAGTACATATTCAAAAAGAAAATTCAAAAAGAGAGTCTAGAGATAGAATCTAGCTCGTACAACTTCCCGAGACAGTACTAGGCTCTGTTTCATTCTGTTATACATAGGGTTGCTATGAGTCAGAGCCAACTTGACAGCACCTAAAGGCAATGAGGAGACCTGGTGACATTGTGGTTATACTTTGGGCTTCTAACTGCAAGGTCAACGGTTTGAAACCAGCAGCCAGCTCTGCGAGAGAAACATGAGGCTGCCTACTGCAGTCAGAATTAACTTGCTAGCAGTCCCGGTGGCATCATGGTTACATGTTGGGTTGTGATCCGCAAGATGCTCAGGTTGAAAGCACCAGTCAATCCAGGGGAGAAGGATGGGGCTTTCTACTTCGGTAAAGAGGTACAGTCTAGGAAACGCACAGGGCAGTTCTACCCTGTACTTTAGGGTCTCCATGAATGAGAATGGACTTGATCGATGGCAATTTGTTTTGTTCAACAGTACAACATCACAGAGAAAAATAGGGTGAGTTATTCTTCCTATTCATAGGTTAACCAATACTCATTGAATGTGTATGACATGCCAACCATTAATTTTCACAAGGAAGAACATTAATTTTCAAGGGTAATTTACTATTCCAAAAGGGGTGACAAAATTTCTTGGGATGGTCACCAAAAAAGGCTATATAATTGTAGAAGTATGGAGAATCAGTGAAACTAAACTCAAAATTGAAACTCAAGAACCCTCAAACGCACTGCCACCAAGTAATCCTGATGTACAGCGACCCTGTAGGACAGGATAGAGCTGCCCGGTGTGTTTCTGAGACCATAACCATTCCCTGGCATCCAAAACCACGCTTTCCTCCCAAGGAGCTGCTGCTGGTTCCAATCTGCTGTGGATCGCAGCCGTTCTCAGAACCAGGATGCCATTATGGAAGTGTGGGGGGAAGGCATTAAACAGACATAAAAATTGACAATAAATAAGGAAATACTAGAGTAAGTATAAAGGTTTTAGTAAAATACACAGTAATACTTCTGCCTTCTTCCTTGTAACAAAAAATTCAAAATAATTATTTGAAAAACAGTTTCTCAGTCTTTCTCAGGTTCCTTCAGACTTGCTCACCCCCCACTATCATGACCCCAGTGCTGCTTCTCAATTCAGACTAGACCGCAGGATATACACAGATAAAGAAAAGAGATGAGGGCTCACGACACACTGACTCCAGGAACAGGAATGGGAATAGTGATGCCAGAAGGGTAGAGAGAAGGGGGGGAGAGAAAGAGAGAAAGGGGGAACCAATCTTATATGATCGACACATAACCACACACCCTCTCCAGTGGGAAGAACAACAGAAAACATGGGGGAAGAGAAACAGCAGCAGGTACAAGAGATGAAAATAATAATAATTTATAATCTATCAAGGGAGTATGAGGGGGTGGGGAGGGAAAAATGAGGAGCTGATACCAAGGGCTCAATAGAAAGTAAATGTCTAGAAATAAATGAAGGCAACATATGTACAAACATGACTGATGCAATCAATGTATGGATTATAACAAGAGTTGTAAGAGTCCCCAATAAAATGATCTTTTAATGAAAAAAAAGAAATATAGACAGCAATAGATTATACACTTACAGTAGTAATGAAGGCTCGGGAATATTCCTGGTCTATATACAAAACTTTTTTTCTATCTTCTAAGGTGGAAATAAAGATAATTTAATAAAAAATAGTTTCTGATGAGGTTTTAAAATCTATTTGTTACTATATCACTTCAGTATGAAATATTTTTAATGATTTAGCTTTCATTACAATAGAAAATTTTAACTTTCTACTGAAAATTTACATATAATCTTTGCCAATCAATTTAATATTAATTAAACAACAAATGTAGATATCCAAAGTTATAAAGCCTTTGTGGGAAGCTAATGCATTTTGATATTCCAAGTGAGAAGTAAAGATCTGAAGTAAAACCCTCATATTGTACAGTGAGAGCCGTGTACTTGTAGCACTAAGGGGTGAATGCCATAAGGTTGGTTTTCAAACTAACCCACTGCTTCTCGGCAGAAAGTGAGGTTGTCTGTCCCTGCAAAGGTTTATAGCTACTGAAATCCTATACAAGGTTTGGATAATTTTTTATCCAATAATAGTATATTCACTTTGTGGTAATATAGATATAATTCATACTTACTTACATTAAGGAGAAATAATTCATGCATATATTTCTCTAGATATATATTTTTTGTATTCATGTAATCTTTAGTTCCTACAAAGTAAGAAACATGTCCCCAATTTAAATAATTTAACAAAATTTAACACTTTAGCCATTTTTAGGTATCCAATTCAGTGATGCTTATTACACTCATTAGGTTGTGCTCATATTAATCCATTTATTATTTTATTCTAATTAATTATAGTTAACACTAAACTATTCATAGGAAAATGTGTCAGTTACTGCAAAATCCAGACAAGAGTACAGACTAACATTAGGACTGGGTGCATGATTACAGAGTCAGCCCAATCGAAAACCACAACTTTAATAAAAAAAAGATTTATAAAAGTTAATGCAACAGGTAAGGCTTATTATTATACAAACCTTCTTGTAATAGTAAGCTTCCTTTTAAATAATGAAGAAATACATTCTATTTTTGCCATTACTATCATTTTACAGACACTGATAAATATTTACATTCACAGTTATAACTCATTAAGAGAGAAGAGATTATTCAACTATAGTTGTAGTGAATTTCCTTTTATTGGCATTCCTTTGAGGAACATTAAGTGAAGCAAAGTTCCTCTTAATATGCATCTTGCTGCATCCTATTACTTATTCCGCTTCAAGCTACAGAGCATTAAAAACATTTTAAAAGGTTTATGACACTTTTATCTTAAAATATATTTTCAATTACTTGGCTACTGCTTATATGATACAGGTCAAAGACTTACATTGCTTCACCAGTTTCGACTCACAGCTGGATTATGCAGAAACTATCTTCTACTTATTTACCAAAATGCCACATTTTAATCATAGGTCATGGAAGAAGAAAATTTCTCATTCCAAAGCAAACACCTACGGAAGTCTGCCTGGATCATAGCTAGTGTGTAATGGGAAATTCAAAAGCAGGTGATTCTTATAATTACCTATTTCCCAGCCCCATGCCAACTTGCTCCCTAGGAAATGTCAGCCAATGCTACAGGGCAAAACTGGAAGAGAACAGGAACAATGGGTAATTTAAAATAAAACTATGTATCTGGCCCTTTGATGTGGCCATTTTGGTATATTACAGTAGACTTGGAAATAACTGCTTAGCGTATCCTGTAAAAAAAAGGTTGTCTTCATAGTGAGCTAAAATTTATGAGTTATGTAGTAATTTTGGTTATGAATGCTGGGTCCTCTTTTCATGCAAAAGTGATAGAAATCTACAGAAAATTAAATATCTGATATATGAGCATAACTTTAGGAAATAAAAAGCATTTAGGAAATTGTTCATTGAAATGTGCTGCATAGTTTCCAATGGCCATTTAGAGAGTTGAGGTTTTTAGGAAACACATTTTCTAACACTCATTTTATCTCTCAGTTTTACAAATGAAGGAGTAGTAAAGGCAACAGATTAGTCCACATGGAAGTATTATCATCAATGTCACCACCATATTTATGTTTTAATGCCCTTCACTGCTTCTAAGACTCAATTTGATTTAAAAGGCACTTCAAATTATGACCACAGGATTGCATAGTCGATTAAACTGAGATTATAGATGATTGAGAAAACAGACAGAGTCACAATGCTGCATAAACTTTTAACCAAAATGTCCATGTATGGTTTACCATCTCTTTAACATCTATATGCAGTTACAAAGTATGTATTGCATGATTTTGTAAATCTGACTTCAAATATTTAAGTATGACATACTAAAATTTCTGTACGGTATCTAGGAAATATTGCCAATGTATTTCCTAAGAAATTAACTGTTACAGTGCACTCCAACTCAACTAGAGTGTGGAACCTATTTATTGGAGTCTCAATAAGTCATGCACCTGTTAAAATATGTGTTCCCACCGTTGATTAAGCTCTGAGGCTGTCACTATTATGACACATAAAAACAGAATCACATGGGTTTGACTTGATTGAGCTATCTCTTCGGACACCAGTGTCTGTTTATCTATATACCTCTAAGCACATACTTATCAAACTGTGCATCCACCAGCCCTGTCAAATGAAGACTTTGAACTACAGCTATAAAAAGATATTTTCACTCTCTGATAACATAACCACATTGTACAAATTTGAATGAATTTCCCAGTGCTACAAATGTAAGCATAGTACACTATCTGTATGAATGATAAGAATCAAACAAAAGGAAGATTAATCACTTTCACCTAAAATCACTTTCAGAGAGGTAATATATAAATATGTATCACATAAATATTTTGACTAATGCATAAAAAAGTTCTCAAGTAATAACACATGAAATTGCTTTCCAGGGTGGTCCCTTAACAAAATACCATTGTCATTGAGTTGCTTCACCAGGAGTTACAAAGTAGAGTTGAACTTCATGAAGTTTATTTGGCTATCATCTTTACAGAAGCAGATAGGTATCCAAGAATGGGCCTGAAGTACTAGTTGTAAAGTTTCCTCTCGTGACTTAACGTTGCTTTTCATATTGCATAGTTTTTCATCTAAAACCAGATTTCTAAGAAAAGTATTTAGGAAAAATAATAGAATAAGTATCAAACCTCTCTTCAATGACCATTATTATGTTAACATTCAATTAGAGCTGAAGTAGGAACTGCTATACCAAAGAACAAAAATGATATTTGTGATGAAGAAGCTATTGGTCTTGTAAAATTCTATCATCTCATCTCCAGCTTCATTTCTATCACCAAGTCCAGGTTTTCTAACCACTGTTCCTTCCTCTTTCTTTCAATCTGTTGCATTCCAATCACCAATAATGATCACTTCATCTCGATTACATTTTTTATCAGTTTCAGATGGAAGAAGCTGGTAGAAATTTTCAATTTCTTCATCGGTAGCTCTAGTGGTTGTTGAATATATTTAAATACTACTTATATTGACTGGATTTCCTTGTATGCTTTTAGATATTTTCCTTTAACATACAGTATTGCACTTCAATATTGATCTTGAAATGTTGTTTTTGATGATGTATACCGTAAGCTGGATATCATTAGCCAAGATGAGCCCAAGGGCTGATTGTGGAACAGACCATCAATTGTTTATACATAAGTTCAAGTTACATATGAAGAAAATTAAATCAAGTCCACCAGAGCCAAAATACAATCTTGAGTATGTTGTTGGTAGGTGGTGTCCAGCCAGCCCCAACTCATAGCAACCCTGTGTACAACAGAACTAAGCAATGTCCTGTCCTGTGCCACCCTGAAACTTGCTATTCAACATAAGCTAGCTAAAGTGAATGGAAAAAATAATGAAGCAAAATAACTGAACAGAAAATTTCAAAAGGCAGCTGCAGACAAAGTAACATGCTATCATGAAAAGTGCAAAGGTCTTGGGTTAGAGAGCCAACAATGAAGAACACGCAGCATATTTCACACTGAACAATTTGAAGAAGAAGAAAAATCAAGCCTCTAGCAGCAACAGTGAAGGATACTATGGGTAAACTATTGAATAATGAGCGAAACATCAGAAAAGTTGGAAGGGAAAGGTGGAGCCATTTTAAGATGAAGAATTGATAACCTTCAATTATTTCAAAATGTAGCATATGATCAAGAATCAACTGTATTCAAATAAGAAGTCTGCACAGAAGCTGTTAGTGAAAAAACTGTAATTAATGAAACACCAATGGAAATGTTTCAACAAGCTGATGAAATATTGGACTCACTCATCTATGCCAAAAAATTTGGAAGACAACTACCTAGCCGATTGACTGGAAGAGACCATATTTGGGTCATTCCAAAAAAATTAGAATTCAAAAATTCCAAAAGAATTCAGAAATTATCAAACAATAACATTTATATCAATGCAAATTATATTTTGTTGCAGACAATTCAGAAACAACTGCAACAATACACTGACACAACGCTGCCAGAAATCCAAGCTAGATCCAAAAGAGGCTGAGGAACAGGTCTGTGATTGATGGCGCCAGACATACCTTCACTAAAATCAGACAATGCCAGAAAGCAGTTTACCTGTGTTCTATTGACTATACAAAGGCATTTAAATGAAAAGTCATAAACAAGTACGGATTACATTCTTTAGAATGGGAATTCCAGAACACTTACTTGTGTTTATGTAGTACCTGTAAGTTTTATGATTCAGAATTTATTCATTGTCAATGAAATATTAATATCAGCTTAATTGGTTTATTAGTATATAGATCATGTGAATTCTTTTAGTAAACTTCAAGTTCTTTGAATCTAGTTTTATCCTAGCTAACTTACTCAAATAAATGTACTTAGTAGCATATTAAAATCCATGTTTAGAAGAGTAAAAGTTTTGAACAAGAAACGGCAAGTAGTTACAATTTAAATACAAAATTTAGTCATTTTCTTGTTTGCTTTAAATCCAAGCTAATTTACTCTTATTGTTTTTGTGAAGTCGCATCTAGTCAATTCTGACTCATAGTGACTCTATGCATCACAAGATGAAACACCGCCCAGGCCTCCACCATCTCGCAATTGTTATACTTGTTGCACACACTGTGCCAATCCATCTCATTGAGGGTTTGCACCTCTTTCACTCTGATGTCCTTCTTGAGAGGCTGGTCCCTACTGATTACATACACAAAGTATGCAACACAAAGTCTCCACACTCTGTCTGCTGCAGTTATTTTTAATTTATATTCAGGATTTACTTGCATGTGATATTAATAATATTGTTCAATAATTTCCACATTCTGTTGGGTTACCTTTCTTTTGAGGGTGAAAGAGGTGGATCTCTTCCAGTCAGTTGGCCAGGTACCCATTTTCCAAATTCTTGGCATTGACTAGTGAGTGTTTAGTTGAAATATTTTAATCAGCTTTCTGTCAATTCCTGTATTCTTGCTTGTTTGTTACCTTCAGTACAACTTGGATTTCTTTTTTCAATACCATCAGCTCTTGGTCATACACTACCTCTTTGAAATGGTTGAATATTACCAGTTTTTTGGTTCCGTGATTACTTGTCCCATCTTCTCTTGAAGATGCTGCATCATTCAATATTTTGCCTATGTTGCAGTTGTTAGTTGTCATCAAAACAATTCTGACTCATAACAATGTTATGGACAACAAAATGAAAAATTGACCAATCCAACACCTATTCACAAATGTTTGAACCTATTATTGAAGCTACCGTGTCAATCCCTCTTGCCAAGGGTGTCCCTCTCTCTTACTGCCCGTCCACTTCACCAAGCATGATGTCCTTTTTCCAGTGACTGATCTCTCCTGATAACATTTCCAAAATATATGAGAGGAAGGTTCACCATCCTGCTGCCAAGAATTATTCTGGCTACACTTCTTCCAATGCAGATTTGTTTGTTTTTCTGGCAGCGAATGGTTCTTTGAATAGATTTCACCAACACCATAATTCAAATGCATCAATTAATTCTTCTGTGGACGTTCTTAGTCATTGTCCAACCAGCACATGCATATGAAAGTATCACCACTTGGGGCAGGAAGACCTTAGTCCTCTTAGTGTTATCTTCACTTAAAAGAGCTCTCAGGCATCAGATTTACTTAATGCAATATGTTGTTTAATTTCTTGACTGAAGCTTCCAGCAACATTGATTGTGGATTCAAGGACAATGAAACTCTTGACATTTTCATCCTTTTCTCCACTTATCATGATTTTGTCAACAGATCCAGTATTGAGAATTTAGATTTATTTTACCTTGATTTGCAAACCATACTGAAAAGCTGTAGTCTTTAATTTTCACAAACAAGTGCTACACGTCATCCTCTCTGTGGTAGTTACATAATCTGTTATCAATTTGAGACTATTAAGAGTGAAGGGGTGGAGTTTAACCTGTCAATCAGGTCATAACTTGATGGCTTCATTTGGAGGCACTAAGGAGATAAATAGCTCACTGGCGGGACACACAAACACTCCCTGGTAGACATTCCTGTGGACAAGCCACATGCCTGATGGAACCAGAGCCTTGAAGCTGAGAAGCCATGTGGAGACCCACGCCAGTGCTGAGATGCTTCCACCACCACTGGATCCACAAGACTTTCCACCCACTGTCCTGTGATCTTCCTGCATTCAGTGTCATTGCATGTGTTGCGTGAATCGGAAGAGAAATTTATAGGCTGGGGTCTCAGATATATGGGCTAATACCGGACTTATGGACTTGGACTGGACTGGGCTGGGATGTTCTCTTAATATACAATTACTCCTTTATATAAAGCACTTTCCTATATAGACCAGAGAATTCGTGTCTCTAGTCAACCCAGACTAATGCACCCTCTTTCAGCAGGCAAGAATTTTTTTATTTTCATACTGCAGGGTTAATAAGATCTCATCCCATACCGATGCCACATCCTTCTTCATGTAATCCAGTTTCTCTGATTATTCGCTCAATATACCAATTGAACAAATGTGATAAAAAGGACACAACTCTGACACATAGCTTTCTTAATTTAAAACCACACAGCATCAGTCCCTTGTTGTGTCTGAACGACTGCATTTTAGTGTACGTGCAGGTTCTGCAGGAGCACAAGGGTGCTCTGGAATCTGCAATGTTATTTGCAATGTTGTTGATAGTTTATGATGCACAATAGAATTCCTTTCCATAATTATTAAGACAGAAGTAAACATCTTTCTGATATTCTCTAATTTCAGCCATAAGCTAGCAAATGTCCGCAATGATATACCTAATTCCACAACTTCTGAATTCTGCTTGAATTTTTGGTGTGCCCTCTTGATGTACTTTTGAACCCATGTTAAAATTATCTCCAGCAGTACTTTACTTGCCTGTAATATTAATGATATTTTTGATAATTTTGGAATGGACACAAATATAGATATTTTCCAATCATTTGTCAACGTGGAGGTCTTCCAAATTTCTTCACATGGACAAGTAAGTGGTTCCAATGTGGCAACAGATTATTGAATCAGTCTGTATTTCATCAACTCCCGGAGCCTCCTTTTTCTCTAATATCTGTAGTGCAGCTTGGGATTATTCCTTCACAATCACCTATTTTGCATTATATACTATCTCTTGAAATGACTGAATGTCAAACCTATCCTGTTGGATACAGTGACTCTATAGATTCAGTCTATTTTCTTTTGCTGCTTCCTCAATTATTCAATATATTACCCATGTTGTTGCTGCTACTACAGGCTGGCACTGTCCAGCCGGTTTAGGCTCATAGCAACCTGATGTAGAGTAGAACAAAACAGTCCCTGGTCCTGCACGATCCTCAATATGATTTTTACATGTAATCCCATCATGGCAACAAGCACTGTGTCAATACATCTTGCCAAGGGCCTTCTTCTTTTTCCCTACCCTTCTCCTTTATCAAGCACGATGTCTTCTCTTGATAAAAGTATATGACATAAAGTCTCACCATCCTTGTCTCTAAAGAGCATTCTGACTGGACTTCTTCCAAGACAGACTTGTTGGTTCTTTTGGCAGTCTAAGGTGTTTTCAGTTTTCTTTGCCAGCATCATAATTCAAATACATCTACTCTTCTTCATTTCTCCCTTATACAATCTCCAACTTTCACATGCATATAAGGCAATTGAAAGACCATCACTTGGTAAAATCCTTGCATTTAAATACTTTTAAAGGGTTTTAGGAAGTAGAGTTACCTAATGTGCTGCATCCTTTTATCTTAACTGCTGCTTCGATGAGCATTAATTGTATATCCAAGCAAAATGAAATCCTTGATAAATTCAAACTTTTCCCCATTTATTATGATGTCATCTACTGGTCCAGTTGTGAGGATTTTGGTTTCCATTACAGTGAGCTGCAATCTATATTGAAGGCTGAATCCTTTATCTACACCCACCAATGTTTCAAGTCTTCTTCACTTTCAAGAAGCAAGATTGTGTCAACTGCATTTCTCAGGTTGTTGATAAACTTTCTTCCAAACCTGATTCCACATTGTTCTCTGATTATATGCTCAACATTCAGAAGGAATAAGTATGATCCCATTATACAACCCTGGTGAACATCTTTCCTGGCACTAAACCATTCAGTATTCCCTTGTGAGATAGTTAAGGTTGATTGCGCCAACCTGGCCGATAAACACATGTGGGAGTAATTGAAGGGTGGAGAGATAAATGGATCAGTGAACCTCACCTTTCTAGTTCTCGGGTCTCTCACTTTCTGATGGTTGCACCAGGGTGCAGCTGCCTTAACCAGTTCCTTGCTTCAGGTGGAAAGGCTCACTTCCTGAAAGCCATCCCTGAGGAGAAGCCACATGGACCTACCCCGATGAGGCCCTGGGTGCTGGGCAGCCATGTGGAGATCCCTGCCAGTGCTGAGATGCTCACATGCTCACTGATTCGGCTTTCCTCCTGAAGTCAGCATCATTGTGTGTGTTTTGTGAGATGGGGGAGGACTTTGTAGATTGGTGTCGGACATATGGACTAATGGACTTATGTGCTTGGGCAGCACTGGGTTGGGATGCTTTCTTAATGTACACTTACTCTATATAAAGCTCTCTCTTATACGTATGAGTTTCTGTAGATTTGTTTCCCCAGTTTACCCAGAATAACACACCTTGTTCTATCCACATAATTGTCTCTTGAACCATGACAGTTTCTTGATGAGAACACTTAAGTGTTCTGGAAATCCCACTCTTACAGCTATCTATAGCTAAGTCGAATGCCAATGCAGAGTCAATAAAACACAAGCTAACATCTCTCTAGTGTTCTCTTTCACCCCAAATCCATTTGACATCAACAATTAAAACCCCTGTTCCATGTCCTCTTCTGAATCTACCCTGAACTGCTGGCAGCTCCCTGTCAATGCACGGCTTCAACTGTTCTTGGATGATCTTCAACAACATGTGGTACTAAAGATGTTGTCCTATAATTTGAGCATTCTCTTGGGTCATCTTTCTTTGGAATGTGTACAAATATGATCTCTTCCAGTCAGTTGGCCAGATAGCTATCTTCCAAATGACCTGATGTAGACCAGTGAGTGCTTCCAGTGCTTCATCAGCTTGTTGAAACATTTCCATTGATATTCCATCCATTCCTGGAGCTTTATTTTAGCTAATGCTTTCAGCGTTGCTTAAACCTCTTCCTTCAGTATCATTGGATTTTGTTCATATGTTACCTCTTGAAATGGTGGAATGTTGACAAGTTCTTTCAGGTACAGTGACTGTGTATTTGTTCCATCTTCCTGTAATGCTTCCTGCATCATATTCCTGCAATAGTTTTCCCACAGAACCTTTCAATATTTCCACTCGAGACTTGAACTGTTTTCTTCACTTCTTTCAGTTTAAGTTACACAGAGTGTGTTCCTCTTTCGGTTTCCGAACTCTGGGTCTTTGCACATGTCGTTCTAGTCGTTCGCGTTGTCCTCTCAAGATGCCCTTTGGAATTTTCTGTTATGCACTTTGTTTTAATCTTTTTGTTTTTCAGGGAAAGGGGAGGGGGGCGGGAATCTTTTTTTTTCCCATTTGCTTTAGCAACTCTATTACTATTAGGGGCAATTTTCAGAGTGTCTTCTGACTTCCAGTTTGATGTTTTGTTATTTCCCGTCTTTCTAATAACCTTCTGCTTTCCTCATGTACGATTCTCTTGGTGTTATCCCACAGTTCATCAGGTCTCCTATCATGTGGTGTTCAGTGCATAAAATTCAAGTGGGATCTCTTTAAGGTTGCATGTTGGTTCTGGGGACTTGTTTTAATTTTATTCAGCTTCAACCTGAATTTAGATAGGAGCAAGTGATGGCATATTCCACAGGCACCCTCTGGCCTGGTCTCAGTTGCTGATATTGAACTTTTTCATTGTCTCTTCCCACAGATGTAGTCATTTTGACTTCTGTGCATTGAATTGGGAGAAGTCCACACATGTAGTCACCTTTGTGGTGTAGCAAAAAGATATGTACGATGAAGATGTCGTTTGTCTTAAAAAGTCCTTCACTAAGACCATATTTTCTAACTACCGTTCCTTCCTCTTTGTTTTCAAACATTACAATCCAATTACCAATAATTATCAATGAACTTTGAATATTTAACCAATTCAGACAGGCGATGCTGGTAGAATTCTTCAATTTCTACATCACTAGATATAGTGGTGGTGCATACATTTGAATAATAGTTGTACTGACTGGGTTTCCTTGTACTAAGATAGAAAATACCCTTTTACTGACAGAACTGACTTTAAGACCAATCTTGAAATGTCCTTTTTGAAGATGAATGCCATGCCAGTCCTCCTGAATCTGTCATTGTCAACATAGTAAACCATATGATTTTCTGGTTCAAAATGGCCAATACCAGTCCATTTCAGCTCACAAACATCTAAAATATCAATGTTTACTCATTCCATCTCATGTTCAAACCTTCAAATGTTCCTATATCTATACATTTACATTCCACATTCCAATTGTTACTTGTTTGTAGCTGTTTCTTCTCATGCTGAGTCTTGTCTCTTCAGCAAATGAAGGCCCTGAAGGCTTTACTCCTACAGACTGTACTCCATTCAAGTCATTATGGTCGACTCTACTTGAGCTCTAGCTCCATCATATTTTGAGTGCCTTTTGACCTGAGTGGCTAACTTTTCTGTCACTACATCTGAAAACATTCCTGCTTCGATTCATGAAGTTTCCAGTATCTGGCAATATTTCAGTGCTATACGGTTTTCAGTGGTTAATTCCTCAGAAATAGACAGCCTATTCCTTCTTTGTAGTCTGTTCTTAGTCTGGAACCCCTGCTGAAACAAGTTCACTTTGGGCTTTCTACTCCTGTAAATACTTACAGTCTGGGAAACCCATAAGATGTCACTAGGCATCCGCATTGACTGGCTGAGAGTGAGTTTGTTTTGTTTTGGGGTACAACCATTGAAAAGGAGCCCTGGAGGCATTAGTGGATTATATGTTGGGCTGCTCACTACAAGGTTAGCAGATCAAAACCACCAGCCACGTTGTGGGAGAAACACGTGGCTGGCTTTCTACTCCTCTAAACAGTTATCGTCTCAGAAACTCACAGAGGACCAGTTGCATCCTCCGTAGAGGGTGCTGTGAGTTGGAATGGACTAGCTGACAATGAGTTTGAGGTCTAAGGAGAACATCATCAAATGGAATTTGGCAAAACAAAGATAGGCTAATGTTAAATGGTAATGTTAGATTTTACCTGAACCTGATGTTTCCCTATAAGGTAAATTGGATAAGGAGATGAAATAAATCAATATCTATTTGATCAGGTTAATGGTTTTGTCACTGAATTTTTGCATCATTATCACACCAAAAATAGATATAATTTTGACTTGATACACATGATAAAAGTTACAATAAGCATGAATACAGTAAAAGAAAAAAAAGTTACCTCTAGCTAGACAGAGGCTGGCAACGGGGAAGAGTGAATGATGGCAGGAATTGTAACAGAAAGGAGACGGGGAGACTGCTTTCTCTACATTCTTCTCCAGCACAATGGAAGGTAGAAGGACAGAGAAGCCACATCCCCTCATCAATGGAAGAGACCAGAGATGGTGAAAAGGCTGGATGGAGAAAGACAGGATGTTCTGAATAGACTCTTGGGGTTTGAGTCTGGAGACAAGGACACAGTATAAAGTCGGAGGCGCAGGGATGACACAGAAGCCTAGAAAGAGCCAGTCTATGGTGGCTCTATTAGCAGAATAAAAGATCCAGTTCTGTATTCTAACGGAGCCTTGTAGACTACCTAAGGGCCCTTTGGACTTCTTTTCCAAAGTATCCTGCTTCAATAAACTCACCCTTTCTCTTCAACCCTTTTCTCTGACTCTGGTATGAAGCTTGTTCCTCGCCTGAAATCTTTCTTGGGAGCAGGACCACAACTGGGGCGTGGAAAGACTAGAAACCTCGAGCTGTCTCCCAGGAACATCTCCATTCTAAGGAACAAATTGTCCTTAAATCCCCTTATTAACACACTGCTAGTTCTCAAGGCTAACACACACTGCTAGTTTATAATAGCATTGTTACTAATGTCATAACCAACCAACCAACAAAAAAAGCAAACAAAAACTAGGGTTATATATTTTCCAAGAATTCAAATAGCCCTAAATGCCATCTTTTGGTGAAGGCTGCCTCTCTGTGGCAGAACATAATGCATCATGTTCTGAGAAGAAATTTTCTCTCTCGTCCTTTTTTTTTTTTTAATTTTTAAACTGGTAGAGTGCATCTGTTTAGTATTCAAAAATAAATCAATTTAAATAGAAACATTTTACCACTTTTTTCAGGATCACATTTTTAACTTCATGTTTGGAAACAATTTTTGAATCCCAAAGAAAAAAGTCTTTCTCACATAGACACGAATATCTAATAAAAGATGAATGTGTTATTTCTGCAAGTAACAGAAATCAAGCAGCATGCAATTGCCTAAACAAATTAGCAGGGTTTGCTCTCTCTTTTGGAAAGTGAACTCATTACTCACTTTACGATGAGTTACCTCTGCTGGTCAGAGAGAACCTTAATTGGTATCGTGCTGCCTTGGTTGTCAGAGAGGAATCCCGCTCATGGCAACCCTATATAAGCAGAATGAAACTCTTCCATGGGGCTTCCAGGGGCTCTGATCTTCTGGAAGCAGATCACCGGCCCTGTCTTCCAAGGTGCCTCTGGGTGTGTTCAAACTGCCAATGTACCATTGGGCACTCACCATTAGTACCACACACATTACATCATATCTACTGGAAAATATCTGTTATTTAATCTTCTGAATGGATTATTTACAGATACTGAGTGCAGAGACAAGAGTTAAGGCTCCAAACAAGGCCTCTGCAGCAAGCAGGCATTCCCAGGGTCCCCAGGGGCCCACATGTATTATATTCCCCCACTGCTCCCTGCACACAACACACAGATGGCCAGGGGGTCTTCGCAGAACCAGCAGGATTGTGAATGCTTCTGACTCCCTCCCTGTTACCTGAGCTTTGGTATGTTATCATCCTGATGTTAATGATTTTTCAGCCCCAGAATGGTGCCCCTCAGCAGAAACTTTCCTGACCAGCCCTGCTGCCAGCTGGAAGAAGCAATGCTGGTTTTCCCTATCTGTAAGCCCCCAAATACAATAAAACAGTGTCTCTCAGATTGGTTACAGCTCAGGGTCTTTGCGGTCTCTACACACAGGGAGTCTCTCCCTTTATTGGGCTTGAGCGCACACATTGAGTGCCCTAAGATAATGCCTCCCCTTTATAATCAGTACAATAATACAGGAATATATCCTGTTTCAAACACTGTGAGTCAACAAGCAAATGATAAATTGAGTGAATTCTTTCACCAAAAACTGATTTTAGTTAATATAGAGCCAAGCTTAAAAAGCCTTCTTACAAAATGTCCATAGGAAGAAAGTATGTTATTTTTTTTAACATAAAGTTTGGGTACTTTTAACCACTGACAGCTGAATGACTAACATTTGCACACTTTTAACCAAAAGCAACAAAGTCTATATCATACACCTATGACATACATATTTAAAAATAAAAGATTAAGTGATACATTCAGAGAAACAGAATTTCCTTTTCCTACATTATGATGCCGTATCAGAGAGAGTAAAAACTAATTAGGAGACAGCACCCAATGGGTCATAGAGTAAACAGGTCTAATAAACACTAACAAGATTTTTCTTTTTTTTTTAACCTTGGCGATTCTCCTTTGGAGTCACTACGAGTCATAATCAACTCAACGGCAGTTTGTCTTTTTTTAATACCACTGAAAACAACAACACTGAGAAACTTTACAGATATTCCTCAAAATTTACTCATCTCTTACTTTAATGAAATTGGATACCTTTAAAATGAAGTATAAGCATAAAAAACTTAAAAAGGAAGTTGACTGTAAGATTTCTTTATAAAGAAAAATGTTGTAAATTCCAGTTGCTAATTATTACAATATCCTACTCTCATTTATTTATTTATATGTTTAACAAAGGCAGGGGGAGCATATTTGGTCTTTGCTTCAACAAATACTGAAATCTATTTATATGCAAATAAGCTATCCATTATTACTATGAGAAGAGACTTGGGCATAAAGAGAAAAATAAATTATCACTAGAAACCATTAATGAAATCCATTTCAAAACATAACATTGTACAAGAGCCCCCACTCATGTAATATTTGTTTAAGCCTTGAGGGGAAATAGTGAGTTCTACACTGAGATGAGACCTGATAGTACATTATTTTCCATGCCAATTTGTTTTATAAAACGCATTTATCCCTTCCTTAGAAATGACTTAATAATTGTAACTCCAATGAGTCTCTTTACAGAACTTCATCACTGAAGTCAGCATCCTATGTGTTTGCATCTTAATTTCCTGAAGGAATCACTGAGAGTAACTGTTATTCCCTGATATTGAGAAACATCAACATCTATTTTTATGATCTAATAGGAGCAAGGTACAAATAGATAAGCTTTTAAGAAGAAAAAAAACATAAGTGTCTAGGGAATAGCATGGATTTCTATGTGGAAAAATAAAGTAAACTCTGATCAATAGAGAATATAAAATAATGTCATATGCTCTCTCCATTTCCCTCTGGGTTTCCTGTTTGACCTCTTTGAGTTCACAAACTCGTTGTCTAGTCCAGATTGGAATACATGATTTTACACATTGAATTTTCTTCTTCCTTCTGTCATCTACTTAACTTTGCTGAAGGTAGCCAATGTTTAACTGATACTTAAGTGCTTTGAGTTTATATATATATAATCAAGCTCAGCCTTTTCTTGTCCTGTAGTTTTTACATCTGATATTTTTAATTAAATAAGTCTGCCTTCACATTTTAGCTTTCAATTGTATTCACTATTTTCTTATAATCACTTTATAGACTTTCCTTTAGGAGGATTGTATTACATGTATAGACTAATATAGGGAAATTTTACACAATTATTTCATAAAGTCATCTCATTAAATGCTTGGGGGAGTTTCAGGTCACTGTCTACACTCACTATTAAATTTAAACAGCCTCTTCCAGGGAAACTCTTTTCTTCTCACTCAGTTCTTAGGACTTATTTGTCTCTCCTGCCAGCACGATATGTTTCTTATTACTTTCTGTATATTACTATTGCTGCTACAGAGAAATTATATGGATTTTTAAGTCATTCTTATTCAGTCATCTAATTAGTGCTGGGTCTTACTAGTTCTACTACATTCTTTTTTCTTGGGATATATTATAACTGTGAATAATGAGATTTTATCCCTTTTCTAACAACTCTTCTACTGTGTCTGTGTTTTTCTATCCTTGGCTATGGGTATGAACCATATAGTTTGTTAAGTCAATATAGAATGACC
The DNA here is from genome assembly GCF_000313985.2 of Echinops telfairi. NCBI lineage: Eukaryota > Metazoa > Chordata > Mammalia > Afrosoricida > Tenrecidae > Echinops > Echinops telfairi. The sequence continues at coordinate 19,657,803 of NW_022111369.1, read as the reverse complement.
CTTCTTGTCTTCCTCCTTTTCTTTTAAAGAAAATCTATAAGAATACCTCAAGAATAATATTCACTGTAGGTTTTAAGTATATGATCATTATCAAGTCAAGGAAGTTCTTATTGTCATAGTTTCTGAGAGTTACACTTTTTAATCAAAATAGATTTGAGTGAATGTTGGTTTTGCAGTGCTATCTTAAAGTGCTTCTTTAAACACACAGTATAGAAATATGTATGCACCCTAGAATGCGGTGCTGACACACACATGTGTTATCGCTGTCCTTGTTTGTTTAGCTTTGCCGTTAGCTTTCTAAGCTGTTTAGGATGCAATATTTTTACATCACCTCCTACTGTGTTTCACACTGGCTATTAAGAGAAAAGCAAATATGGATGTGAGCATGAGTTGCTCTAGTGGGAAGAATGTCAACCGTTCTACTCATCATCCTAGAGCAAAGCCAGCTAAGCAACACAGGCCTGCCTCAGCAAACCAACCGTAAGAGTTGCAAGTCAGAACTCTCATATAAAGAGAGAACAATAGAGAACAATACCACCAGTGGAACGACAAAGACAACCTAAAATCGATAACTACTTCGTTTTTCTTTCCTTTTTCAATATCTGTAGACACCAGGGTTCAGATAGCATGTGAGAACAAAATCCATGAAAAACAGAGAGCAAAATAAATTTTAGTATCTGACCCGCTATGGGTTGAATTGTATCCCCTCAAATTAGGTGCTGCAAACCCTAACCCTTATACTTGTGGATGTAATCTCATTTAAACGTAGGCCAATCATCCTTGAGATATAACTCCGACAGATTAAACACAGAGAGAAAACCAGAAATCAGGGACGATTGATGCCATACACTAAGACTGGCAAACAAACAAGGAGCAGACGCTCTAAGGAGACAGAGACCATTGGCAGAGAGAGTGGGCCACCTCTGAAGCCAGCCCCTGAATTCAGCCTTCTAGCTTCCTTAATGAAAAGAAAATAAATTTCTCTTTTTCAAGCCCCGCACTTATAGCATGTCTCCTACAATACCATATAACTACAACATGACCTTAAAACAAAAGAGATCATTTCTGGGGAAAAATTAATTATGATTTTACCAAATCTGATGCATATCAACCCTATATATGGTTTCAGAGACTACAACTTTTCACAGGCTCACACACACTCATCTTTCACCCAAGGAATGGCTGGTGAGTTTGAACCTCTGTCTTTCCAGATAGCATCTCAGTGCCTAACCCACAAGGCCATCCATCAGGCCTGCTCCAGGGAGGTGTAGAGTACAAAACATTAAACGCATAATATCCTACATTCATGATCATGTTGCACCTATATAACAGAAGAGAACATGAGAATCAATGTACTTTAAGTGCTTAAAAATGTTGGTAAAGACAATTCAACAAGATAAGAAAAATAGCTTTAAACTTTTCAAAACTTAGAATAGATCAAAAAGAGAGAGAGAGAGAAATCTCACTATCTTCTCTTCGAAAGAGCCTCTGGTTGCACTTCCAAACAGCTGTGTTTGTTCTGGCGGCCCATGGTACTTTCGATATCTTCAACAACACCATAATTCAAGTGTGTCAATTCTTTGTGGTCTTACGTATTCATTGTCCGGCTTTACATGCATATGAAGCCACTGAAAATACCTTTAAACCAAGTTCACCTCAGGTGTCAAAGTGGCATCTGAGCTCTTATTTCAAAGAAGCTTTGTGCAATTTATCTGCCCAATGAAATACATCATTTGATTTCTTAACAGATGCTTCCATGAGTGCTGATTATTGAATCAAGGAAGATGAATTCCTTGGCAACTTCGATTTATTCTCCATTTATCATGATGTCATTTGTTGGTCCAGCTGTGAGAAGTTTCATTTTCTCCACATGAGGTGTGATCTAAATGAAGCCATAGAACTTCAGCTGGTCTTCCTTTGCCAGTCAGATGGTATTGCCCGAGTACACTGAAAGGAGCACCGGCTGCCAGAAGAACACATAAGAATGTCTTGGACGAGGTACCGCCAGACTGCTCCCAGGATGCTCAGACTGCATCTCTTGCACTTCGGACATGTTATCAGGAGGGAGCAGTCCCTGGAGACGGCCATCATGCTTGGTAGAGGGGATGGACTAGCAAAATAAGACAATTCTTGACAAGAAAGACTAGCATAGTGGTGGCAACAATGGGATCAAACAGAAGAACAATTGTGAGAGGCATAGGACCAGGTGTGTTTCATGATGTTATATACAGTCGCTATGAGTGGGAAGTGACCGCTCCTAATAGAAAGTAACAACAAAATTATATTCTTCTTCACATAATCCAGCTCTTCAGATGACCTGTTAAACATACTGATCGAATAAGGTACATAAAAGGACATAGCCTTCCCTCAAACCTTTCCAGTTCTGGACTATGCAGCGTTCCTTTTCTCTGATTTAGAGACTGCCTCATCAGAACAGGTTAGACATGTGCAAAATTAAGCATCCTGGAACGTTCATTCTTCATAATTCTATAATTAATTATGGTCCACACAGTCTGATATCTCCATGCTATTGATAAAACACAGATAAACATCTCTTTGATATTCTTTCCTTTTGGCCAAGATCTATCTTCATCAGCAATCACACTCCTATTCCGTAGCCTGATCTGAATCTTGTTTGAATTTCTGGCAGCTATCCATTATACAGCTGTTATACAGTCTGTAAAAGTAAAAGCCCCTAAATTACTGACTACCACCAGTGGACGCGAGAGCAGCCATAGAGACGTCATTGTGAAAATGTAGAACACCGAGGGCAAAAGGAAAACCATAAACATTTCCAATGAATTGAAGACAAATCACCCCCAAAGCAGGAGTCACACTGGCATGTGTCTTACATTTCATCAGCAAAAGTAAATACCTAAGAAAATACTGAAAAAAAGAGAGAGACAGATAAGAGAAAAATGAAGACCTGCCCCCACCTTAATAAAATAAAACTCAAGAACTAGTTTGCATCAGTCCAAGAGGGAAAAAAAAAATTGTGACTCAATTAGGAGAAGAATGAAGCTCCAGGAAGAAAACCTCCAGACTGGTTTTTCAAAGCTGACAATTCCGGGATAAAAAGATGGCACATTCTGGCTAAGTTTGTAACAAAGTAAACATTTAGTTAATCAAAATGTGGCAATTCTTGGGCACTTAACGGAATGTAAAAGAGAACATACATGTGGAACTTTTATGCCAAGCATACTTCACTTTGTGAGATTCAAATATATTAGAAACCCAGAAAGAAAATTAAGCTTTGAATTCTACTTGCCCAAGCATTGAGTAATACAATAATAAGAGTTTAAATCACTAGGAATGTGAAGGAATGAGATAAACGTCTCTAAACTCTTTTGTATAATTGGGTCTGTTGCTATGTGTGTATATCACACACATATAATAAGCATGTGCAATATTTATGCATAATACTTATGTTTCCAGGTGCCACCTTCAAGTTTCCCCTTAATCAATCTGCTGTGATGTCTCATAAGTTTAGTAATAAATATAACAAACCATGTACCCCTATGCCACACGTATGGCCTATCTCAAGTCTGACACTCTGCATTTATGACAATCGTAAAAACAGTCTACTATCCTTGCACATTAGCAACATACATCTAGTAGAAGTAAACAACGAAGTTTGAGGCGAGAATAATGTTGACAAGTGATGGTTAAGATTATGTGTCCACTTGGCTGGACTATGATTCTCAGTGGTTTGCCGGATGTGCCATGATGTTATTTTGAAGCTATTTTATGATGTCTTCAACCTCCATTCTGTGATTTAATGTGATCATACTTCAGTTTCTCATATCACCAGTTTTGTTAGAGCAATTTGTTCCTTGGAACCTAACCATTTATAAAAGCAAAGAGTATATAAATGGGTATTTTGTCATATCTTGCCCTGTCCAACGTCTCTGGGAGGGGGGAGTGGGGAGGGAGGGGGAAAATGAGGACCTAATGTCGGGGGTTTCAATGGAGAGAAAATGTTTTGAGAAACAATGTACAAATGCGCTTTACACAATTGATGTGTGTATGGATTGGGATAACAGTTGTATGAGCCCCTAATAAAATGTTAAAAAAAAAAAAAAAAAAAAGCAAAGAGTAGGTGTAGATTGAAAGAGAAAACAATAGTCAAGCATGCTTCCCAGAGATTGAAACAATTTTGATAAGTATCATACATGGGCTTAAATATCTCAGGTTTTTAATGTATTTAAAATTTATACTGTCGTCAGAAGGAAAAGGTGAAAATTAAATAATTGGCTACAGCTTGGTTTCTATAGAAAAATAGCAATGATAAGATTATATAAATTAACTTTTAGGCATATATTATGTGTTTACATTTATACATTAGTGGAGTACTTATATGCTTCAATATTTTTATAGTGACCTTTAAAAATATTTCTATATTTATTATCATAAATATTAATAAAAACCATTTGACAATTAAAATAAAATACCTTTTCTATAGGTGTGATTTTCTACTTTTTCAGTATGAATGCTGCACGTGCCAATGAAAAGGTAGTATGTTTTTCTATATAAGCAGGTGATGGACAGGCAAGTATAACAGTCTAGAACACCATTTATCAGACAGAAACAAAATTAAAACTCCAGCTTTTCTAGTCATGCACATAATACTAAAGAATGAAAGTTTTCAGGAAAAAGTATACAGTATAAGGAGCCCTGTGGTTTACGTAGACATTGGGATGTTAACTGCAAGACCAGTAGTTCAAGTTCACTAGGAGCTCTTAAAAGAACAATCAAACTAGCTGCTCCTGTAAAGTTCACAGCTTCAAAAACCCGAGGTAGCGATTCTAATCTGCTCTTATAAAACCAAAACCAAGCCAAACCCACTGCCATTGAATCAATGCTGACTCACAGTGACCGCCCCACCCCCGCCCTCCCATGGGTTTCTGAGGCTAATTGTTTAGGGGAATAGAAAGCTCATTCTTTCTCCCTTAGAGCTGCTGGTGGTTTCAAACTGCGGACCATACAGATCACAGCTGGCAGTAGGCTGGTTTTGTTGTTGTTTTTGGTATGGTCAAATAAATTTGGGAAAAGTTAAGTTAAACAAGACTAAATAGGTTTCTTCATTGCATCTCTTCTTGGACACTTTTACGTGCTAATTTGGACATAATAAAGTATAACTTTGACCTCAGATTTGTTTTTCACAATCCTTTCTAAATACTAGTCTTGATGGAAAACATTTGGGGAAGCATTACTTTCCAGGAGGGCCATGTTGTTGGCGCTGTTGCTGTCATTAGATGCCTTCAGTGGGCTCCCATTCCTAGCACCCTACAAAACAAAATATTGCCCAGTCCTGAGCCATCCTCCCAGTTACTAGCATCTTTGCACCCATTGTTCCATTCACTGTGTCAAACCATCACCGTGAAGTGCTCCTTGGTTTTGTTTGTTTGTTTCGGTAGACCCTATACTCTACCAAACATGAAATGTTTCTCCAGGGCTTGGTCAATTTGATAATGTCCAAAACAAGTGAGATGAAGTCTCACTTTTCTAACAAAAAAGGATCATTCTGGGTGCACTTACTCTAAAACAGAGATTTTCATTTTTTTTGCAGTAAATGGTATATTCAACATTCCTCCCCAACACCGCAGTATATGTGTTTAAATCTTTCTTTGAGTTTCCTTTTTCATTGTCAAACTTTCCTATGCATATGAAACATTTGGAAACATCATGCACCTTAGTCATCAAAATGATGACGTTTTTGCCTTTTAGCATTTTAAAGATAAAGCCATATTAGATCCCAATTTCTAGTGTAATTTTCTATGAATTAATTTTGAAATTGTAATTTCAATCTTAGCTATAATACTGGTTAAAAGGGTGTAAATGAAAGCTCAGCAGATCATAATAAAGACATTAGTTCTATTGTTAGAAAAAAAATCACAGTAAATTATATTTAAATAACTTACATTAAAGACATTTATATCATCTTTGGTTTGAGATATTATGTAACTTGTTCACTTATCTTGTACTATCAGTAATCTTCAGTAAATGTGCATTAATTTTTAGTCAAACAATATCTATATCAGAGAGTGTACATGTAACCTCCTTAGAGGACCAGAAATTATAAACCAAAAAAGTTTCATCAGTAATCAATGACATTGTCTATAATTGACCACAGCAGCAGGAAACTTATCCTTCGTATTCACTTCAACATCTCCATCCTCTAATTTTAAAATGTTACAGCAATTGGGAGTCTTAAATATCTACAAGAGAATTATTGTATTTTACAGTAAGAAAAATATAGGCAATCAGAGAAAAAGTTATTTTTAATGTCTAGAAGTTAATTAATTTATAAAAAATAGGAAAATAGCTTAATTTTCTGCTTTACCCTTATTATTATGTTCTAAATTTTATGACGCAAAACAGCCACAGGGTAGTGGTTACGCCTTGACCTGCCAATTGCAAGTTCAGCAGTTAAAAACCACCAGCTGATCTTGCAGAGAGGAGGTTTCTATTCCCATAAGGAATCAGTCTCAGACCCACAGGAGCAGCTCTACTCCAGCCTACAGGATCCTAGGAGTTGGCACGCACTTGATAGCAGTGAGAAAAGTAGGTAGATATTTATTTGATTTTGATTTTATATTTAGACAGGGAGAATTATTTCAAAGTAGTTACATTACCCTCTGCTATGTAACCACAGTATTTTATTCCTGAAACTAAACAGAAAAACGGGATCTAGCCTTGGTGACTAGAACAAGGGCATACTGCCTGGTATAAAATCAGGAAAGATGTGCATCAGGGTTGTATCCACTCATCATAATTATTCAATAAGCATGCTGAGCAAATAATCAAAGATGCTGAATTATATGAAGAAGAAAGTGACATCAGGATTAGAAGAAGACTTATTAACAATTTGCAGTATGCAGATGACACACCTTGCTTGCTAAAAGTAAGGAAGACTTGAAGCACTTGCTGATGAAGTCAAGGATTATCACCTTCGGTATGGATTACAACTCACCGTAAAGACAAAAAGCCTCACAACTGAACCAATAGGTAACATCATGATAAATATTGTAAAGGTTGAAGTTGTCAAGGATTGTGACTTGCACAATCAATACTAACAGAAGCAGCAGTGAAGATATCAAACAACACATCACGTTGAGTAAATCTGCTGCATATGATCTCTTTAGAATGTTGAGAAAATCAGGGATTTTACTTTGAAGACTAAGGTGCACCTGACCCAAGCCATGTTGTTTGCAACTCATATGCTTGTGAAAGTTGGACATTGAATAAAGAAGACTGAAGAAGAATTGATGCATTTGAATTGTGGTGCTGCCAAAAAATTGTGGTGATGCATTTGAATTGTGGTGCTGGATTGTTAAAAGGACAAACATATCTGTCTTGTAAGAAGTATAACCAGAGTGCTCCCTGCAGACAAGGATTGTCATTCTTTGTTTTATATACTTTGGACATGTCAGGAGAGATCAGTCCCTGGAGGAGGACATCATGGTTGGTAAAGTAGAGGGTGAAAAAGAACAAGGCCCTCCAGGCGATGGATTGACACAATGGCTGCAACCATGGGGTCAAGCACAGGACCGATGATGAGGATAGCTCAGGACCGGGCGGCGTTTTGTTCTAGGGCTGTTAAGGGTCGGCACGGACTCGGTGGAACATAACAACTACCATCACGGTCTTGGTGAATATCTCCCTTGACCTTGGAGAATAACTTTCAAATTTGTGGCACATTTATGGAGCGGCTGATCAGTGGTGAGAAAAAAGGTCCGAGAGAGAAAACCTCAATTGGAATTATACACTAAATACGACAAAATTGAATAAACCACTCAGTGAGTCCATTAGAAGTGCTACAGTAGTGTTAGGCTATAGTAAACATCCCAAACACTAGAAAGCACATAAAATAGTCCCCTTCCATATGTCATTGTAAAGCTAAACAGCCTCTGACAAAAAGATATTATATGAGATAAAACGGGTAGAGAGATCGAAAAAGGGGGAAAGAAGAGATAGAAACAGAGAGGAATGGCATGATGTGTTTTATGTGATCTTTTAACCACACATAGTTCCACATAGGAAAACAAGTTAAAAAGTTTTGCTACTAGACTTCCAGGCCATCCAGCTATTGGTTTCTTCAAACAACATGTACTTTATTGAAACAACGTGTCCTTGAACGTGTTATCTGCAGTCAGCGAACGTTGCAGACAAACTTCAAGTAGTGCATTCATCTTAGCTTCTTTAGGGTGCCTTCCAAAAACAAACCACAGGTCCGAGCAAAAGAGTGGCTTCTGAGGATCCACTCGACCAGTGTCGTTCAGGGCAGGGAGACCACCTCAGAACACTATGGCCTCTGTTTTGAGTGTTTCCATAGGAAATAATGATAGACTGTCTTTAATGACACATGATTACCTGAGGGATTACTATGAGGAAGTTTTAAGAAAATGAAAACTGCATTGGTGATGCAAAGGTCAGAAAAATTGTATTCCCTCAGAATTTTTTTTTTGTTTTACAGCAATATAGCTGCTGCTTCTCCCAGGGTAGCAAAGGTTCACCTACGGGAATTTCTTTGCAAAAACTTACCCCATCCACCTTACAGGACTGTCCCCTTCAGATTTCTTTTTGTTCCCCAAACTCAGGTAATATTTAAAGGAACACAATTTGGTTCTTGAAGATACCAAATCTGTCATCTTAACCTGATGTAAATCAAAGATTGCAGAATTCTTCAGGAAGGGACATACCACTTTCAGAAGCATATAGACCTATGTGAAGGATGTGACAAGAAATAATAACTTCAGTTTTTGATATTTTTGTTTAATAGAGCTTTCTCCGATTTTATAACAAGCCTTTTTAACTCACATACATATAGGCAAACAATTTTTGAAAGTTTCAGAAATGATGGTATTCATTTTTTAAAACATTTCCAATGAAGTGAACTTAACAACCTCATTCATATTACTCAGAAAATATACAGTATTCTGAGTAATGCAGAATAAGCTATGCAACAAAAGCCACTGAGTGATTTTTGTGTAGCCTTTGCTGAAGTCAAAGGGTTCTTTCATTGCTGGGCAGAATAAAAGAGGACAGTATAATAGAGTGTCCATATATTAATGTGTATTGAAAGCCCATAAATAATTAAGTATATGTATTTTATTATGTCAAATATTTACCAAGTGGATCTATATTTGAATAAGTTTCTACTGGTTGAGCTGATTTTTCATGTTCTATTTCTGTTACTGCATTCAGTAAATTAAATACAAATTATAGGGTTCAAATGGAAGACTCTAGTAAATTCTTTATTCTCCTTGCCCATCTGTTCACCACACAAAAAGAGTAATAGAATAATGCTTTTAAAAGCACTACTCCAATTACCAATGAGATTTCCATTCTTCTTAGTTATGCCGAGTTAGTACTTCCAGAAATAGTTTCTGTAAAATTGCCTATTCAGTCAAGATAAAAATGGGCAACCAATTGCTTAAGAAAAGATTCAAGAACTGATGCTGAAGTATGGTATGATTTATTAACTTGTATTGACACTTCAAAACTAGTCTAAGCCAGAATTGCTTTCTGTCAAATTTAAGTCACCCTGACCTCCTGTTTTGGAGCTCACTGCACAAAACTAAGGATAAAATTGTACAGAAAAGTGTCTTAATTGGTCCAATAAATCAAAATCACATCAGCAAAATGAAATTACAGCATTTAATTTTATTCTATTTTAAATCAATCTTAAAATTCTGTGCTAATCTCTTACACAATATATGTTACTTTTATTATTTCTTTATTCCTGCCCTTAGTCGATTGCTTATTTTATTATAAGTTTATTGAATTATTTTATATATTCACAAGGTCTTTTAACTACTCTGCAATGATAAAATATAATAACTTAATATGTATCATTAAAATAAACATTTTAAAACATAAAATCTTTAGTCAAATTAATTTTGTCATAAATAAATTTCTGAGCATGTATGGGAAAACATTGTCATTTGTTAAATTTCATTTACTTACTTTAGATACACAAAAAGGTGAATGTTAAGATGTACAAATTATATTATTCCAACAATGTTAATTACAATTTAATTAATAAAACCAGGTTCAATGCTGATGCCATAAATATATTTAATTTTATTTCTATAAATATTTCTCTGACTCAATTAAAAATCAGTTAAGAGAAAAATACAAGGAAGGTTCTTAATATTATATTCTTTTTCCATAATTGCTTGGAAAATAATGAATTAATAGTAATGCTGGATTTGTTTTTCCTTACAAGATGTAATATGAGAAGGTAACAGTTATTGAGTAAATTTATATTTTGGGGTTCAGTATCCTATGTTTTTTCCCAAAAAGTTCTTGGATATTCCAGTTCCCATGTGATGTAATGTTACAACATAGGCATCAGCTTCAATTTTCATAACATGGACGGTCATTTGATAATGACAGATGAAGTGTGGCTGAATATAAATTTAAACCAGACACACTCATGAAAATTATAGACTATCATATTACTTTTTTGGTAAGCCTTCAATACACCCTTTTAAAGTGTACACAATACAGCAGCGGTTCTCAACCTGTGGTTCACGACCCCTTTGGGAGTTGAACGACCCTGTCTGGTCACCCGATTCATAACAGAAGTAAAATGACAATTATGAAGTAGCAACGAAAATAATGTTATGGTTGGGGGTCACCACAGCATAAGGAACTGTATCAAAGGGTCACGGCATTAGGAAGGTTGAGAACCACTGCAATAGAGTGTTATCAATTTATTTCTCAACTTAATAAAAGGGCACCATGTTGTTGTTGTTTAGTGCTATCAAGTTGGTTCATGTCCACAACAGAACAAAACACTGCCCCTCCCTGCTCTCTCTTCGCTCTCCTTGTTGTGCTTGACCCCTTGTTGCAGCCACTGGCTCACTCCACCTCCTGGACGGCCTTCTTTTTCACTGCCCCTCTATGTTACCAAGCATGGTATCCTTCTCCTGGGACTGGTCTCTCCTGGCAACACGTCCAAAGTTTGTCCTTTTAGCAGTCCATGGCACCTTCAATATTGTTTGCCAGCACAGAAGTTCAAAAGCATCCATTCTTCCTCAGTCTTCCTTATTTAATGGTCACCTTTCACATGTATATGAGGCAACTGACATAGCATGGCTTGAATCATACTTTAGTTCTTAAAGAAACTTTTTCAGCAATCTAAAGATGTCTTGTGCAGCAGATCTACCCAATGCAATACTGTAAGATGATGTTTAAAAACAAAGTTACATATAGTAACGTAGATGAAATCATGTGTTATTGTTGTTGTTGTTGTTGTTGTTGTTAGGGACTGTCAAGTCAGTTCCAACCCATAGAGACCTTATGTACAACAGATCAAAACACGGCTTGGTCCTGGGCCGTCTTCACAATTGGTATGTTTTAGCCCATTGTAAATCAATATCATCCAAGGCCTTCCGCTTTTTTACTGTCTGTCTACTTTACCAACCTGATGTCCGTATCCAGGGACTGATCTCTCCTGAGAACATGTCCAAGATTCGTGAGATGAAATCTCAACATCCTTACTTTGAAAGAGCCCCTGGCGGTACTGCTTCCATGTCAGATAGGTTTGCTCTTCCAGCTGTCCAGATTCCTCTTAAGTCTCTCTTATTCAATGGTAAACTTTCACATGTATGAAGTGATTGAAAATAACCATAGCCCTCATGGTATTGCTACTCCCATTACTGTTCCTGAGGGGTTTATCTGTCCTGGATTCCATGTGCTGACAGCTCTGTCTGTACCAGTGCACATGCTTCAGTCTAGCTGGATTTGTAAGGTAGAACTGGGGCCATGATAGTGGGGGGAGGAAGCATGAAAGAACTACAAGAGGAATGTTGTGTGTCTTAATACCAAGGGCTCAAATAGAAAGAAATGTTTTGAAAATGCTGATGGCAACATATATACAAATGTGCTTGATGCAATTGATACATGGATTGTTGTAAGAGCTGCAATAGCCCCCAAGAAAATGATTTCTAAAAAAAAAAGAAAAGAAAAGACCCATATCTTGGGTCAGGCACACCTTAGTTCTCAAGGTGACTCCCTTGCTCTTCAACACTTTAAATAGGTCTGGTGCAGTAGATATGTCCAATGCAATACATCTTTTGATTTCGTGGCTGCTGCATCCACGAGTTTTGATGGTGGATCCAAGCAAGATGAAGCCCTTGATCATGTCGCTCATCTCCATTTATCATGGTTGTTTATTGGTCCCATTGTGAGGACTTTTGTTTCCTTACATTCAGTCATAATCCACGCTGAAGGCTGCAGTCATTGAGCTTCATCGGAAAATGCCTCAAGTTCTCCTCCTTTTAAGCAAGCAAGATTGTGTCATCTGCATCATATCAAAGGTTGTTAAGAAGCCTTGCTTGAATCTTGATGAATCATATCATGTGATAAAAAGAAGAGTTTTAAGGAGCACAAACTCATTAGACTCATAACAGCACTATAGTTAACTTCTATTTATCCATTTTTGATAAAGTACATAGCTAATTCAATGATCTGTGTACCTTCAAGGTAGCCTATAAATTATTACAGTATTGAACTCCAAAAAAAACCCATTGCATGTGCAGCAATCGAATCTAATTGCTGTCATTTTTAAAATGCTGTAATCTTCGAACAACTGAATTGCGTGTTTTTAAAAGATATGCATATCTGCATTTGCTAACATGATGTGACTATTTACACACATCAGCCATTAAATCAAGCACACTTTGGGTTGTAAATAACAGAAAACCAAAGACTGGGTAACTATTGCTCTCATATACCAAATCTGGAGATGGATGGCTTCTGGTAACTGTTCAAATACTCGTTAATGTCCAAGTAGGTTTACATGTAAGGAACCCAGGGGGTGCCGTGAGTAAGCTCTGGGCTTCTGATGGTGAAGTCAGTGTTTCAAACTCACGTCAGTGGTCCTCCTGACAATTAAAACATCTTGCACTCTAGTCCATGATCCAGGACAAAGTGTAGCTATCTGCTTTTTGCAGCTCTGCTGGTTCGTTCCAGTGCCCCCAGGGAGTGGTATCACCTACTCTGGGAAACACTGCTACTTCTGGGACACACTGTCCAGGCTTGCTGAGTCAGGATGGACTCAGTGGCTGTGGGTTTTTTATACATCCACATATGGAACTCATTATCAGAAATCCTCCCTCTAATGAGATAAACAAAACCGCACAGCAGCAACAACAAAACTTTGCTATCTCATCAATTCCAACTCCTGGCAACTCAACACGTTTGAGTAAACTACACTTCAGAAAGTTTTGTTTTCAATTGTTATAATAATTCTCTCATGGAAATGCTGGGTCTGCTCAAACTGCTACCTTCCAGTGGGTAGTTGAGCATAGACCTTCTGTACCATCCTTGAATAATTTTTGGTAAGACAGCTGCTTCAAATTAGGTCTCACGTGTTTCTAATTGGACCCCTCACTTCTCTCCCTGGCTCACACAATTTCAGTCTAGCTGACTGCTTTCTTTGGCTTACTTACAAAACAGGGTCTATGCACATGCTGATCCTTCGGCTGGAATACTCATTTCGGGAATGTTCACATCCTTCACACCCTAACTTCCTTGATGTCTCTGTTAGAAACTGACTTGCAATGTAGCCTGCCCTGATCACTTTAGGTCATACTGCTAACGCTCTCTAGCATTCTCAGTACCCTAATCTGATTCCTATTTTCTATAACATTCAATCTTTTCAGAGACTACACCACATGTTTATTTTTTATTGGCTGTCTCTTTAGC
>NW_022111369.1:19617218-19642989 GCF_000313985.2 Echinops telfairi | reverse complement strand
AAGTGAGGCATCAACTAAGTCCACAGGGTTAAAGCACACCTGTGTAACCCAAGGATTATAAATAATAAAAATCCAAATTTGGAAGAGGGAACAATAGCAGAGTTTAAAGTATAAACACCCGCTTTGCAGAATGCTAGTGGAGCCTCAGTGGTGCAGTAGTTACACTTTGGGCAGCAGTCGGAAATCACCAGCCACTGCAAAGCAGAAAGGTGAAGCTTTCTGCTCCTGTAAGCATTTACAGTCTTGGAAACTCACAGGAGTTCTATGAGGTCTTACAGCGTCCTTATGAATCAGCAATAGCACCATGGCCACAAAGTGATGGATGACAGTGGAAGCCCAAAACCCATGTTCAGGGTCCCCGCATGGAGTTAGCCTCCAGTCCAGGATGTGACTAGCCTTGCTATCAGACAGAGAGCATTGTAAAGCTGATTATGGCAGATAGAGTTAGGTTAAAACATAAAACCTTATCATTTGATCCACTTTAAAGTTGTTTCACTTTTAATATTTTCTGCTTTCCTTTCAAATGAGGTTTTTCTCTGTATATTTTTGTCATTGTTGGACTGTGTGTGTGAGTTTTGTATAATTTTCTGCATATGAAATCCAGAATGGATAAATATCCAGACAGTAACTGGATTAATAATTACCTAAGGGCATGAAAAGAGAGGGTGGAGGGAAATGGAGAGCTAACGAGCATAAGAAGAAAATGTTCTGAAATAAATGTGGGTGATGATTACACAATTCTTTTTAATATAATTGAATGGATGAATTGTAGGATGTGTGAATGTGAATTATATGCCAATAAAATATTTTCTTTAAAAAAGCTGAGAAAAGCTGAAAACCATCAAAGAACTAAAGGGTGAAAGCTACATGTTATTTTCCTAAATGAACAGACTAGTCAACAAAGTTGTTCTGTAAAGTACCAGAGAGGTGTTTTATTTTGTTGTGAGGTTTTCCCGGTCATGTGGTTTCTTTTGTATCCACTCAGCTCTACTATTGTTGTATAAAGAATCATGTAAATAAAGATCATGACTACATTCCAGTAAGATGTTAATCTTCAAACACTGAAATTTAAATTCCATATAATTTGTCACGAAATAATATTCTTTGATTTTTTTTCTTTTTTCTTAAAAATTCAAAAAGCGTTCTTAGCCCATGGCCATACAAAAATATTTTTGTGGTGAGTAGATATTAATTTGCCAACCCCTAAAGATCTGAAAGAAGTCTAGTAGTAATATTTCCTTTCATCTACTTTCTCACTATCATGAAAATATTTCTAATTATATATGCTAAGGAAGACAATAACAACACTGCCATCAAGTCTACTCTGACTCACAGGTACCCTATGGCATAGCCAAAAACTTCCCCTGTGGGTTTCCAAGGCCATAATCTTTATGGGAGCAGACGGGTAGAGTTGAACTTGACCTTGTGGTTAGAAGCTCAATGCATAACCTACTAGGTCAGCAGTACTCCTCATATAGTAGATGTGCTTTAGAAAAATCTGTTCTCTGTATCTATTCTGCTCTGTAAGAAAGGCTTACATATAAAGTCATGTTTTCCAATCTCTCGCTGGCAGATTCACTACAAGGGGCTTCAAATAAAGAGGAAACAGTGTCGCTGAATTTTGTTTTTAAGTTTCAAAAAAGTACTTGGAAAAGTAATGTGAAGAATCATCCATACTTACCAATATTAAACAATCATACTCACTAATATTAAAATTATCTTGTTTTAATATAGCTTAAAATATTAGAAGTTTGTAGCCATGATAAAACTGAAGAGACAAAACCCTTTAAACCTTAGACATGTATTTGTGCATACTACCTTTAAAGTAAAAGTTCCTGCATATTTTTCTTATTCCATATTACTATATGAATGTATTATATTCACCTATTGTTCACAGTTTTATTCAATATCTTCTGCTAACAAATCACCTCAAGCAAAATTATATGCCAAAAAAGTGGGAAGAACTTCAAGTAAGAAATAGCTCAATTTGAATTAATGAAATGAAATAATTAAAATAAATGTAACTTATTATTTTATTAATGTAAGCGTAAGTAAAAAAACCCTTTGACAATTTATTTTACATAGAGTGAACATACATCCCAGTTGGCCTGGGACAGTGCCAAATTACAACTCTTGTTCTTGGGGTAATTATTCATACTGCCCCATAGCACTCCAATAAACATATCCATGTGAAAAATGAGCTGCATGGCCACCATAACACTGGAAAACATATGCGACCATTTTGTAGTTTATTTGCTGATCATTCCATTTTTTAAGCTCTTAAGAGAAATCTAATTCTGATATTTTTCTTCCAGAAAAACGATATGTGATTTTTTTGTGTGTGAAATTTTTCATTGTAGTATGTGAACTCAAATTTAGTAGGCTTTTCTCTAAGAATTTTGAGTGCTAAGCTGAGGGTAATTTTTTCCAGATAGGTTATAAATAGCAGACACAGTCTGTCAAGTACACTAGACATAGTATCACCATGATACTCCTCATGTGTTATTTTGTCATGTTGAAATCCTATAAGACCATCAAGTTTTTCTAAAGCAAATTCTAAAATGGAGTGAGATAAAACTAATGAGTACAAATTCTCAGTAACTCAACAACTCAACAACTCCAGTAGGAATTAAGTGTTATTATAATTGCACAGCCAAAATGTTATCTTCGACAGTGTCTTTGAAAAAAGCCCCCTGTCATCAAGAGACCCTACAGGACAAAGGAGAACTGCTTCTTAGGTGGCACATCTTCACAGGAGCCAACAGCCATATTTTCCTCCTGTGAAGGGGCTGGTGGTTCCAATGGCCAACTTACTTGTTAGCAAGTCCATCACTTAGCCATTGTGCCACTAGACGGTGTAGTCCTTGAAAATTCTAGTTGTACTACTTTGTACCAACCAGTCCCGTTATCTTATTCCAATCAGCACCTTCCACAAGGTACTAAAAACTCAAGAGGTGAATTCCTTTTGAAAGCACTTGGTCTCTTAAAAGTTCTATTTTGCATTTTGGAGACAATTTGCCATCCTATAGTCAGAATTTATTGACAGTATGTAGATTTTTAAACTAATTTTCAGACTAAAAATCATCCACATTTCCAAAAACCAAGTGAAATGAGGAGTGAAAAAATAGAGTAAAATTAGGAAAGCATAGTTTGCAAGAGAAGTAAAACAAGTATATAATAGGCAAAATGCTATCTTAAGTATATCCCCCCTTGAATTTAAACAACATCTCGAGAACAAATTTGACACACTGAAGAATAATGAAAGAAGATCTGATGAGCTGTAGGATGAAATCAAGAACATCATACTTGACAAACACAAAAACTCAGTTCCATTGAATCTGTTTGACTTATAGCAGCCAGACAGGCAGGGGGTTTCCAAGGCTAATTTTCTTTCAATTTTAATACTCCTAGTGAATTAACTTTATTATTTTTATTTTTATAACTAAATACTTTTATTGGAGGCTCTAAGAGCTCTTATCACAATCCATACATTCATCCATTGTGTCTAGCACATGTGTACATATGTTGCCATCATCAATTTCAAAGCATTTTCTTTATACTTGAGTCCTTGATATCAGATCCTCATTTGTCCCCACCCTCCCTTCCTCATGGACCCTTGATAAATTATAAATTATTATTTTCATATCTTACATCTCCCACTGTCTGTTGTTCACCTCCCTGGGAGGGGGTTATATTTCAATCCTTGTGATCGATTCCCACGTTCTCTCCCCACATTCCTCTTACTATCCTGGTATCACTATTCTCATTATTGGTGATGAGGGGTTTGTCTGTACTGGATACCCTGAGTTGTGGGCTCTTGTCTGTAGCAGTATGCATGTTCTGGTCTAGTCAGATATGTAAGGTAGAATTGAGGTCATGAGAGTGGTGGGAAGGAAGCATTAAAGAACTAGAGGAAAGTTGTTGCATCAGTGCTATACTTTACTCTGACTGGTTCATCTCATCCTTGTGACCCTTCTGTGTGGGTATGTCCAATTGTCTACAGAAGGGCTTTGGGTCTCCACCCGGCACCCCCCACTCCCCACTCACATTGGTATGATTTTGTTCTCGGTCTTAGATAACTGATACCTGATCCCATCAATCCTCATGATCACACAGGGTGGTATGCTTCTTCCATGTGGACTTTGTTGCTTACCTGCTAGATGGCTGCCTGTTTATCTTCAAGCCTTTAAGACCCCAGACACTATATCTTTTGATAGCTAAGCACCATCAGCTTTCTTCAACACATCTGCTTATGCACCCTTTGTTCATGACATTTGCTTATGCACCCATTTTGTCTTCAGTGATCATGTCGGGAAGGTGAGCATCACAGAATGCCAGGTTATTAGAACAAAGTGTTCTTGCATTGAGGAAATACTTGAGTAGAGGCCCAAGGTCCATCTGCTACCTTAATACCTAACTTATAAATGTAAGTACATAGATATATTTCCCTATCGTTATATATATTTACATATGTACATGCCTGTATTTAGACCTCAAAAGAAGAAATGCCCATAAATAATTCCAGGTCTGTTTTTTAACCTTCAGGAGTGTTTTCCAGTCAAGTCTTAAGGTGTGCCACTCTCTGTCCCCAAAGCCTATTTTTGGTAATCCCTGGGGACTTCATTGCTTTGCTGCTCTGTTGCATGTCCTTAGTGTTTGCCCCCGTATGATGGGGTCAGATCAGACACAATTCCCGCACTGAGTCTCCAGTATTGTCCCCCACAGTGCTATGGTTCAGTGAGGGACATCGTGTCTAGTGGTGGGGCTGGTCCTATGGTCCTCTCTGTGCATGGGCTGCTTTGAGTAGGAATATCATCCTCGGGGCTTGGTGGGCAGGCTGTGTTCCACTCTCTTTCTTCGTTTCTCCTGTGTGCTCTCATCAGAAGTACACCTCTCCCCAAGCTGTAGGTTCAGTGCTGTCCTCTGAAGTGCATTCTTCTGGGGGAGGGGTCCCATATAGTTGGGATTGGGGCCAGCCCCGCAGACCTCTCTCTCTATTGGTTTCCTGCTACATTCCGGTATGTTGCATTTACATCTTGGCACACCGGGTTAAAGCCAAGACTAATTCTTTATGGGAGTAGAAAGTGTCATCTTTCTTCCTGAAGAAAGTATAGGGTCATTTAAAAGATGTGCAGTAAATAAAAGACCAAGTGGATGTCAGAAGAGACTAAGAAACTTGCTCTTGAACATAAACTAGCCAAAGCAAATAAGAAGAAGTGATGAAGGGAAAGAACTGCACAGAAATTTTCAAAGAGGAACACGAGAAGACAAAGTATAGTAGTGAAAAGTGCAAAGACCGAGAGCAAGAAACCAAAAAGGAAGAACACATACAGAATGCCTTAAACTGAAAGGGCTAGTGGCGGAGGGTGGGGAATCAAACTTCAAGTTGCAACGCTGAAGACTGTTTTAGTAAAAATATTGAACACTGTAGGAAGAATAAAAAGAAGATGGAAGGAATACATAGTCACTGTACCAAAAAGAATTGGTCGACATTTAAGCAATTCAAGAGGTAACAGATGATCAATAACCAAAAATATGGAAGGAAAAATACACACTGCACTGATGCATTAGTGAAAAATTCACCCACTGCCAGAAAGTTGATTCTAACTCATAACAACACTATAGGTCAGAATAGAGCTGCTTGTGTGGATTTCAAAGGATATAACAATGTGAAATAAGGCTCCAAAATGGACCAAACAACAGAAACATTTCAAAAAGCTTATCAAGTGTTGTTGTTGTTGTTGTTGCATACCATCTAGTTGGTTCTGACCCAAAGAGATCTTATGCTTAACAGAACAACACACTGCCCAGTACTATGCCATGTGCACAATTGTTCCTCTGCTTGTGACCATTGCTGCCGCCACTGAGTCAAGCCATCATGTTGAGAACCTTCCTTTCTTTTTGATGCTCTTCTACTTTACCATGATGACCTCTTCCAGAGACTAGTCTTTCCTGACAACATAGCCAAAGTATGAAAGAAAAAAAATCCTCCCCATCCTTGCCTCCAAGGAGAACCCTGGTCATACTTCTTCAAAGACAGGTTTGTTTGTCCTTTTGGGAGTCCATGTTACTTTCAATAGACTGCACCAGCACCACAATTCAAATGCACCTGTTCTTCTTTGGTCTTCCATATTCATTGTCCAACTCTCCCATGCATAGGAAGCAATGGAAAATACCATGGTTTGGTTCAGATGCACCTAAGTGCTCAAAGTAAAATCCCGGCCTTGAAACACTCTAATGAAACCTTATGCAGCAGATTTACCCAGTGCAATGCATCTTTTGATCTCTTGACTGCTGCTTCAACCTTTTCTGTAGTGAGGATTTTGGTCTTCTTTATGGTGAGTTGTAATCCATACTGAAGGCTGTAATCGTTGATCTCCATCAAGTGCTTCAAGTCCTCCTCACTTTCAGAAAGCAAGATTATGCAATCTGCATATCACAGGTTGTTAATAAGCCTTCCTCCCTCACTGCATTCTTCTTCATATAATGCAGCTTCTCTGATGATTTGCTCAGCATACAGACTAAATAAATATGGGGAGAGGATACATAGGTGACTATGCTTAAGGTGAGTAAAAAATAAAATGTTATAAATCCAGGTTTTTCCTTATCTTTAAATCTCAAAACCCAATCTTTTGGGGGGCAACCTTTAGGGGAAAGGGATATGCTTCCTTAGTTTTATGGCTTTATTATCTAATATATGTATAAAAAATCTTTAGATAGTCTCTCATATGTAAAATATTCTAAAGCCCAAGTAAAGGGCTGGATACGATGTCTCTCTAAGAAAGTCAAGTCTGATCTCTAAAGACGTATTGATAACTTAAATCAGGGTCTAATACATAAAATCCTGAAAAACATCGTGCTTTACTTACTGGTTTATGGAAAGCAACATCATAGTTCAAGGGGAGCGTTATGCTTACATTGTATCCCGGAGTATTCTTTCCTACTGTAAGTATTTATCAGCATCTGTTCTGCTACGGAGTTATCTTTATCTACTCTGGCATAAACCGATTTTCCACAGACATATTGCATTTTCTTTTCTCTAGTAGTATAAATTGTCTATTTCCTTAATAAAAAAGATGTATTTCATATTGCCTTCATTTCTCTTCATCTTTATTTGATGAATTTATAAAATATTTGGCACTAAAGAATATACTGTCGCCATGTGTATATTTAAATTTAACCAAATCCTTTCTTTAGAGATCAGCAAAGCTTCTATTTTAATTTATATTTACTGTCCTCCCTGAATATGCAACAGACTCATCAAAAGGTCTCTTTTTTATTCTTAAAAATGATACACTGTGAAAGTGGTACAAAATCTCCCCAGTGTTTATGTGTTTCTGTATTTGTCATGATCTTTAGTTTTGAATATTTAAATGTGTTAGGTAGCAGAGTCTGATGAGAGGTGAATAATTATTTATAGCATAGGCATTCAAATCAAATGAATAATGAAAAGCTTAAACTCTGGCATCAATTAACTATTTAGTTCATGGTTTTGTCCACCTATTGGGTTAAATAGCATTCCCTAAATATCTATTGGCGGAGCCCTGGTGGTGTAGTGGTTACACCCGCGGCTGCCACATGCAAGGTAAGTAGTTGGGGGGCTTTCTACTCCTGTACAGAGTTACCATCTCAGAGAGCCCCTGAGTCACTATACAACAGCACGACTTCCTGCCAGTGAGTCTGGAGCTTGACGTTGAGAAGTGTTTATCAGATTGCTTGTAATCTGATTTTTTCCTCCCCTATCCTTTCTTTTGTCTCTATTCTTTTTCCCCCATACAAATCTCAATTTTCTCTCCTTGATCTCTCTGCACAGAGCTAGTTCAATGCATGCTCCTTCTTGAAAGACATGACGTGAATAAATCACTAGGCAACATGTTCTGCCTTGGAACATTTTGATGCTTTATTACTGAGAAATCATCAAGTAAATTAAAATACTAAAATATAAAGGGAATATTCCCTATCTACATTGCATATAGATTGTATCAATTCCCTGTGTCTTTCAGCAAATTATTTTGCTTCATATTTTCCAAAGAAAATAGGGTCTGCTAGTATTTTTTATATTGTTTTGTTAGGGGCTCATAAAAACTCTTATCACAATCCATACAAACATCAATTGTTTAAAGCACATTTGTACATTCATTGCCCTCATCATTCTCAAAACATTTCCTATCCACCTAAGCCCCTGGAGTCTGCTAGTATTAATGCCCTCAATGCCTTTTTACTTTTCCCCATTCTATGAAGCAGAAGGTATTTCTACATTTCTATTTTCCTCCTTTTAATTCCAGTGGAAAAGAATTGATAAATAGTCCCAAAAAAGACTATTTTACATAATATCTTCTTAAATATCTATCTGATCATGACATCACTTCCCTCTTCTATAAGCTTGTCTCCTTTTGGTAAATATAGCTTTCAGTCTAGCAAGGGAAGCAAAGAAATCAAAATACATTAGCAACCACTGATGAACTTAAATCAAGCCAATCATTCATTATGGCTACTATACAAATATAGTCCAACATTCAAAGCCCCTGGACTTTGCTCCAATCAGTTAAAAATTAGGTGAAAGACATTAAAAAATATGAATTTACAGATATTTCATATACACCGACTACAGTCACATTACGTGTAATGACCGTGAAGCAGAAGACTCTGTACTGTCTTTTTATTTAAGATTCTAGCGCAGCTCCTCATTATCTCATTTTTTCATCTTTCATTTCTAACAAAAACTTTTGCAAACTCCTTCCAGACCTTCCCTCAAAATTGTGTTAATTAGATTGTGGGCAACTCTACTTCTAATTACGCTTACTTCAATTGCATATGCATTTTCTCATTTTGCTGTCATTAACACTAGAATGAGTGCCATGCTTAGCAATTAGGTGAATGTTCTCCATGAGATTGAATTTCAAGTGCAATTTTGACTTAGGTTTGTGGTCACACAAAAAGCACATACTTTACAAATAAATCCTTGAAATATTGATTATGTCAATCAATGCCTCCTAGAATTTAATGAATAACACCTAATTTATACTTCTGAACTAATATATACCCCTAGCCCAATAGATCTTTTCTGATTAAATTACTAATATTGTCTTACATAATAAAAATCACCTAGCTCAAAAATGTCAAGCTTCTAAACAAATGTGTGTATGATTTTTTTTTTTTTGGTCACTGAGTTCACTGAATCTGTGGAGTGTGTTTATTTCGCTAGCTTCTCGCTCATATTCACTAGGACATAGATAGAGTAAGGAGCCCTAACGGCATAGTCGTCTCTTCGCCAGCGCACCAAAGATGAGGTTGTCTGCTCCCAAAAAGATCACCGCTCCAGAGATCCAATGAGTCAGAACCCACTGATGGCACTCCTCCCAACAGATCTGTTCATTCTTCCCGAAGCTCCTACATATTAAATAGTCTCCACCGACACCAATTAGTTTTCAGTTGTCCTTATATTTTCCTCCTTTCCACACACACAGGCGGATTAAAAATAGCATTAAAATAAGTTGGGTCAAGTATACTTCAGTCCTCAAAGTGACCTTACTAGCAGAGACAGAGCAAAGCTCAAGGACCTTCATTTGCTGATGGAGCTCAACTGAAATGAGTTAGAAACATCCACAACCCTCCACTGGGATAGGTGAAATACAAATCTAGGAAAATTGGAAGCTGTCAAAAATCAAATGGAACACATAAGACCAATACCTTGGGCATTGGTGAGCTGAAATAGACTGGTTTGGGCCATTTTCACTCAGATAGTCATATGGTTTAGTATTCTAAGAATGCAAATGCAAGTGAAATTATATCATATTTATCATCATAAACAATATTTCAAGATCTATCTTAGTACAATTCAGTCTGTGATAGTATAATATCTATATGTTTACATCAGGTCCCTATGAACCAGAAGCAAGATGTCAACTAACAACAACTCTTTCCTGAAAAATTCTATGCTCTTTGATTTAAACTAGCTGGAAAAGGCTTTTTGAACATCCTTGAGGGATTCAAGTCCATTTATTCCATGTCACACCAGTGGTTTTGCCGTCTAGAGTGACTTTTATGAGTTTCACAAGTCACTGGCACTATCTGGATAACTACCTACTGGATTTCATTTCTTAGTGAAATAGAGGGAAGACTTTTATTATTGTCTATTGTTAAGATTTTCATTGAAATTTTCTTTTTAACAAAGCATAAACTACTGTAGTCATCATTTCATCTTCAAAAGGTAAAAAAAATGAGAGACAAATTAGGAAGGTTTAAGCACACATGAAGTTCTGGATATCACACAAAGGAGCTGTATAGGGAAGAATTAGCTTTATTCAGAGTCATTTGGCCTTGGTCCTGGATTCTTGAGAGGTAAACTTTAAACCATTGAAAATCCCTGAGTGATGGCAATGTCACTTTTATTCTTGGTGGGCTCTGGGACTACATGTTCATGCTGGCAGAGGTGATTCAAGATGGGGAATGGACTTGCAAAAAAAATACTATGTGACTAGGGATTTTGAAACTTAAACAACAGGAAGGGAGAAAGCTAGAGGTTGAGTTCAATCAGATTGCTTCAGGCACAGCATCCGTTTGTTGAAACATTTCAATTGATATCCCTTCTCTTCCTGGAGCCTTTATTGCCAATGACTTCAGTGGAGCGTGGACTTCCTTTAGTACCATTGGTTCTTGATCATAGGCTATCTCTTGACATGGTTGAACATATACCAGTTTATTTTGATTTTCAGACCATGTATATTTGTGCCATCCTTTTTTATGCTTCCTACATCATTCAATGTTTTGCCCATAGAACCCTCCAGTACTTTGGTTCTAGGCCTGGATTTTTCTTCAGTTCTTTCTGCTTGAGAAATGCTGGGCATGGTCTTTTGTGGCTTTCTAATTCCACATTCTTGAACATATCGTTATGCTTTACTGGGTCTTCTTGAGCCTCCTTTGTACTCTACACTTACTCAAAAAAGACAGTTAGGGCAGTGGGAAGTTTCAATGGTATCACAGGAACAGAGACTTTGAAATGGGCTTGCCCAACTATTCTAGCCCACCAGGAATAGTCGAGTCCTCTTTGCCCCTTTGCCTTCTGCTGGAGCTGGATCTTGTGTCTGTCTGGTCCTCGAACTCTTGTGGCACCTGCCTGATCCCATAGCCATCAGCAGACTACCTATGGTGAATTCATGTAGCTGACTTTGACTTCATTCACCTCCATGCCTGCCACCTCTGCTTTGTCATCCTGCTTCCCGTTTGTTAGCAGTCACATGTCAGGAGCAACTCTGCTTGAACCAGACGGGATTACTAACTTCTACAATGGCACAAACCATTTCTTGATAGACAGTTCTCTCTATGTACAAACGCATACAAGTGTCACAGTGTTTGCTCCTCTAGAGAGCCCAACCTCCCACATCAAGGGTGGAGTTTTTAGTGCAGTACATAACGGAGAATAGAATTTCTATCCTCAAGGCAGACAAGGCAAATGGAAATCAGAATGCAGTGGAGAGAAATGAGATCTATAAATAACTTCATTTTGAACAAGCTTTTCTCCTTTTTCGTTTTATTTTGTTTCAGGGAGGTCTATTAACCATCTGCATTAATATCCTAATCCTGCAACACCCAAATACCACAAACTGTGTGTCCTACGAGAACAGAAATGTATTGTCTTACAGTTCTGGAGGTAGATGTTGTCAGTTGTCATGAAGTTGAGTTTAAATTATGGAAGCCAATTATGTGCAGAACAGTACTGCTCCCTCATATTTACAAGTCTATGACTAAGCAGAGGCAGAAAAACAGGCCTCTTTTAGAAGGAGCTTCCAAGTGAGTTAAAATTACCAACCTATAAACAAGGAGTTGAGTGTTTAACTGTATGGATTATAGGGGAAGGTCTTCTTTGCATTTTCTGGGAGTATCAGGCATCCCTTGACATTGCTTGGCTTATAGATGCATCATCATGTGGCCATCTTCCTCTGTGTGCCTATCAACATCTCTTTTCTTCCTTTATAAGACACCACTCTGATTTTAAGACACCTTTATAAGACACCATTCAGAATCCACCCTACTCCAGTATTATTTCATGCTATATTAACTGACAGCATCCACAGTGATCATATTTTCAAACAAAGTCACACTCACAGGAACCAGGGGACTTCAACATAAATCTGGGGTGTTGGCACAATTCAATCTAAAGAAATCTGCCCACTAGCCCCTCCAAAGTCATATAATTCTAACCTGCACAGTACGTTCATACCATCAATAGCACAACAAGTCTAACTCAATTATGATGATCAATTTTGCACCAAATTGGCTAGACCAGGGTTAGCAAACTGTGGCTCTCATGCCATATGTGATTCTTTTGGTATGTACAATTGACTCTGAAGTAAAACTGAAAAAAATTGACAGATATTATTCAGATAATTTTTTATTTAATTTGTTTGTAAAAATACAATTATGGCTGTTAAGTAATTTTTAAATTGTTGTGAGGGATGGGATTGGCTAGATCATAACTCCTAGGGGCTTGATCAGAAGCAGTCTAGTTGTCGCTGGAGTAGATACATATGGTTAAATCAATTGGCCTTTGGTAGAATTGATTACTTTCCATGAATCATAATTTAATCACTTTCAATAACATGACCAAATGTAATCAATCAGCTGACAAAGAATTTCCTTAGGGTAGGCTCTGCCTTCAGGCTCTAAATCTATAATGGTTAAAACTCTCACCGGACTCTTCACGTTGACCTGCACATCTTGGGACTGAAACTTACAGCCTGTTTCCTGATATGCAGGTTCTTGACTTGCCTGCCCTCCACCATCATCTGAGGCAATATATAGCTCTGTTTCTCATGTTCCTAACTGGATACTATTTGAGCATCAATCCTAAGTCCAAAATCTCACATTTGACATCCTTTAAATTAGTTATAGGAATGGTCCCTCCTGGGGCAAAAGTCCTTTTTATTTTTGAACCTGTGGAACCTAGAATACAAGTTATCTTCAAAATACAACGGTGATACAAAAATAGGATAACCATTTCCATTCTAAAATGGAGATGCTGGAGAGAAAAAATAGATAGTGGGTCCAAAATAACTCTGAAACTCAGAAGTGAGAATTCCATTAGATTCCAAGATGTGAAAATAAATCTTTCTCCACAAGGTCCACCAGAGTAGTGATGCTCACCTTCTGTATTCTGGGTTGCATCCCTATCCCAAAGATCTATCTGGGAAGTGACTCCATTCTCCTGGGAACTTTAATCCTTTTCTTGAAGAACAATACATGCTCACAGCTGAGTAGCCCGTTGCCCATTTCCTGCCTATTGAAGCCCAGTAGTCTGCAAGTCTCACTTCACTCATCTTGGTTTTGTCCCCTTCCATCTTCCAACAATTCTCTTTGCTAAAATAATTTATCCGACCCATAAGCCATATACCTAATCTCTTTAGCAGTGTTCCCAAGTTCTTTCTGCGCTCTGTGCCCTCCGCTGCTAAAATTTTTACAATATGGATAGTCTGAGGATCTTCTGGATTTCAGAGTCCAGTTCCTTTTTTATGTTGGTCAGATAATTCCTCAATTTATCTTGTTCCTCTCAAAATGTTTTCCAAGATAAGTATTTAAGTTCCTCACTTATAAAGTCAAACCATTCAAGTATAATTCCGATATGTTTTTGTCACTTTGTAACAAGGACCTCACATTTTTGCAATATGTAACAATATAATATGTTTAACTTCCCTTTAAAATCTCATCAGAAACACATTTAATATCAGCGTTTCTAGCAACAACGGTTGAGGACAAGAGCTTGTACCACAGCTCCCCTCACTTCTCGCTGCTGCCTCATAAAAGCATCTTTAATGTCTATAAATGTGCCAACAGTTTCTTCAAAGTAATTTAGGTTTTTATTATCAAGCACCTCCCACCTTTTCATATATTTGTTAGAAAATCAACCTTCTCTCCAATGGAAAAATCTCCATTACTCTCCGAGGGCTACTGTAACAAAATAACATAAACTGTGGCTTTGGCAAGCAGAAATTCATCGTCTCATACTTCTTGAAGCTAGTAGCTTGAATTTAAGGAATTGGCAGGGCTATATTCTTTATCTTTTCTAGGGTAACATTATCCCTTACCTCTTCTAAGTATTTCACTAGGAATATGTAGTGATGCTATGTGGAATATCTTTATGGTTACATGTGGGAAAAAGATATTTTAGGTAGCTAGCTTAGGAACAGGCAGTTGTCCCTCCCATACCTGAAAAGGTCCCCATAGAGGAGGTTGGAAATAACCATTAAAAACCTATGAAGACCCCAAACTGAGCATGTTCATGCTCAAGCCTACAAGCCAAGTGGGAGGTACACCTGGGAGAGCCAAACTAGGCACAGGCTCATGACAACACCCAGGTGGGCATAACGCAGCCAATGGGGTCAACCAATACCATCAAACATGCCTTCCCCCAACCAGGGGGTGAGCTAGAATAAAGGCATGGAACACACGCAGGGATGTTCTCTTCTTACCCTGCTCCTGGTAAGAATTAGATAAAGGGGGAGGGTGTCCCTTCCCCACGAGCGTGCACATGTGCCCACTCCAGTCCTACTTGGGGCCCACATCCTCTTGGCCCACATGCTCTCAGCCTCTAGGTTTCTTGGGCTTCTGGCCTCCCGGGATTCCCCCCACCCCCAAGATCCGCATGTGTGGGTGCTATTTTCCATGTGGTTGTTCTGGCCAAATTATGAAGCCCTGGGAACCGATTACAAGGAACTATATGCGACCTCCTCCCTGGGGGACAGACAACCGAAAAGTGGGTGAAGGGAGACGTCGGACAGGGCAAGATATGACAAAATACCAATTTATAAACTATCAAGGGCTCATGAGGGAGGGGGGAGCAGGGAGGGAGGGGAAAAATGAGGACCTAATGTCGGGGGTTTAAGTGGAGAGAAAATGTTTTGAGAATGATTGTACAAATGCGCTTAACACAATTGATGTGTGTATGGATTGTGATAACAGTTGTATGAGCCCCTAATAAAATGTTTTAAAAAAATTATGAAGCCCTTTGAGACAGTAAAACCTGAAACTTGTCCTGTCCTTCATAAAAACCCACTTGAATTACAATTCAGCATGAATTCTTTCATTGTGCAAAGCCAAGAACCAACCCCAGAAACCTAACAATGTTAATGCCTTTAAATGTAATCACATTTAAAAATTAATTCCAGAATCAATTCATAAAATACATTCGTAAGAGAGGGTTGGGGAAGGGAAGAAAAATAACCACATATATGGAATGTTTAATAGTTTATTGTTGTTTTCATTTCTTGAAATGGGTTCTGTAAATATATATAGTATGCCTTTTTTTTTTATCCCTAAATATTCCTTATCCCTCAAACCTAAATGGTCTGAGTGGATTTAAGAAAAAAAAGAGGAAAAGTAAAATTGAAATGGACTTGGAGCCTTTACTGACAATTCCATCGCAAACAAACAAAAAGGAAAAGATATGACTTTAGAACCACTCTACCAGTTTCACTAGGTGTCGAATGATGACTGGGATTACCAGAAGCTAGGAGAGATAAGAAACAATCTTCTTCTAAGAGTCTTGGGAAGGAACATTTCCCTGTTAACAGTCAGAATTTAAACAGTCACACTATATTTATTGTCTCGGAAGTTACTCAATTTGTGTCACTTTGTGAGAGCAGGCCAAAGAAATGATCACACTATGCAAATGATGAAATATTGAAAAATCACTTGGAAAAGATCAGAAGTTTGTCAGAGAAATGTAAGTTAAATACATACATTTGGAAGTTAAAGCTAATAGTGAAAACTGCACTAAAATTTCCCTTTAGCTATGGCTTTTTTTTTTTTGGAAGGGAGGGGTAATTTTTTTTATTAAACATAGGCATTTTTTACTGAGAAAAAAATTTGGTTTAACTTAGGAAAAGTGAACATGCTAAACGTCATATTTTGTTTACTACTAATCATAATTGTTTTTGACATTCTATAACATAACAATAAGAATAAAATGCAATTTGTTTTTAAGCTTGTGTGCCATCTATAGAGCAAAAGAACACAGAGTTCATACAGAGGCTGTTTAATGTAAAAATACTAAACTATAAAAATAAAAGTATGAGATGTGAAAAAGTTCTGCATCATACACTAAGGAGCCTTGGTGGCACAGTTGGATAAACATTGAGCTCCTAACCACAAGGTTAGAGGATCAAACTCACCAGGCACTCTACGGAAGGAAAAATGAGGCTAACTGTCCACCAAAAGATACACAGTCCAGTCTAGGGGCTCTCCAGCTCCCAGAGATGCTATGGGTGGCTCATGCCCCAGAACATCCAGGTACCTTAGAACCCTGTTTGGGTCCCCCACACAGGGTCCTCTGTC
Organism: Echinops telfairi; assembly: GCF_000313985.2. Lineage (NCBI taxonomy): Eukaryota > Metazoa > Chordata > Mammalia > Afrosoricida > Tenrecidae > Echinops > Echinops telfairi. The sequence goes on along the minus strand of NW_022111369.1, from coordinate 19,626,660 downwards.
ACTTGTGAAGCAAGATGCTGAGGTGCAGTCTGGCGAGCCAAGACGCACAAACCAGACAACTACAAGAAGCTCTCATAAAGGTGGAGAAGCATTTTGTAGAGCTGAGCCAAATTTTTGCTGCTTATGTACAGAAAACTGACAAGACTATGAGACAAACCATATCTCCTAGGGAATTAAATCAATTTAAAGCAGGGCCAGCAATCCTACTGATGAGTTTGTCAAACTTCAGGATTATAGACAAGCAGAGGTTTAAACACTTGAAGCCAAAGTAGTCAAACCTTTGAGAGTTTCTGGGACCATTGTGAAAACAAAGCAGGACGACCTCAAAGCAACATTAACAGAAGAAATTACGAAGCTAAATAGTTAACCTTGTTGGAAAGAACACATCAGTGAAACCCATATAATTGACATATTACTTCACAGGCAGAAACTGAATTTCAGAGAGTGACAATGTATGCTTACCAAATGATTCATCATCTGGAGGAAACTATTGACAACATTGAAAAACAGAAAATACAGGGTATAAAGAATATATTTTCAAATTTTATCATAATTTAAAAAATCATTTCACAGCAAATTTATAGTTCTATACAGCTGCCTAACAAAATACTCAAAAGATAGATGAGGAAGATTTAAATGTTTTCTGGAACTCCTAGAATCCATCAGATTATTCATCTCATTTAGATATTATAAGAGCAAATTCAAAATCACCTCTTCAGAGATCACTGTCAGCTAAGTGTGTATCTGGAACAAACCATGTATCTGCCTGCCGACTCAGAAAAAATCAACAAACAGATATTGAAGATGAAGAACTGGACACTACAAAAGAAAATTAATTTCCTTGAGATGAATTGACATTTATATCTTCATCTTAAAATGGCTCCAAAACCAGGTATACTGAATTGTAAAGCTTTATTCTCGCCTGATATATGGATATGCTACTGGAAATGTAAAATTAATAAAAGGAAATGTTTTCTGACGAAAAATAAAGAGAAGGTTGGTTCAAAGGTGGCATCCAGGTAGAATCACCACAAAGTACTCCTGCTGTTAGATTGGAAAATTAAGAGGTCAGAATGCCAATAGTAGGGAGGCAAGGTGCCAGACTTAGCATTCAAGTGTACTAGAGTCTGTGCTACAGAACTTCCCCTGCGAATTTCACCCATGGAGCTATTCAGAGTCTTGCTAAAACACTGTAAGTTCACCATATGTGTCTAAAAGAGCCACTAATCCCTCACTAGGTCCAGCAGGACATCATCCGCCACCCCTGCCTGCACCCAACATGCAAGACCCACAGCCTGCAGTAGTTTCCCCAGACTGCTATCTAACAGTGGTCATAATCTCAGGCTCATGGAGAGCCTCTGAGAATTGGCCACTAGGGCTCACACCAAAGGTCTCCTTTCGTCAACCCTCACCACTCCTGCATTTGTGGGCTTTGTACCTCCTCTCCCCAGCCAGAAACAGAGTGACTGCATCAGCCATCCCCTTTCCCCATCTGCTCAGATCCCTGCCTGCCAGAGTGGGTAACAACAGATAATTAGACACTAATTTCCTGCAATAGGAGAGCCCCTAGGATATTTACCCATGGGAGAGCATACACTCCCATAGCACAGCCCGTGTACCTGTGCAGGATGGAGCAGGGGGTGATGCAGAAGAGCAGCCAGGGCAATTCAGTCCCACTGGGGCCCAAACCCACTTGGATAACCTGATCTTCCTTCTCAGGGGGACAGAATGTCACAAGCCCCTTACCAGGACACCTAACAAGCCCATTATATAATAAAAAAAAAAAAACACCTTATAAAACACTTTCACTCCAAGGCTGGGTTCCTTTATGTAACCTTGCACATAAACCATCCAAAACCTGGTACATTAACATAGCTTTAATATAACAAAACAGCCAGATAGCAGATCCCCTGAGCATAGGCTACAGAGCTTTAGCATAACAAAAAGGAAAAGTCAACAAGAGCTGAAAGCCCTAACCCAGACCAAAAACCTGGTTCTACCAGTATTGTTCTTGACAAAGAGTGTCTGAAAGACTTTCAATAGCAGCCAGAACCAGTTCCCATCCAATGTGTAACCCCAGACTTGCAGCACCCAAACAAGGCCACCCCTGGACCCACAGCTACACCATCAGCCATCCCTGGACCAGCACTGCAGTTTGCCAACCACTGTCAACATAAATCCATGCCCAGAAGCTTCCTTCCAACACTCTGGTACATTCATACAATGGAGCACTGTGCATCCCTACAAAGCAGTGATGGACGCATGAAGCACATTGTTGCAGGGGAAGACTTGGAGGAAATTATACTATGCAAAGGAAGCCAAGCACAAAAGGACAAGTACAACATGAGTCCACTGAGGCAGGCTTAAAAAGCAGAAGGGGCATTGGGGAAAAGCCACTAAATGCATAAATACCCAGGCCAAGGCCCAAGTACTCTTGCAGGGGCAGACCCAACCCAAAGATGCATATGGCAGACAACTAAAAAGGAAGGGAAATGAAAAAAAAAAAAAAAAGAGGGCGTGAACAGTTGAGGAACAGAGCAGTAACCCACCCACAGGGAGCATATCTCCAACGGAAAGGGAGAGAAGAATCAGACCTCAACCTAGTAAGCAAGCCTTGAGGGCAACATACCAGCATAAAGCTGCGAACTAATAGAAAGATCTGTGGGGCCAGCTACAATCCCAATTAAGTCAACCCCCTTGCCAGAAGGTTGCACCACTGAAGATACAGCCTGGGGAGTGTGGCAGGTCTGCCCAGACCACACAGGAACAAACTAAGAGGGAGGGAGGGAGAGAGAGAGAGAGAGAGAACAACTGCATCCTGGCCCTCTAAGCCCCTAGGACAACACTTCTGCTGGGAGCAGCTGGGCACAGAGAGGACTGTAAAGCCAGGCCCCGACCACCACCCCATAAGACACAACATTCCCTCACTGACCCACAGCGCTGCAGGGGACAGCACTAGAGACACAGGGAGGGAATTGTGCCCGGTTTGACCTCACCACCCCATAGTGGGGTGAAACATGCAGGGAGTGCAACAGAGCAGCAAGGGGAGCAAAGCAGCAAAGTCCCTGAGGAATCCGGAAAATAGACTTCAGATTTGGAGGGCAGGGCTTGGCACTCATCAGACTAGATCGGAAAAAATAAGGCTCAGCGGACAGACCTGGAACTCTTACAGGCCCTTTTCCCGGTCCTACTTTTCATGTCTATCTATGTAAGATAGGCAAGATAAACAATTCTGAGGAGAAAACAATGGGATCAAAGTTTCTAGGCAAGCAGGGGAGGGGGGACGAGGGAGAAAGAGAGGGGGGAGCCAACAAACCTAGGGATAAGGGAACAAGAAGAGCTCTAAAGTAGATGGCAAGGAAGGTGTAGAATGCCCGGTGGGGTTTTAGCAAGGGCAATGTAGCTGAGAGGAATTACTGAGAGCTGAATGAAGGTCAAACATGGGATAGAAAGAAAGTAAAAGGAAATAGAGGAAAGAACTAGGAGGCAAAAGGCATTTATAGAGGTATAAAAACAGGCATGTATATATGTAAACATATTAATATATAATGATAGGGATATAGGCCTATGTACATATATTTATATTTAAGTATTAAGGAAGCAGATGGACATGGGGCCTATACTCAAGTCCTCCCTTCATGCAAGAACACTTTGTTCTAATAACTGACATTCTGTGATGCTCACTTTCCTGACAGAGTCTCTGAAGTCCGAATGGGTACATAAGAAAAATTTGGTGAAAAATGCTGATGGTGCCCAGCTATTAGAAGATATAGCATCTGGGGGTCTTAAAGGTTTGAAGATAAACAAGTGGCTATCTAGTAGGGAAGCAACAAAGCCCACATGGAAATAGCACAAACAGCCTGTGTGATCCCAAGGTGTTAATGGGATCAGGGATCAGGCATCAGAAGACCCAAAACAAACTATCATATCTATGTGAATATCAATTTGAATGAGAGAAGGCCTGAAGCCACCTGTAGAAAATTGTAGACAACTGGACAGCTGGACATCCTCTCATAGAAAGGTCACAAGGAAGGGCTGAGCCAGTCAGGGTACAGTACAGCACTGACAAAACACACAACATTTCTCTGGTTCTTTAATACTTCCTTCCTCCCATGATCATGATCCCAATTCTACCTTACAAATCTGACCAGACTAGTACAGATAAGAGCTCCAACACACAGAATCTAGGACAGATAACCCTCACGAACAATGATGGGAGTAGTGATACCACGAAGGTATGGGAAGGTGAGAGAAGAAGGGAGAGAAAGGGGGAAGAATTTCAATAATCAAAGTATAACTACTCCCACCCTCTACTCAGGGGGATGAACAACAGAAATGTGGGTGAAGCAGATGGTATAAGATATGAATATAGTAATAATTTATGATTTATCAAAGGTTCATGAAGGTGGGAGTGTGGGGGAGAGAGGGGAAAAAGAGCTGATACTAAGGGCTCAAGTAGAAAGAAAATGTTTTTAAAATGATGATGGCAGCATATGTACAAATGCACTTGATACATTTGATGTATAGAAAAGAGCTGTAAGACCCTCCAATAAAATTATTTGTTTTAAAAAATATATAGTTGATAAGGTTCCATTGAGCTTCAAGTCAATAGTAATGTGTTTGGTTTTGGCATATCGTACTTTAAGACTAAGACAATGAATATTTGGAAAGGGAACGCCCTGTCCTTCCTAAGACCAGGCAAGGGAATTCAGATTTACTTGGGGAAGGTAGTTCAACCTATTAAATGACAAATATATATATTTTTTATTTGCTCGTCTAGTGCTATTCTACAGTTGCTGGGCAAGCAGCTACCACCCCTCTTGTACAAAAGGGGAATAGGTGGGGCATAGATGGACCATAGATAATAGATGAAGTCGCCAGGATGCAGACACATAAAGGGAGGAAATGGGCACCGCGAAAGTTGAAGGACAGTGTAAAACAAAGCACTGCCAGCAGTCAAGTATCAACAGCATAGAATCTCACTCTTCTTGCCCAACATCACACCATTCAATATTTTTTCACTAATATGTTATTGTTTTTGTTAGGTGCCAACAAGTCAGTTCCAACTCATAGCAACCTCATGTACAAAAGAGCAAGGCAATGTCTGGTCCTGCTCCATTCTCAATTGTTTTTCTTACCTTGAGCCCAGTGTAGCAGCCCCTGTGTCAGTCTATCTCCTGGAGAGTTCGTCTCTTTTCACTTCCTTTCCACCTTACCAAGCATGATGTCCTTTTTCAAGGCCTGGTCCCTCCTGATATGTTCATCAGTACATAAGGCAGTCTCCCAGCTTCAATTTTAAGGAGCATTCTGAGTGCAATTTTTCCAAGACAGTTTTGTTTGCTCTTCTGATACTCCTTAGTCTTACTAATATTCTTCACCTACACCATAATTTGAATAAACAGATACATTTTCTGTATTTGTTATCCAGTGTCCAACTTTCACACACATATGAGTCTATTGAAATTACCATAACTTGTACTACTATGTTTGTTTACCATGGCACAGTTCACAATAGCAAGAAGTTGTAAACATCCCAGATAGCCTTGAGTAGAATAATATATAAAAACACTTTGGTACCTACCCAAGATAGTACATCACTGAAAAATGATGATGAAACATGATTCACGTTGTGTTATGGACGGACCTGGAGAGCATCCTAAAAGGATATTCATTGTAGGAGACCACCACTATATGGATAAAAACTAAGACGAAGGCTTACAAACAAAGGGAACAGATTTTGGAGCTTGCCAAAGGGGAAGGGCAAGGAAGAGAAGATGAAGTAACAAACTAGAGGGTTGACAGGTGTTTACTTTGGTGAAAGGGATGATGGAGGGATGATGGGATACAGGAAGGAAAAGAGAAATTAGGTGTGGGGTTGGTGAGTGATTTAAATTGTTGAGGTGGTGGTATGAAATGTAAACCCGTCCACCTATTTCAGAATTTTTAAAAACCATAATTACAAAAGATATCATGGCTCTATGCTTCTTGTATTGTTCTATATTTTGCCTATGGAATATATTTTTATTGATATTAATTGGGATTAATACATATATCAAATCATTCAATCATGTCCAGTAGAATTGCACATGTGCTACCATAATCAGTTTTCAAACATTCTTTTTGTATGTGGACCCCTTGACATCATCACCCCGTCACTCTGCCACCACCTCTGTGTCTCTCTCCCCACAAAACCTTTATTCCACTTGCTGATCTGTAGGTTCATTGGTCCTGGTTTTCATACCTCAAAAAATGAAAAAAATATATACTGCAATTTCAAGAGGGTAACCCCCAATGTCATCACAGTCCTGACATACCCCCTAGTATGTACCAAACAAAAAACAAACAAGCAAAACCATACAACCCCCAAATATGTAAGATTTTGGAAACCAGACGAGCTCTGAGTTGTGCAGCGATTTACTATAAAGGGGCCTGCTGTTATAAACACAAATAATTGAAGAACTGCACTCTCCTGACATAATCTACAGGGTAGCTATGGCTGGTAGATTTGAGATATCCCTCACACATCCCAAACACCACAACCTACAGAACCTGCTTCCTACAACTCAATAACACCCACTCTCCTCTAACTTACCAATTGAAAATGTATCACCCATAACCCTCTTCGCCAACTCATTAGAAATTAACACACTTAACAGGAAGTTTTCCTCAGATTAACACTACTACCTAAAACATACTCCCAAGTACCTACCGTATATACTCGTGTATATGCCGACTTTTTCAACACATTTTTATTGCAGTTTTTGTGGTAAAATTAGGTGCCTTGGCTGATATTCGGGTCAGCTTATACTCGAGTATAGACAGTATTATCATATTTCTCCTATTCAACCAATTAACACGCCCTCATTATCTAGACACAATACCTTTTCCAGCATCTGGCTGATCTTCCCCTAAACTAGAGAGCCAGCCCACCTTCCTACAAATGACAGCAGCCAATGCCGCGCCTCACTGCACCCACACTGTGACGCAGACAGCAGCCAACACCAGCAGCTATCACACAGAATGAAGAGAAACAAATGGCAAGGACTGAAGATGAGCCAAACCCAACAGTTTACACACAAGAAGCAGCCCTTGAATTGCCCATAGAATCTTTCAACATTGCAACTTCAAGCTCGAATTTTTTTCCCTTCGGTTCATCCTTTTAATTTTTCTAACTCTAGGTTTTTGCACATTTCATTATAATGTTTTACTTTGACTTCTAAAGCTGCCCTTTGAAATTTTCTGTTCAGCTCTTTGATTTTATCATTCCTTTCATTGGACTTGGCTACTCCATGATTAAGAGCAAGTTTCAGAGTCTTATCTGACATCCACTTGACCTTTTCATTCTTTCCTGTCTTTTTAACAATCTCCCCCTTCCCAGAAAAATAATGTATATCACAAGTGTGGCACACGGAGCCACAGAGAAGCTAACCAATCCAGTTGACCATCGAGGTTTAGATGCTAGACCAATCTCATGAGATTGCCAGACCAAAGAGGCAAGGAGCAGGAAGCAAAAGGGCCAGGCCAGGTGGTGGTGAAGATGGGGACAGCAGCAGTTACAGTGAATGGAAGCTGGGAAGATGGCTTAAGGGGCAGCTGTGGTAACTGTTGTCAGTTAACCCAGGGGGCAGCTGCAGTGTTCCCAATGTCACAACACAGCTGTCATTGGTGTTCAATGGTTAAATCTGTTGAGACATCCTCAAAATTCAAGTGGGCTATGCTCAAGGTCTATTTCAGCTCTCAGGAACTTGTTTTAATTCTTTTCCCCAACTTTAATTTGAACTTACATATGAGCAATTGATAGTCTGTTGCACAGACAGTTTTTGGCTGCTGATATTGGGCTTCTCCATTGCTTCTTCCACAGCGAAGTCAATTTGATTCCTGTGCATTCTATCTGGTAAACTCCATGCAAATATTTGCCATTCACATTGTTAAAAAAGAGTGTTTGTGATAAACAAGTTATAGGTCTTGCAAAATTCTATCATGTGATTTACAGCTTAATTTCTATCACTTTTTAATTTATTGTATTCCTTTGTTCAATTTACAGAGTCCAGAAATCGTTCTTTTGACAATTTTATAGACTTTCACACTTACTTTTGAGGGAACGGATCTGCTAACCCTCTGAGTCGTTCCACAAGTCCTGGCACCAAATGGTTATTAAATTAGACACCTTTTGTATTCAAATAACATGTTCATTCTATAGTAAAAATATGAATTATTTAGTGTTTACTTCTCTTTAACCCATCAAGTATGAGAATAAAGAAAAATTAAGGTATCTTAAAAAGGAATTTATTTCCAAATTATCTTTAAGACACCTATTATAAAATAAACTTCATAGCCATGAGGCATTTATGTAGTCAATAAATATATCTTCCATATGCCTCTCTTAGTTTATATTTCTTAATTTCAAGTTAACTCTTAATTTTCTTTCAGAAGGAAAAAACTTCTGTACTTTTCCCTTCTTTGAACTCAGTATATAATTCTATGATTGACAGAAATACGATGGTACTTTCAGTCATACATTTATTTGATCTGGCAGTAAAATTATAGTTGATGTGATTTCTAGCATTGGCATTGAAATAACTATCATTATTATAAGCGTGCATTCAAAGTCCATTTCATGAAGAAAATGCTCACATACCTATAGGAATTGAGAACTTGAAAGGTAAAATGATTCAGTGGTAAGTACAACCTTTAGTAACATTATATTCTAATCACATACTAAAAAGCAGCAAAGAGACTGAGATTGTTGGGTTTTTTCTGTTACCTATTAATGTGGTTTAATTCAAAAAAGCAAATAAAGCTTGAAACTTATGTCAATGATATTGCAACCCTTAATCAAAATTGAAAAACATATTTTATTATCAGAATTGCTGAATATTAAAAGCAAAATAATTCATACTTAGCTGAATAATCATTTTGAAATTACTGTCTCCTATTAAAGGAATTAAAAATTGTAGGATAAAAAAAGTACCCATTCATCTTTTAATGAGTATTTTATACTTTTCTTTGAAACATTCAATTAAAGAACAAAAAAAGCCTCCAAATTTAAATGTATATTAAGTACTAGTGTGGCAGTTATACAACCTGGTGTCAATTTGAGACTGGAGAGGATTAAGAATATAGGGGTGGGGTCTAACCTGTCAATCCAGGGATAGCCAATGAGATCTCTGTGTGGGCATGGTTTTCTCCTGAGGATTCTGAGAATTGAAGTATTTCCTCCTTGGAGGCAGGAGACACACACACATTCTCTCTCTCTAGTGCCCTGAACTGGAGAAGCCATATCAGGCCTACCCTGATCGAACCAGACCTCTGAAGCTGGAGAAGCCACATAGAGACCCCTGCAAGCACTGAGATGCTTACAACATCACTGGATCCCAAGATTTTCTACCCACTGGCCTGTGATCATCCTGAATTGGGCATCATTGCATGTGTTAAGTGAGTG
>NW_022111369.1:19610086-19616337 GCF_000313985.2 Echinops telfairi | reverse complement strand
GACCTGCCTGCTGTATGTCTGTATTTTGTTGGTGGTGAGTAGCACCCAGAGCAGGATGAATGCTGTCCATCCTCTTGCTGGTCCCTTTGACTGTCTGTGGGAGTCACTTTGTTGACGACAATCAGGATTAGATTCGGCTGAATTACACTGACAATGCAATAGAAAAATGAGCGTCTTCTCACAACAATAGAGGAAATATAAGCAGCTCAGGATGAAAATGTTTGTTCTACCCTCATGAGGAAACCAGCTCCTTCTATTTTCCTTCCCCCTATGCACAGACTGTATCTTTAACCTTACAGTGACCTCACAGCACAGATGTACTAGATACACAAGTATGAAAAACCAGAGGTCATGAATACATTAAACTAAAGAGTCCTGGTGATGCTCAGGTGAGGTTCATGGTCAGGCATTAGAATGCTAACTACAAGCTTGGTGCGAGCAACTCACCAGCTGTTCTGAAGGAGACGAACCTGTCTGCTCCCATAAAGGTTGACTATCTCAGAAACCCTGACAGCATCGCTTTGAGTCAGAATTAACAGGAAGTAGTGAGTTTGGATTTGCATTTTATACATTAAACTAACCTTTTATGAGCATCCTAGAAGTTCCTCGGGGACAGATTGGAAGTCTGAACCACCCAGAAGTCCTGTGGAAGAAAGATCTGGCAATCATCTTCTGAAAGTCCAAATCCTTGAACCATCGATGGAGAGCAGTTCTACTCTGACACACATGGGTTAACAGGAGTCAGAGTGAATTCAATGGCCATGAACAACACCAAGAGTATGCTGTTTCACCAATGATAAAATTGGCACAGTGGATTAAGTGTTGGACTGTGTGGTGAAGTGAAGTTACTTGCGTCTGACTCTTCTATACATAGTCTTCAAACTCCCACCAAATGACTGGGTGAGATCATGTAAATAAGGTGTAGAAGACAATAACTCAAGAATGTAAAAATGTGCTTTACACAATTGATGTATGTATGGATTGTGATGAGTTGTATGAGCCCCTAATAAAACTATTGAAAAATTAATTAATTAATTAATTAAATTTCATTATATAAAAAAAGAATTTATTAGGTTTCTAATTCCACAGGGTATAAACTGAGCCATATCAGAAGCAGGAAAAGTAACCTCACAACCATTAAGAAAGAAGAGTCACTAGCAGAGTGCATGTGAGAACCCTGCCTGAAGTGGTGAGGGCAGCAGAGGCCCCAGAGCCCACAGCACTGAGAATGTGAGACAGAACAGAGGCACCGTGCTTCCTGGCCTATGGAATGAGGCAGAGGCCAGGAGACCATGTATCTCAGAAGCAACAGACCAGAGAGAGACATGCCAGAGATGGCCCTCGTGCTATTTTCTTAGGTTGCTGAGCACAATGTCAAACCCACCAGCAGCTCCACAGGAAAAAGGGCAAAGCTCTCAGCTCCCTTAAACATTTATAGTCTTTTTTTTTTATTCCTCCTTTGACATATTTATTGTAGGCAATTAGGATAAGTGTTGTTAATTGGGTTTTTTAAAATTATTTTATTGGGGGCTCTTACTGTTCTTCTCACAATCCATACATATATCCATTGTGTCAAGCACCTATGTACATTTGTTGCCATCATCATTCTCAACACATTTGCCTTCTACTTTAGCCCTTAATATAAATTGCTCATTTCCCCCTCCCTCCCCACTCCCCCCTCCCTCATGAATGCTTCATAATTCATAACTTATTATAGTTTTGTCATAAGTTACCCTGTCCGACGTCTCCCTCTGCCCTCTTCTCTGCTGTCCCTCCCCCAGGGAGGAGGCAATACTTGTAATTGGTTCCCCCTTTCTATCCCACATCCCTTCACCCTCCAGGCATCGCCCCTCTCACACTGGTCCTGAAGGAGTCATCTGTCCTGCATTCGCTGTGTTTTCAGTTGCTATCTGTACCAATGTACATCCTCTGGTCTAGCCAGATTTGTAAGGTAGAATTGGGATCATGATAGTGGGGGGTGAGGGGGAGCATTTAAGAACTAGAGGAAAGTTATGTTTCATCGTTGCTGCCCTGCACCCTGATTGGCTCGTCTACTCCCCACAACCCTTCAGCAAGGGGGTGTCCAGTTGCCTACTACTGGAGCTCTTCTACTTTGTCTTATAGGGTGCCTATGAGTTGAAATTAACTTGATAGCAGTGGGCATAGTAATATAAATAGTAAGTAATAGAGTAGAGATTTAATTCTGGAAAACTGTATTCAAGTCCACTATTAATCAATTGATTAACCTTCCTCTCCATTGACCATTTATTTCATCTCTCTACCCATGTTTTCTATCCCCTTGAGTCTCAATTTTGTTACTATTATGTTTTATTTAACCCCAGTAACTATAAAGGGAGTACGGTAGTTACATAATTTCATATCAACTTGAAATATAAAAGTGTAGGGGTGGAGTCCAGTCTGAAATCAGATAACAGCCTGAAGGAACCTTCTTGTGAGCACTGTCTTTTCATAAGGAGCACCCTGGGAAACTCCCTCCATTTCTCTGCCTTCACCTTCCTGCTGGCTGACCCTGATGGTGGCCAGAGCCCTGGAAAAGTGCCCATCACCATTGGAGCCACAGCATTTTGCACCCACCAGCCTGTGATATTCCTGAATTCTGCATCACTGCATGTGGCTGTGTGAGTCTGGAGAGGGACTTATGGACTACCATTGGACTTAGAGACTTGAGCTGGACTGGTTTGGGATGTTTTATTGATGCATAATTACTTCTTGATGAAAAGCTCTTTCTTACACATATATGAGTGTCACTGTGTTTGTTTCTCTAGTCAACCCAGCCTAACACAAGAGGGTATTGGCTAGAAAAATTATTATAAGGAGATGGGAGCAAAGTTCCAGTTGGTGAGTGTGTGGGAAATGTATTATTTAAGTTGCTCCATGAATTATGGGTAAAATTTCAATAGGAAATATGCACAGAAGAATATCCCCTGGTGGAAAGAAATACCTGAAAGAAAAACATTAAAAAAGAGACACTAATATCTTGTTTTTAAATAAAACTAAATAGATCATTCAAACAAAGATTAAATATCTCCAAAAGAAGATTTTTAAAATTATTTTTCAGTATAAGTAATTTTGAGAGGTAGCATGTCCTTCAGTAATGCAAATAATGATTGGAGGTTTGAGTCTCCACAGGTACCAGTAATTAAGAATGATGGCAATGAATGCACAAATGCGCTTCACACAATTGATGTGTGTATGGATTGTGATAAGAGTTGTATGAGCCCCGAATAAAATGATTAAAAAGAAGAAGAAGAAGAAAGCCCTGTCAATGTATTTCTGAAAATTAGCCCCTGAAAGCCCCGTAAACAGCAGCATTTGTTGTACTCTGATGCTGATGCACATGGAGTATCTGGGAGTCAGGATTAACTCAACAGCTGCGGATTTGTTACAGAGGCAACATTTTTAAACTAAAGGGACCCTGGAGCACATGCCCAAACTGTAGAATTGTGTGCTAGTTCATTCGTTGGCTAACTTTTTGAGCCATCAAAACTAATCGTGCTAGCTCATAAATTTGTTTTAAGAATTAAAATACAAATGCTTATAAAAAGTGCTTTGAAAACTGCTAAGTACTATTTGCTTGTACAAGTAGAAAATCTGGTCAACAGCATTAATCACTGTCATGATACTTGAGTTCAGTGAAGAAAAGTTAGAGGATGTTCAAAATGCACTTCAGACTGGAAATTTGATACAGAAATAACTCCACAAAAATTCAGAACCTGATATTTCTATTTAATCAAAAGGGAGAATACTGTTAGGCCATCAATGTACAACAATAATTGAGTTGTAACAAAAACTGCCAGTATGAGTTTGTCAATTTTACCAAAATTATACCACAAAATAGACCCATTCTTCTGAGAGGGTATCCAGATCCTGTTTAGAAGGATGAGCTATTATACAACTTAATCATGCCTTCCAGGCAGCATGAAATGTAGCCAAAAAGACCTTTCGATTTCTATCAGGGATCTCCCATATAAACCCTGTGCTGTGAAGAAAGCAATGCAGGGTCTTGATCCAGGATAATATTCTCACAGCCATGATGTTATACTTGGTACCTCTGGCTCCAGAAAATGCAAAATCATTTTAAAGCTTTCAGCTTGTTACTGACTTTCTTCGTGTAAAAGCTACCACTCTCCTTTGTTGGATTTATAGTCAAAAAGTAGAAGTATTAATAACCCCCATGTTCTGTAGAATAAAAAGATAAAATCAATAAAATACTCTACCTTTCATAGTTTCAGATTAAAATTTTTTGTTCCTAATGCTTGCTTTCAATAGGATGAAAACCATCTCTCTTTGGTTGTAATTGATAAGGGGATTATCCATTCTCTGATTCCATACAGTATGCTTCTCATTGATTATCAGCCTAAAACATCAAATCATTATAATTTTTCTGCTTCTAGAAGCTAGCAACCCAAACAAGGGCTGTGTTACATCTATGAGCTGCTTCTTATTTGTAAAGTTAAAATTAAATTGCATAAAATTACATCTAACCTGATAGAATAGTGCCATAATTTGAGTAATTTTCATTGTGTCAGTAATTCCGTTTTAACTAAAGGATTTTCTGCTATTCTTTATGATCCAAACTTTCACTTTTAAATAGCTCCTGCCAGTTACTTATAATAACAGTATTTGACTATTAGAGATTTTAATAATGGTCCTTATCTTGTTATAGTGATATTGTGATATTAAATATAGGGGAAAATCACCAAAGGAAGAAATCAAAAAATAGATTTCCAGTAAAGCTGTAATTCATCTTCTCTGAATAGATTTTTCCTGAAATGAAACACTCTTGGTAATCTAGTTCTATAGTTAATAAGTAGAAATATACTGGCATCTTGATTTTGAAGTCTCTTCTCAAATTCTTAATCAGTGGTTAATATTATATAATATCATGATAATTATCCTGAAAATATACTAAAATGGTATCAAAAATAATACTTTCACTGTTCAAATTATTTTTGGACTGATTTAGACAATAGGTCATAATTAAAGGGCACTATGTAAATATCCCTGATGCATTCTTAACTGCAAAGACTGCAGTTCAAACCCACCAGCCACTTTTTGGGAAAAAGATGAGGCTCTCTGCCCCTCACAACTCCACAGGGGTCATCTTGCCCTGTTAAGTAACGGGACTAAAAGTCAGAAGTGATTGGATGGCGGTGAGTTTATGCAATGAGTTAACAAATAATCTATGAATGAAAACTTGTAAGCTGTGTGCGTGTGTTACTATATTTAACTATATTTTCTTACAGTAAGAAATGTGAATGATAACACATCCTGCTGTCTTGTTCATAATCTTATTTATAACATATTGATTGAGAAGGAAAGGAAACGTGTATTTATGTACATATATGTTGAGGACTCCTGGTGGCATAGTGGTTACGCATTCGGCTGCTAACTGCAAGGTCAGCACTTGAAAACTACCAGCCCCTCTGTGCAAAAGATTTGACTTTCTACTCCTGTAAAGAGATACAGTCTCAGAAACTCACAGGGGCAGTTGCATTTTGTTCGGTAGAGTCTGTGAGTCAGCATCGCCTTGATGGCAGAGTTTTTGTATGCGTGTTTGTGTTTATGCTTAAATCCATAGTACCCTTATTATTTGTACTTTCTCTCTCCAGAAAGTGTACAGTGCACTGAAATGTCATTTGACCAAATATAGGAAAACCTAGATTCTAGTTCCACTCTAACAAGTTTGTGGTAGTTTCTACATCCCTTCACCCTCATGTGCTCACACCTGATCTGTTAGAGATTGGATCAGATGATATATATATGGCCCCATTTTGCACAAGGATTTTACAATTCCATAAAACATAATTTAAAGATGTACCCAAACCTTTTGCCTGCTTATATGAAATTCACAAGAGTCAACTCTCTTTTCCTTTCAAAGATGACTAAAACTGATCAAAGCAATTTGTTCCTTCTTCATGATGACAGGGCATTCCACCAACTCTGACCTCGATGCCTATCAAACACAACTCTGATTTCACAGGTCACCATTGGAATGTCATGAGTGAAATGTCATTACAGTTCATTCCATGCCATCATGTTTATAAGTTCAATCTCCATAAACTACAATAGCAAGATTTTCCTGGTAACAGGTGACTAATTTCACAAATATTTTGAATCACACATTTGAAGGAATTATCTAATTTTTCTAATTTTTGATATCTAATAAATCTAATAAATGATATCTAATTTTTCTATCAGTACTGTGCCTAAACACTATTTTTCAAACA
>NW_022111369.1:19609382-19609856 GCF_000313985.2 Echinops telfairi | reverse complement strand
ATGTTTGCAACTAGAAAAACTGAGAAGCACTACAAAGTTCTAAATGTTGTAATTTGCTTAGATAAGGAAGAACACATATTCTAATATATGAGCACCATCAATTTTCTAGTTTTAAAAGTAGATGACAATTGTTATGAAGCCCCATATGATATTTTCCAATAAACTATTTTTAAATTAATGACAATTGGATAAAAACAGAACTTGACCTATATTTCAAGGTCTTCTATCCAGAGCATATAGTACTCTGAACATAAGGTGTTTTGAAAAGCAATAATAATTCCAGACTCTATGTATATTATTCCATTAAAAATTAATCATTGGAACACTTCATATTATTTCTATCAAGTTCTCCCTAGAAAGTATAATACTACAGAAAATCCTTAGTGCCTGAAAAGAATTACTTCAAATCATTCATATGTTTCCCATGCCTTTTCCATTAAAGCGATATTTTCTTTGTGGTTACAATACAATTTT
>NW_022111369.1:19607533-19608652 GCF_000313985.2 Echinops telfairi | reverse complement strand
TGACCTCGTATCCTGTAACCTCGCTAAATTATTTATTAATTCTATTGGCTTTTTAAAAATATGGATTACTGAAGATTTGCAACATACAAGGTTATGTCATCTACAAATAAAGATAGTTGCGCGTCCTATCTCAAACTTATACTCCTTTTCTTCCTGAATTCACGAGCTGGAAACCTGATATGTCACAATGGGTTGAACTGATGAGAGAGACCATTCTTGCCGCGCTTCCAATTTTAGGGCAGAAATATTCAATGTTTTGCCTCTATCATAATGTTATTTGTAGCTTTTTACAGATGTCTTTATCATGATAATTATATTCCTATTCTTAGATGGCAAAGATTTTTCTCATAAATATGGGTTGAATTTTGTCAAATACTTTATCAGCATCTATTGAAATTTGTTTTCATTACCTTTATTCTGTTAATATAATTTTCATTGATTTATTTTCAAATATTAAACCATTATTGCATTTCAGAACAATGATTTGATCAAATTACATTATTGTTTTTCTTTTTGTTGAATTCAAAGTAGTAATATTTTATTAAATTGACAATATTTTGTGCCTATATTCATGAAGGATACTGATCTGTGGTTTTATTTTGCCTGTGTTTTTTTTGTTGTTGTTGCTGTTGTTTTTTATGTTGCAACATCTCTCTACAACTTTATATAGAAATGCTGGGCTCATAAAGAATTAACTATTTCCATTCTATTCTCCTGAATAGTTTGTGTAGGATTACTATTTCTTGTTCCTGAATTATTTGTCCTTGGTACTTCCTTACCAAATATTTAACTAAAATTCTATTTCTAAGAGAAATATTCATATTTTCTAGTTATTCCTGACACAGTTTTAATGATTTATGTTTTTCCAAAAACTGTATCTACTTTATTTAAGCTATCATATCCCTTGACATAAATTTATTCATATTACTCATTATTATGGTTTTAATGTCTAAAGAATATAGAAGACATTCACCTTTGAAATCCTGATATTATGTGATTTTTATAAATTCAATTTCAAAATGTTATTGTTTTATACTGAAATATGGTGGATTTTTAAAATAAATTTTATTGACTTTAAAAAAATAGGTTAAGTTCCTCAGGACCAATAATGAGAGTAGT
>NW_022111369.1:19594972-19605723 GCF_000313985.2 Echinops telfairi | reverse complement strand
ACAATTGATGTGTGTATGGATTGGGATAACAGTTGTATGAGCCCCTAATAAAATGTTAAAAAATAAAAAATAAATAAATAAATAAATAATTTTTATTTTCTAATATAAACATTTAAATCTGCTAGTTGGGCAGCATGATATATGAGAAAAAGCCTTATTTGGGAGTCAGGTAACCCCAATTTCACCATAATTCTGTTTGTTACTAGTTTTGTGACTAATAGTTTCTTTGTCAATAAAAGGGGAAAAATAAAATCTGTATCATAGGGTTAAGATTCATCAGATGGCACAAATGGTTAATAACCAAATGGTTGAACTTACTTAGAAAGTTTCAATTCACTCAGAGCACCTTGGATAAAAGCAGTGACTATATGGTAGTGGCAGGGAGATTAAGGATAAAGGGAGGTCACAAATTATGGTCACCTAGGCACAGGTCAAGGTCAGCCTTCACAGGTCAACATCACAGGTACACCTGAACTTGGCCAGTGGAAGTACAAATACCCTCAACCATGCCCCCTCAAGTAATGGAGGGGATTAAAGGCGGGCTCTAGGACCGTCAGTCTCTCTTGGCTCTGCACTCTGGCTCTGCACTATTGTGGCCATCTTCAGTTGCAAGCTTTCCCATGCCCACCCCCCCTGCTACCATGTGGCCTTGCACAGTTTCCAGGGATAGTGTGTACTATCTGACGCTGTACTACCTCAAACGCCCCTTTCCCTCATAAAAGTTACTTGAATTTATAAAAGTGCTTCTGCCACATGCATTCTTTCAGCGTTGAGAAGCAAGAACCGAGGTCAACCACCCTAGAAACTTCAGTAGTCCCAACATTCATTGGACTCCTTCAAAGCAAGAGACCTGAACCAAAGTCCAACATTCAGTCTGTATGCTGAGCTAGTAATTGGAGAAGCTGGACTAAATGAAAAAGAAAGCTACATCAGGCTTGAAGGAAGTCTTATTAACAACCTGCGATAAGTAGATGACACAACCTTGTTTGCTAAAAGTGGGGAGAACTTGAAGCACGTGCTAATGTAGATCAAGGATGTCCGCCTTTAATCTGGATTACAATTCAATGTAAAGAAAACCCAAATCCTCACAACTGGACCACTAGTTAGGATAATGAAAGATGGGGAAAAGGTTGGAAGTTGTCAAGGATTTCATCTTGCTTGGATTTACAATCAATGCTCATGGAAACAGCAGTCAAAAGAGCCAAAAATGTGTTGTATTGGGTAAATCTGCTTCAACAAAACACACTGCCATTGAGTCATCTCTGACTAAGGAGACCCTTGCAAGCCCTCCTCAAACAATGGCAGAGCAAAGATGTCACTCTGGGGTAAAAGTGCCCCGGACCCCAGCCAGGGTACTTTCAGTGGCCTCAAATGAGTGTGAAAGTTGGCCATTGAATACGGAAGACCGACAAAGAGTCAATGCATTTACATTCTGGAGAAGAACACCGATGTTCCACGCACTGCCCGAAGAACAAACCTGGCTTGGAGGATGTGCAGCGAATGCTCCTTGGAAACAAAAAAGAGAAATAGTTTCATGAGATGGCTTGACACAGTAGCACAACAATCGTGCGCATGGAGCAGGTTCCTTCCTGTTCAAGTCAGTGCCATTGCGTCAATGCCCACACATAGTGACCCTGCTATACAGGGCAGGACAGACCGCCCTGCTAGTTTCTGAGACTGTTTACAGGAGTAAAACGAGGCGCCATCTGTCTGCCGACTTTGCGGCTAGCAGCCCAATTCACAACCACTGTGCCAACAGGGCTCCATTACTCTGTAGTGGATGTCGGCAGTTCAAAACCACCAGGCCTCCCGCGGGAGAAAGAAGGGAATGTTTAATGTTTACTCGCATAAACAGTTGTAGCCTCAGAAACTCACAGGATGATTCCACCGGGTCCTACAGCGTCCCTCTGAGTTGTCAACATGGCAGCGAAAATAGCGACATCAAAGTACTCAAATGGCCAACAATCACATACGAAAGCTACCGGCCATTCTGTTGTAGATAGGTGTCATTGAGTCCGTTCTGACTGACAATAAGCTGGATGTCAGACACTGAAACAATGCCCCGTCCGCACCACTCTCACAATGTCTCTACCGTTTTCAAGCCGGCCTTTATTCCACTGACTGAAAGAAACACGACCTCCCACTTCTAGAATACCGATGAATGACATGAAATAAACATGAAATAGAAAATTATTTACCAAGCTTGAAGTCCTTCTCCAGGGACTAATTACTGCTGATAAGATGTCCAAAGTATGTAAGAACAAACGTCACCCTCATCACTTGTAAGGGGCCCCCAAGGCTTACTCCTTCCAACACTGGTTTGTATGTTGTTCTAGCAGTCCCTGGTATATTTAATATTCTTCACCCACACCATAATTCAGAGGCATCGATTATTCTTCAGTTTTCTTTACTCATGGTCCAGCGTACCATACAAATGAAATAATTGAAAATACCAAAGCTGTATCAAGCATACTTTCGTCTTCAAAGATCTTTTTCCTCTTTCAATGTCTTGCTTGATGTCTTGACTGCTGTGTTGATTAATGACCCGAGTAAAATAAAATATTTGACAGCTTCAATATTTTCTCAGACTATTGTGCTATTCCATATTAATACAATTGTCAGGATTTTTATTTCCTTATGCTGAGGTGTAATGCATATTGAAGTTTGTACTCTTTGAACTTCTTCAATGATTCCTTCATCTTCACCTACTGCAAGCAAGTTGTGTCATCTACATTATCACGGGTTGTTAATGAGTCTTCTTCCAATCCTGAATGTTCTACTTTAAATAGTCCAGTTCCTCAGATTATTTGCTGTGATTAAATAAGTATATTGAAAGGACAAACTCGTGACCCATATCTTTTCAGATTTTAAATTATTCCATATCCTTTTTTTCCTGTAGAACAACTGCCTCTTATTCTATGTGTGGGTCTGTATGAACACATTTGCTTTCTGGAATTCCAGAACTACTATAAAAACTCTGCTATCAGGAAATGCTGACTCATAGTGACCCTATATGACAGAGTAGAACTGCCCTTGTTGGTTTCTGAGACAGTAGGTCTTCATGGGCATAGAAAGTTCCTATTTCTCCTATGGAGAGGTTAAGGGTTTTGAACTGGTGACCTAGAGGTTAGAAGCCAAGTGAATAACCACTACACTAGAATTACCATACAACCCAAAATAATACACTTAGGTGTATATTCAAGAGACATGAAAGCAATAATAAAAACAAACACATGTACTAATTTGTTGCAGCACTATGAAAAATAGTCAAAAGAAAGAAATTTCTTAAGTGTACATCAATGGATGAATTGAGAAACAAAATGCTGTACCCACATAAAATGGAATATAGTCATCCATAAAGAGAAATGAAGTCACAATCCATGCTATAAGACAGACTGCAAAAATCATATGCTCAGTGAACTAAATCAATCAAAAAGCAGTAAATACCTTATTTATGTGAAATTATAAAAATAGCAAATATGCGGAAACAAAAGTTTACTAACAGCTATGGGGTGGAGCAGACAAGAGGAAGCCTATATTTGTGAGGCTGTATTTATTTTTGATGGTTAGGGATTTGGCAATGATTATGATCATTGGTTGTACAACATGATTAATGAAGTAGATATCACTAAATGGTACACCAGAAAAATGTTAAATTGGAAAATGTTATGTTACATATATTTTATAACAATAAAGAAAGAATAGAAACGTGTGCTAGATTTTTCTCAGCGGCTAGACTTTTCTGAGCTCATTACTTCAGAAGCTGTATTTTCTCAATAGAAATATTCAATGCTGAGAAGTTATCTACACACTCGGGTATCCACCTTCTTTACCCCATAAGTTGTTACAAACATACTGAATGCAAAGAGATAGGAATACAAAAATATAAAGAAATACAGAGATAAAACACAAAAAAGAAAAGGTAATATCTCTTCCTGTACGTCTCAATTTACTTTGCATGATGAAATGTATGCCCTTTTAAGAGGCCTTCTATTTTCAAGTAAAAACCATTACCAGCTGTATTCCGTTTCTATTGCTTCCATAGCAAATTGCCACAAATTTCTATCAAGTTAACAGCACACATTTATTATCTCACAATTCCTTAGGGCAGAGGCTTGTGGTTTGGGCTGGTATCTCTTACCAACTCTCACAAATCCCAAATCAAGGTGTCTGAAGGATTGTATTCCTTCTGGAAGTTCTAGAAAAGAATTTAATTGCTGAACTATTTCCTTTGTTGCCAGAATTTAGGACCATGAAGTTATAGGACTGGGATTCCCATGTCCTTGCTGCCAGTTGGCCACGGATTGCGCTTAGCTTCTAGAGGCTGCCAGAAATTGGGGGTCCTGACCTCTTCTTTCACCTTCAAAACCAGCAATGGGAAAACTGAAGCCATCTCGTGCTTTGAACCTTTCCTCTCTCACTGTGTCTATTTCTTATTGCTCTTCTGACTTTAAGGGTCTTGTGAGGAGGTTGAAACTACTTTTATAATTCAGAACAAATGCCCTAAATTAAGGTTAGTTGATTAGCAACATCTAATTCCCTTGCAAAATTCCTTTGTCATGTAACCTTAACACAGCCACAGGGTCTGGAGATTAAGGCATGGCATCTTTGGAGCATCATCATCCTACCTACAAAAGCAGTCATTTGTGGCAGTGAGTAAGTTTTCATAAAATTTTATATATACCAGTTACTTAAGTGTTTCCAAACTTTACATGCTCTATAAAGTGTCCTGGAAGTATAATTTATGCTCCTAATCTGAAAAAGCCAAGCAGACCTTTGAAGGTATGCTTTTATTATTTCTTACTGACATAGGTTCGCTTCAATTTGTATTTAATAAAACCTTATAGTTGTGGTAGAGAAATGTTCTGTAAATGTGCAGTGAGATGGCAAACTGTCTTTCTTAACTTTTTTTCCTACACTGAAAGAAAATCACAGCATAGTTCAAACAGATAGGAATTGTTACAATCTCTGAAAGCATGTACCCTACAATGAATTTAATTTAATCTTTACAAAATAACTTGACTGGAAAACACAGTTCAGGAGGCCATGCTGAACAATGAATTTCATTTACAATGAAATAAAATGACAAAAGTACAACTAAAATCTCTGCTCCATACACCACACTGATGTTATGACTTTTATGTAATGCTATTTTTCTATATTGCTCAAAGGCAATTTTACATTTATCAGAGTCAAAGATAGTTTATAATACAAATAATCTTTGTAAAATATAATTTATATCACACTTTCACATTAGCTTTTAGTCTTCTGAATTTTACAAGTATAGGAATCCTATTTTTCTTATCATATTCAATTTTAATTAAGAGATAGTAGAGAAAACTTCAAAACTTCCCTTTTCACCAGAATTATAAATAGAACTGTTGTGGAGTTATCAAATAGTAGCTAATATAAAAAACCTAGTTTTGCAAAGTAATGTGGGTATACAGCTGTCTATTTTGCTCTACAAATACCCATATTGAAGCATCTTATAAATAAGTCTGTAATTATGATTATTTATGTAAACTTGTCTAACAAATCTACAAACCAAACTAATATTTAATAATAATATTGTGTTCAGATTTCTTATCAGATTACTAGAAAAGTGGTTATTACAATGCTAGTTTTGTGAAGTGTATATAACTAAAATGTAGACAGGCATTTTTGAAAGAATGAATAGAGCCACTCACACTTTTGGTATGCAGAGTAATGGCATGAAATCAACTTTAATAATTCATAGGCTACCAAAGAGTTAAAAATATCACCTAAGCATTATCGACAATGAATGCAGTATCTGTCAGATTTATGCTATAAGCATTGTAATGTCTTCTTCTACAACTAACTCCACATGAAGAAGTACATGAAGAATTCCTAAAAGACTGGATATAGATTGGATTGAGGAAGAAAACCTCAGTCTAAGGCAGAGAAGGAGCAAGTAAACTATAATTTAGCATAAAATGACAGGATCATTCTCTGTGTTTCCTCATACAGAACTAGACACAACCACTTCTCTTTCCCACAAAGCCACGTAAGGAGCTGTCCTGGGTTGGATTTGGGGATGGAGGAGATCAACAAGGTACAGATGAATGGGAAAAGACAAAAACACCGAGAGTGGCTCAGCTGACTAGTGAAGCATGATACGCAAAGACCAACTGTCAATGCACTCCTCTTATGGACTTATGTTAGCTACCATTCACTTCTTAACTAATCAAGTCAAACCAAACGCACCGCCATCGAGTCAATACTGACTCAGAGCTAGCAGACTGGAACTGCTTGTGCTAGCAGAAAGCCCAGTCTTTCTCTAGCAGAGTGGCTGGTGGTTTCGAACTGCTGACCATCCTGATCGCCGCCCAAGGCATAACCACTCTCTCACAGCAGCAGCTCCTTTTGCTGACTGAGGTGGATTATAGCTGCAGATAGAACCTAGAGTTAAACAATACGGTGTCCATGCATTTTGGTTTGCCATGTCTTTGGTTTATGCTTATAGTCCTGGTGCTCCATTCGATACAAAATTGGTCTTGAAGTTAGTGGGCCATTTGGCTGATGGCTGTATAAACACTTAATCATTGTCACTGAGTTGATTCTGACTCAGAGCAACCCTGTAAGAGCAGAGAAGAACTGCCACCTAGGATTTCCAAGGCCTATTCATTATAAAAGCAGACTGCCACATCTTCCTCCTCTGAAGCAGCTGGTGGGTTTGACCCTTGACCTTTAGGTTCACAACCTAGCACTTCTCCACTACGGCATCAAAGCTTTAAATCACGATGAACTTTACTACAACAATGTTATAAACACTTGTTGTTGTTGTTAGATGCCAATGAGTTGGTTCCGATCCCTAGTGACCTGTCCACAACAGAAGAAAACATTGTTCAGTCCTGTGCCCTCTTCACAATTGTTGTCATTGTTGCAGCCACTGGGTCAACTCATCACATTGATAGTCTTCCTCTTTTCTTACTGCTCTCTATTTACCAAGCATGACATCCTTCTCAAGGGATTGGTCTCTCCTGACAATCCAAAGTATATAGAGCTCCACATCTCAAATTTAACTGGTCCTAGTTGTTGTTGTTGTTGCCATTGTTGTTGTGTGCCATTGGTTAGTCCTGACCCAAAGTGACCCTATGCACAACTGAATGAAACACTGCCAATGTGTGGTCCTGTTCCATCCTTACAATTGTTCCTATGCCTGAGCCCATTGTTGCCGCCACGGTGTCAATTCATCTCCGTGAGGGCCTTCCTCTGATAATCCCTCTACAACTAGTTCTCTGGCAACGAGTGACTAACGTTCAACCACAAAGCCTCAATGTTATCCTCAACATCTCTTTTTTTCATCAGCCTTCATCAAAGCCATCAGTATATACAAAGGCTGAAAGTAATCCTTGATTTCCCTCTTCTCTCATAGCCTATATTGGAACCATTAGCATATCCTATCAGCTTTGTCTTCAAAATATACTTCAGATATAACCCTTATTGCCCTCACTGCCAACACTCTGTGGTTTGTGACCACTGTCTCAAGTATATTATGTCAAATCTATTCATGCCTTTGTTATTGCTCCCCCTCAGCCTATCATCTACAGGTACCAGAGTTATTTTGACAAATGTTATCAGGTGTCCACTTAAAACTTTCAAACAGCTTTCTGTCTTACTGTGGAACATGACCTACCAACCCATGTATCATGTGTTAGACAGGGTTCTCTAGAGAGGCAAAACCATATTGCTAATAATTTTATATATATATTTATACAGATGGATAGATATATAACAAGAAATAAACAGTTAAATTATAAAGCAGTACAAATGGCTCAGAGCAACTCACTCCGCTGAGATAGTTGTGAGATACTGGCAGTCCTTCAAGTCTTGAGAGCTGCCAGAGAAATTCAGGCTATCCGGGCACAGGCAGAAAACAGCAAGGCAGGTCACCAACAGTCAGTCAGGTCACCAACAGTTCCCAGCTCAAGGGATGTAAATTCCAATTGTGTAGTGCAGCAGGTCTTGAAGGAACCTCAAATTACAGCGACACAGTCCACAGGTTAGGTGTCCCACGGGTAGTGTAACTTGCAAACGGAGGCACAGAACAAGCAAGGCAGCCGCACACTGGTCCGATGATCAAAGAGCGAGAGACAAGAAAGGCGAGGCTCGCCGAGCCACTTATCTCTCCTCCCGTCAATTAATCCCACATGTGTTTATTGGCCAGGCTGGCACAATAAACATTTGTGTGTAAGTATATCTCTGGGCATGTCTACTAAGCTAACTGCTATAGAATCGATTCCTTCTTAAAGTGACACTGTGTGCATCAAAGTACCATCAGGTTTTGTATTGCTATGGAGTTTTCACAGCGCTGACATGTTTCCTGAGGCACTTGTGGCTGATTTTGAACCACCCAACTTTTGGTCCCAAATAACTTCCAAAAACTTTCCTAATAGGAAAACATAAATTTGTAACTTGGTTATCAAAATGAAAACTATCTTTCTCTTGCAGAATTTTATAGTGAAAGGCTACCACTAAAGACATGTAGCCAGATAGTAATTGCAAATAAAAAGATTAAGAATGATATACTAGACAATGCTAACAACAAATGGTGATATAATAAAAATCATGTGAATAGATGAAAGAAGTCATAACATGATGAAAGATTATATATAAGCATCTAATAAACTGATTAAGAATTTATCAAGCAAAATTATAATAGAACTAAGGAGTAATTATTAATTATGTCATTATAACCAACCAACAAACAAACTCACCACCAACAAGATGATTTTGACTCACAGACACCCTACAGTACAGAGTAGAACTGGGTTTCTGAGGATGTAAGTCATGAACAGAGAAGAAAGCTTCAACTTTATCCCATGGAGCAGACAGTGGGTTTGAACCACTGGCCTTGCAACTCAACACATAACCCATTACACCACCAGGGCTCCTTCTGGTAGGACGTTTTTGGCTTGTTTTCTTCCCATAGTATTCAAAGCAATCTATATTTAAGCAGACTATAGAAGAAATGCAAAATCCAATTACTAAACTTACTCTAGACAATATCTATAAACATATCCAACAAACTGGAAAATGTGCATTATTTTTAAATACTAATGAAACATTTACAAAAATATTAAATGATAGACTAGCAGATTTCAAAAAATGAATAGCAGGTAAGTTATATTTCTTTTGAATAAAAATTAGAAATCAATTACCAAATAATTGGATTTTAAGGCAATAAGCATGGGATATTTTGTACACATTTTCAATAAATTTTAAATAAAGTCAAAGAGGTAAATCAGGATATATTCAGAACTGAATCATATGGGAAATGCAATTGGAAAATACTGAGAGGAGGCAAAAGTATTTAAATTCCCTTCTTTTAAGCCACTAAAATTTTAAAATTATTTTTCTTTACAAATTGAATAAAACCTTCCAAGTTATTGTTTTTGCTTTTGGTTTTGAAATCAGGGGGGAAAAAGTCAGATACCTAAGTCTAACAAGGAAAATTCAAGAAAGGCAAAAAAAAAAGAAAAAGAAAAAGAAAATTCAAGAAAGGAATATTACAGATGAACCTCATACATTTAAGATAAAGATGTGGTAGACTGTTTCCATAAAAATTATAGCCATGATAATTCTGTGGGTTAGTTATACTCTGTCCAATAGAATTCACCATGAATCAAGATCAATTTGATAACCTCATTCATAAATACATGAACAGAATTCCTTAATATAATATTGTAGATCTAAATGTGAAAAACAAGACATTAAAATTTTTATTTTAAAAACCTCCAAGGCTTTGAGATAAGAAAAGTTATTAAATAAAGCTAAAAGCAGCAGCTGTCAGGAAGAGATGAATAAAGTATATAATATAAGAGAGTTTAAAAATTCATGGGAAAATTCTATTATCGTTTAATCCAATTTTTCCACAAACTTTTTGAAGCCCCCTTATATTAAAATTAAAATGTTATGTTCTTCAACAGAAATTGTCGATGGAAAGACAAATCACATAAGTGGAGACAATATTTATAATATGTATAGCTATCAGTTATAACCCGAATATATATAAAAATCCTCTAAATTCAATAATGAATATAAGTTAACCTCATAAAAATGCAAGAGAATTAAACGAACACTTTAAAAGAAGATATTCAAATGTTCCCTCCAAATACAAAACCATTAATCTTTATTTTCCTTCAGGAAGGTGCATATTTAAACCACAAATACACCTAAACTAACATATCAAAAATTAAAGAGGCGAACAAGCCACTTGCTGGAGAGATTAGGAGCATTGGAACTTTCCTGCATCACTAGTAGTGACACTGTTGGGTAAGGTCTATGAAAATTAAACAGATATGAATTTTATGACCCAGAAATCACACTGAGAAATATATAAGCCTGAGTCAAAAAGCACTGTTACTCTGATTCCAGCTCATACATGCATGGGTTTATACTAAACAAAGCATGTTTAAACTGTTTGCAGTGGATGGCAATTTCCCTCAGTATCTTTAGGATGTCATATATATATATAGTCTGGGTAAACGAGAGAAACAAATTTATGCATGGGTTTATACTAAACAAAGCATGTTTAAACTGTTTGCAGTAGATGGCAATTTCCCTCAGTATCTTTAGGATGTCATATATATATATAGTCTGGGTAAACGAGAGAAACAAATTTATGGACACTCTAAAATGTATAGGAAGGAGCTTTATATACAAGAGCAGTTGAATATTGAGAAACCATCCCAGCCCAGTCTAGATCAAGTCCATAAGTCCGATATTAG
>NW_022111369.1:19592967-19594872 GCF_000313985.2 Echinops telfairi | reverse complement strand
TGGGCCATGTGTCTTATCAGAAGTGCATCTCTCAGGGAGTAAGCCAAGAGAAAAAGTGTCTCCCGCCTCCAAGGAAGAAATACAGGAATTCCCAGAATCCTCAGGGGAAGGTCATGACCACACAGAGACCTTATTGGCTATACAATAATTGACAGACTAGACTCCACCCCTTCACTCATAATCCTCTCAAATTGACAATAAATTATATAACTACCTCTATCTATCGATCTACTTATCTATCTATATATAGAGGACAGTGTGTGTGTGTGTGTGTGTGTGTGTGTGTGTGTTTGTAATCAAAATAGTGGTTTCTCACAGGGATCTGATGAGACAGTTAACTTCAAGACACAGAGGTCAGCTCAGAAGCTTAGGGAATCTTAAAATGATAATCATGACAGATTTTCTTGAAGGACACAGGACATTCATGGGTCTTATTATGAAGACGTTTTGAAAATGGCAAAGAAAATGTCAGAATTTGTGCGGAGGAATATTTTCCCAACACAAAAATACACTTGCTCATTCTTAAAGGGTAGCAAAAGCTACCAATGAGAATTTTATCGGGAAAACTAACCTCTTCCAACAGACAGCCCTGATCTTGGCCTTTCAGAATTGTTTTGGTTCACCAAACTCAAAGAACATTTAGGAGTGACAAAAATTGAGTCTTTTGATGAGGTGTAAATTACAGAGCACAACATTCTTTGAGGAAGGAGTAGAGAGATAAAAAGACTGCCTTCAGAAGAGTGTAGACTTGGATGGAGCATTCACTAAGGAACAACAGCACACCTGTTCATATATTTGTTTAATAAAAGGTCTTGAGTTTTTAGCATTTATACTTACTCTCATATAATCAAAAGAAACACATACATCTGAGATATAGACAAGATTACCCACTGAAACACTATCTGTAAAAAACCCCAAAACTAGAAATAGAACACCCATCAACAATGGATTTATAAATTGTGATATTGCTATAGATTGAGAAAGAACTGGTCACTGCTACCTGTAGCACCATGAATTATAACTCACCACTTACAAGGATGAGTGAGGCAAGGCAGAGACAAAGATGTAAACCCTAAGATTTCATGTATAGGTGCGTTAAACAGCTCAGAGATGCCAATGGGAACATAGAGAAGACAAGGGATACTTTAGGAGGTGGTAGTTACTAGAAGACCATAGTCAGGCGGCGGAGGAGGGTGCTCAAAATGTCCTATTTCTCATTCTAGATAGTAGTTACATGAGTGTGTTGACTGTATAAAAATGCATTAATCATGCCCTACCAGGTCTCCCATCCCCACCTGGCCACCAATTTGGATCGCTTACTGTTCCCTTGTCCCTGGGTTTGTTAACACCTCTTCCCTTCCCCCCACCTACCCCTCTCCCATGTCCCCCCGGAACTTTCCATCCCGTTGTTTCTCCTCCAGATTGTTCATCCAGCCTATCCTATCCAGACAGGCCTGCGGAGACAACAACATGCACAAAAACAAGACAGAGCAAAACCAAGCATCAATGTACAACAAAACAGCAACAACATCAAGCCACTGACAAAGAACAAATAAAAACACACCAAGAAAGAAAAGCTTGTTGTTAGTTCAAGGATCGCTGTCCTTTAGGAGTGTTTTCCAGTCCAGTCTGTTGGGGCACCACGCCCTGGCCCCAAAGTCTACCTTTAGCATTCACTGGGGACCTTGCTGCTCCATGCTCTTGCTGTTCCCCTGTACTCCCCCAGTAATTTGTCTCAGTGTGGTGGGATCAGATCGGGTGCAATTCCCATACTGATGCTGTCCCCCGCAGGGCCATGGATCAATGAGGGCCATCATGTCCCATAGTGGGGCTGGCCATGTGGTCCTCTCTGTGGACTGGCTGCTCTAATTGGGGTCATCGTCCTCAAGGCCTGGTGGGCCAGGA
>NW_022111369.1:19565725-19588726 GCF_000313985.2 Echinops telfairi | reverse complement strand
ACATTCCCTCAAAATGCACATTACTTAAAGTGAAAAACAATCTGCACATATAACATCAACTTCAGACAATGAAACCTTCTAACAACATAAAATGATGTTTTAACTTAAAGAGGACAGTAACATATTTAGGTGACCAATGCTGACTCTACAAAGCACACTACAAAAATCAATTTTTATCACTTGAAATCTATTGCAATTAAAGAGCAATGCCAAGTCCCTGACACACTAATGGGTTTCAAAATATTTCACAAAGAGTAAGGAAATTGTGAAGTGTTTTAATTGAAATGCAGCTCAAATAAGTCTAACAAATTACATGACGTGAGCTTCCTATAAAACTAGCAGCATATAAAACTCTCTTGCCATACGATGCTGAGTTTTAATAAATTTGCAGCATTATCTATCTACACTTTATAGAACAATTATATTACACCAAATTTTATTGTATCTTCTAATATAAAGAAAGTTGTTTTTCTGTGTTCCAAGTGCTTGATTTTAATTTCATTTTAGTACAATTGTGTACTATTTCCAGAGAGGATGTGCTCTACAAAATTAGACATGGCTTGCTTGAAAGAACATTATATCTGGCTGAAACATATTTTTCATTTATTCAACTGCATCATTCTACCACATGAAAATGATAAAGCTTAAATTAGAAATCAGGTTTTCTAATTGCTGGGGTGTTAAATTAACTGTTTTATAAGTTATCGTTTCTGACCACAAGTGTTACAATAATTACATATAAGAAGTAGAACTGCTTGAAGAACATCACAATCCTCAGTTTTCATACTTCCTCTTATTTTCTTAAATATGCCTTTGCAATTTTTAGTTAATGACATTTAATGCTTTGATTCTTCTAACCTCTATGATTTTATGTCCTGGGTTTGAAAGGTACCCTTCCTGGGCAAAGGAGGGTGAGGGTGGAGGGGTTGATAAGAAAAATAAAGGTGGATGGGGATGAAGGCATTGTGGGGATCAGGGAGGATACTGTTTGTGTCTCCACAGGATAGGGAGAGAGGGACCAGACCTAAACCTGGTGCGCCAAGTCTTGAGGGCAACATACCAGCATGAAGCAGCAAACTAACTGAGGGGTTTGTGGGGCCAGCCCTTATCCCAGCTACATTGACCCCCCCACTCCCCAGAATAATGCACTACAGAGCACAGCACTGAAGACACAACCTGGGGAGAGTGGCAGGTCTGCCCAGACCACATGGGAGCAAACTAAAAGGGAAAGAGAGTGGACAGCATCCTGGCCAACCAAGTTTAAAGGACAACATTCCGACATTCCCACTTAGAGCAGCCAATACACAGAGAACCATAGGTTCAACCTCACCACGCGTCAGGACATCCCCTCATTGACCCATGGTGCTGGAGGTGGGAGGGGGAACAGCACTGGAGACACAGTGTGGGAATTGTGCCCAGTCTG
This sequence comes from Echinops telfairi, assembly GCF_000313985.2. Taxonomy (NCBI): domain Eukaryota; kingdom Metazoa; phylum Chordata; class Mammalia; order Afrosoricida; family Tenrecidae; genus Echinops; species Echinops telfairi. The sequence goes on along the minus strand of NW_022111369.1, from coordinate 19,587,303 downwards.
ACTACCCCATACCAAGATGTAGCAAGAAGGGAGAGCAAGAGAGCAGCAAGGGAAGCAAAGTAACAAAGTCCCCAAGAATTCTTCAGACTAAGGGACAGGACTTAGCACCACATCAGGCCACATCAGAAAACATTCCTAAGGGTCAACAGACAGACCTGGAACTATTCATAAGCTATGTTTTGTTTTGTTTATTATTTCTTTTTTTTCCCCCATGCCTTTCTATATAAGATAGGCAGGATAAACAATCCTGAGAAAACAATTGTATTGACGGTTCCAGGGGGAAATGGGAGGAGGAGGTGTTAGAAAGGAGGGGGGAGCCAATAAATCCAAGGACAAGGGGAACAACATGAGATCTAAAATTGATGGCAAGGAGGGCATAGCATTCCTGATGGGGTTTGGCCAAGTGCAATGCAGCCAAGAGGAAGTACAGAGAGCCGAATGTAAGTTGAACATGGTAGTGGGACAGGAGGAAAGTAAAAGGAAATAGAAAGAACTCGGAGGCAAAAGAGATTTATAGAGGTATAAACATAGATAAAATGTTTAACATAGATATAATTTATAACATAGATATAAATAAACATAAATACATTAACATGGGTAAATATATAAATATATAGCAATAGGGATATAGATCTACATACATACATTTATATATTAACTATTAAGGTAGCAGACAGACATTGGGCCTCTACTCAAGTCCTCCCTTAAAACAAGAACACTTTGTTCTAATAACCTGGCATTCTATGATGCTCACCCTCCTGACATGATTGCTAAAGACAAAATGGGTGCATAAGCAAATATGGTGAAGAAAGCTGATGGTACCCAGCTGTTACAAGATATAGCATCTGGAGTCTTAAAGGTTTGAAGTTAAACAAGCAGTCATCTAGCAGGGAAGCAACGAAGCCCACATGGAAGAAGCACACCACCCTGTGTGATCAAGAGATGTTGGCAGGATCAGGTATTGGGCATCAAAAGACCCCAAACAACCAACCATTTTCATGCAAATTAGGATGGTAGGAATGAAGATACAAAGCCCATCTATAGACAGTTGGACACCCCCTCACAGAAGGGTCATAAGGAAGGGGCAAGCAGTCTGGGTGCAGTATTTCACCAACGAAACAGACAACATTCCTCTAGTTCGTTAATGCTTCCTTACCCCCACTATCATGATCCCAGTTCTTCCTTACAAACCTGACTATACTGGAGAATCTACACTGGTACAGATAACAGATCTCGACACACAGAATCCAGGACAGATAAGCCCCTCAGGAACAATAATGGAGTAGCAATACCATGAGGGTAGGGGGAAGTTAGGGGGAGAAGGGGGAAAGGGGGAACCAATTGCAATGATCAACATATAAGCCCCCCAAGGGGGTTAAACAACAGAGACAGCGGATGGTGTAAGATATGAAAATAAATATAATTTATAAAATATCAAGGGTTCATGAAATTGGGAGGGTGGGGGGGTGGGGGGAAAAAAGGGGAGCTGATATGAAAGACTCAAGTAGAAAGGAAAGGTTTTGAAAATGGTGATGGCCAACATATGCACTAATGTGCTTGATACAATTGATGTATGGATTGCTATAAGAGCTGTAGGCATTCTTAAAATGAAGTACTAAATAAACAAATAAATAAATAAATAAATAGAAGGCACCCTTCACACACACACACTTTCTACTGCTTGAAAAGCATTAATGTAATAGCTCAAGAGTTCCTCCTTCCTTTCTCACTCTTCCTTCCTTCCACCTCCACACACACCCAATCCTAATGCTAGTATCACATTAGTCTCAACAAAACCTTTGCAAACAAAATGAAATTTTAGTGACTGCGCAATTCATGCCCCTACATTTAGTTTCCTTTTGAGCAACAATATAGAAGCAAATCAGACAGAAATCTAGAGTAGCATTTTAGCTATGACACAATTGGGTGCTACTCCAGAAAGGAGCTGATATTAAAATGCTCAAATATATTTTGTTTCTTTTTTCTGTCTCCTTTAAGAACCACTTTCCCGTTATACAAACAGGGTAAGGAGATTTGTGAAATTGTCTCACTTTTCTTGTAACTTTCTCCATGATATCTCCATTAAATTATATAACCATTTCTGTCCAATCATTTTATTCTCTTCAATAAAGGTTGCATAGGTATTCCAGACTTTTATAAAGGATTACCATGATTAATAGGAATTACAAGGTCCAGTAATTTAAAAAAAAAATTTAGCATGGATTAAAGTCACCAGAGCTTGTTAAAACACTGATAGGTAGACCATATTCCCCAGAGTGGCTGAATCAGTTGGTGTGGGTAGGGCCTGAAATTTTTCATTTTTAATCGTTCCAGGTGATTCTGATGCTGCTGGCTCACAGTTAGAGAGATCCTGCTTTAACTCATGGAGAAAAGTACATTCCAGAATAGTTTCTCGGAACACTTGCTCCTAATTTTTTGCCGCTCTCTTCAGGTCCCCATCTCCGCCATGAGAAAATGAAAAATCTAAACTCATGTCCATCAAATCAATTTCATCCCCCCTACCCGTGTAGCATAGGACGGCATTCAGGCTGTGATTTTTTTTTTTTTTGAAGTAGATCACCAGGCCTCTTTTCCGAAACCATCTCTGGGTGGGTGTGAGCCAACAATATTTTGATTAATAGTGAAGAATTAACTAGATGCGCTCCCCAGACAGAGACTCCTTGTGGGAGTACATTCTTGCACAAATTTTGCTATGATTTTCTCTCTCATTTAGGAAATATTTTGAGTGGTTTAAAAAATCCTGGTGCTGTAGGATGTTTAAGTGTTGGACTGATACCTGTAAAGGCAGTGGTTCAAGTCTACCTGCTGCACCATGGGAACAAATGATGAGGCAACCCGGTCCTGGAAAAGATGTGACTGTTGTCAGATGCCATCTTGTCGACTCTGACTCAGAGTGGCCGTATGTGCAACAGAAGGAACACCACCCAATCCAGTTCCAGCCTCACATTTTTCTTGTTTGCACCCATTGTTTCAGTAAATACAACTTCTCAAGGGTTTTCCTCTTTTCTGCCCCTTCACCCTACCAAGCATGAGGTCTCTCTTGATAGAATGACCAAAGTATGTGAGATGACGTCTTGCCATCCTTGCCTCTAAGAAGCATTCTGGCTGTACTCTCCCAAGACAGATTTGCTTGTTATTTTGGCATTCTACTGGTACTTTCAATATTCTTCACCAGGGCCATAATTCAAATGAATCAATGCTGCTTCAGCCTTCCTTATTCAAAATCCAGCTTTCACATGCATATGAGGTGATTGAAAATACCATGGTTTGGGACAGACGCACCTTTGTCCTCAAATGCCTTTCAATACTTTAAAAGGGTCTTGCACGGGAGACGTTCATAGCCTTGGAGAACTAAGTAGCCACTCTGCCCTGACCTGCAGGGTCACTGGGGGAAGGAATAGGCTTGAGGATAGCAGGCTTGGTGTTCTGGGATTGTTGAGCGATGTGGCTTTGCATCAGCTCCATGTCCCCACATCTGAATTACCCAATGCACAATACTATCTGGGTACTTCCAGATATATTCCTGAGAGGATATATTAGGATTGCTTTTGGCTCCCTCCCCCAGATCTCACAGCACAGACTCGGGAGTTCATAGGTACTCCGTTCTTGTCTTCTGCAATATTTTCCCCACACTGGCAGCATAAGCTTTCCTCTGACAGTTTTCTATCCAGTAAATATTAAGCCACACACATGCACACACCATCACATGTACACTCATACCACAAATATAAATTCTAAGTGGCAACAATAGTGTCAACCTAAGAAAGACAAATTCACTCAACTTTTGCAAACTTGCTTCATAATTTACAAGGCTATCTCTGTTAGTAATCATATATTGCAATCCTGGTACCTTTCAGAAACATGCCTTACAGAAAAACAAACCTCCCTTTGTTTCTTTGGCATTCAAAATATGAGCCCAGCAGTTGAAATTTATTATTATTATTATTTAATGTACCATCAATTTATTTAACTATAGCAACTATTATCTCCAACAATGGCATGAGAGAAAAGAAGGTATGCTTTCAGTCAAGTTAAAATGTATGAAATTTTTAAAATATATTAACCAAAGTATATTACTGATACTTTTTTTAGTTGCCACATGTATTTGAAAATAATAATTCAGAGTTAAATTTTTGGTAGAAACAGTAGTATTTTTGAGGATACTACTAGATTCTATAACAAATCACAATAAAGTGAGGTGCTTCAACAAGTTTTTGGAAAAATAGAATTAAAAGATAATGGGACATTTTCCAAAAAATTTTTAATTTCCTTTGTACTTATTTCTGACCCAAATAACCATATAGAATGGTTCCATGATAGTGAAGCGAGGGGTGGATATCAGGCCGGATTGACTCCATATAGATATTCAAGGGCCCAGGATATCAGCGACTGCCACTTTCAACATGAGATTCCTACTTTCTTGGGCATAGATATCTAGTTGACAGATGAAAAAGGAGAGAACAGAAGTGTGACACTGACTTCTTAATCACTTCAACTCAGAAGTCCAATTATTCTGCTCAGTTCCACCAGCACAAATGAATCACAATGTAGCACCTAGACAAGCAGGTCTCAGAGGCAGTCACTGACCGAAATAATCACCAGAGATAACAAGGACAAACCGATCGGTCTTGGAAGAAGTCTGCCCCAAGCACGACTTGGGAACAAGGATGGCAAGACTTTTTCTTACCTACGTAGGACATGTTGTCAGAAGAGATCAGTCCTTGGAGCAAAACAACATGATTGGGAAAGTCGGGGCAGCTACAAAGGGAAAGGTCTCCACGAGGTGGATTGACACTATGGTTGCAACATGGGGCGCAGGCACAGGGACAATTGCAAGGATGGCCCAGGATCAGGCAGTGTTTCCTTCTGCTGTTCACAGGGTTGCTATGGGTCAGAGTTGATTTGATGGCATTTAACAATTATTTGCGCCTTGGGACAAATGGGACTATCTGCCCATGTAAAGATTTACAACCCAGGACAGGGGCGGTTCTACCTTGTCCTATAGGGTTGCTCTGAGTTGGAATCTACTCAGAAAGAGTGAGCGGTTGTTTTGTTTTGCTTCATTTTGAGCCTAGAAGAGGAAGTTCCTGTATGTGATGTCTCTGCCACAATGGCATCCTGGAGATGCTGAAAGGGAAAAAGAGCAATTACATGATAAATCTTTGGATAAGTCAATGTGTAAAATTATAAACTTAGGCTGTATAAAACAAAAAGAGTTCTGTTTTAGATATAAGGTATTAAAACATCAAAATATATGCAATAATGCAGGAAGAGATGAAAAGAGATATTGGAGTTGAAGTATCTTGTAATATCCAAGAATAAAGTAAAAAAAGCCAAAAGCTAATTTTGATAAGAGAAATATGCAAATCACTAAAATAAAAATAGAATGGTATAGTAAAATCCAAGGAAATAAAAAAGCAAGGTATACCTATGGTGAAAGGAGACAAGGGCCACCCCCAGAGCTGACAGAGAGTGAGATAGTTAAGGTTTATTATATCAACCTGGCCAATAAACACATGTGGGGTTAATTGAAGGGTGGAGCGATAAATAGCTCGATGAGCCTCATCTTTCAAACTCCCGGGTCTCTTGCTCTCTGATGGTCAGAGCAGGGTGCAGCTGCCTTAGGCAGTTCCCTGCTTTAGCTGGCAAGACTCACTTCCTGCAAGACATCCCTAAGGAGAAACCACATAGACCTACCCTGATGCAGCCCTGGGTGCTGGAGCAGGCGTGTGGAGACCCCTACTAGCGCTGAGATGCTTCCACACTCACTGACTCAGCTTTCCTCCTGCAGTCAGTGTCATGCATGTGTTTTGTGAGATAGAGTTGGACTTTGTAGATCAGTGTCAGACATATGGGCTAATGTTGGACTTATGGGCTTGGACAGCACTGGGTTGGGATGTTTTCTTAATGTACACTTACCCTTCAGATAAAATGTCTCTTATATATATGAGTTTCTGAGGACTTGTTTCTCTAGTCTACCCAGACTCACACACAGAGGGAAAGTCTTCCTTTAAGGCTGGTGCCCTAAATTTGAAATTCTAGCCTCTTAACCTGTTACAGAATAAATTTCTGTGTATATATAAATTAAGCATTTTTGGTAATTCTGTTACAGCAATGACAAATGATTATGCCATCACTCAGTCTGTTTCCTGAGGTGGCTCACTGGTTGATAAGTTGGAAGTGATGCCACCAGTATTTCAAATGCCAGCAGCATCACACTTGGTGGGCAGATTTTAGTGAGACTTCCAGATCAATAGAGACAATGAAAGAGGGTCTACTTTTGAGAAAAGGGACATGGAGAATTATTGGTCATTGAAATGAAAAGGTTTTAACTAAAAGGAAGAATTGGTCATTGGAAAATACAGACTTGGTCATAGAAATGAAGCTGAAGGTCTCATAATACAGCTTTGCAAGTCCGAATGACTCAACTACAGATACTTTTTCAATATCATAAATGATGACTTGCCAGAAGTACTGAAGAATCAAACTGACTACATCTGTGGGGGCCTAATCAAAGGGTATACACAGGAATGAAATCGATTATATCTGTTGGAAGAAACATCAGAAAAGTTAAATATTATCATGCAAAACAAGGCTAGGGGCTGACTGTTGAAGAAACCACCAATTATTCATAGTAAGTTAAGCTTGAAGCTGAAGAAATTAAAAGCAAGTCCACAAAATTCAAAATACAACCGTGAATATCCTTCTAGACCTTAGAGAACCTCTCAAAAGATATAGGTGGCACATGGAAAACTAATGACCAAAGACCAGTTGAGTCGTGGGATGGCATAAAGCACAGGATATATGAAGAAAGCAGCCATTTAAAGACAGACAGAAGGAAAAGATCATAGTGGATGTCAGAAAAGATTCTGGAACTTGCTCTTAAACACAGAGTAGCTAAAGCAAATGGAGCCAATGATGCAATGAAAGAACTAAAGAAAGATCCCCAAGGGCTTCTCGGGGGAAAGCCAAGTGAAGTATTGTAATGAAATGTGCTAGGTAAGACCTGCAGCTAAAAGAAAAGAACATGCTCAGTATTTCTCAATCAGAAAGAATTAAAGAAAGAGTTTAAATTGTAATCCTGAAGAATTCTATGGCAAAGATTATTTTGGCAAAATATTAAACAATCCATCAAAAGAAGATGGAAAGAATGAATACTAAAATGAACTGGTCAACATTCAACCATTTCAGAAGGTAACACAATGTCAAGAACTGGTCAAGAACATAATGAAAGGAATATGTCTACGTTGCACTGAAGGAATCAGAAAAAACAAGACTCCAGTAATGGGTAGGAAACCAAATGTGATGTTGTGACATATCGGCATAAATATAGATCTCTTTCTCTCACTTGGCCAGGCATCTGTCTTCTGGATTTCTTAGCAAAGATGAATATGTGTGATTCCAGCACTGCTAAGAAACCCCGAAGACGCCTGGCCAAGTGACAGAAAGAGATCTATATTTATGCCGCTATCTAGGAAAAGTGAACACACAGGATGTCCAAATTGTCAAACAATATCACTAATCTCACAGACAGGTAAAGTTTTACTGAAGATAATGCTAAAATCTTTAAAACTGTTGCAGTACAATTGGAAAGCTACAGACTTGAGCATGGATTACATCTTAGCATAAGTACAACATAAGTCCTCACAACTAGACCATTAACCAAAATCATGATTAACAGAGAAAAGATTGAAGTTGCCCAGGATTTCGTTTTATTTGGACCTACAACCAACACCCATAGAAGCACAATATTGCCTTGGACAGATCCGCCGGAAAAGAGCTCTTTAATGTGTTAAAAACTATGGGTGTCACTTTGAGAACAAAGGTGCACCAGACCCAATAGATGTTATTTTCTATTATCACCTATGTATGTAAAAGCTGGACAAGGGAAACCAATGAAGAATTGTGTCTTTGGTTGTTTTTTTTGTTTGTTTTTTAAACAAACATTTTATTGGGGACTCATATAATTCTTATCACAATCCATACATAAATCCATTTTTCGAGCACATTTGTACATTTGTTGCCATCATCATTCTCAAAACATTTGCTTTCTACTTGACCCCTTGATATCAGCTCCTCATTTTTCCCCTCCCTCCCCAAATCCCCCTCCCTCATGAACCCTTCATAATTCATAAATTATTATTTTGAAATATCTTACACTGCCCGATGTCTCCCCTCACATACTTCTCTGTTGTCCATCCCCTAGAGAGGAGGTTATATGTAGGTTCTTGTAATCAGTTCCCCCTTTTGGTTTTGATGAAGAATATTCAACATACCATGGAATTCCAGAAGAAAGAATTAATCTGTTAGAAGTACAGTCAGAATGCCACCTAAAATGATAATGGTCTGCCAGAATAATACATATGTTAATACAGTAAACAGGGCTTTGAAGTAGTAAGTGAATGTTAGTCCGCCTACTGACAGTTAAATACTCATAGTATAGTTATCTTCTGCTTCCTCACACACTATGTAATTTCATCCTTAAGTCCTCAGGTTGCAGGTGGGTCTATTCACTTAGTGCGGTTTCTACAGCAGAGCCCCTGGTGTGGCCTTTGGAGCATGCTGTGTGCACTGTAGATCCACAGTGTTCTATGGCACTTGGGCTGGGCGCCCAGAGGATGTATAGAAACGCAAACCAATGTGACTTATTAGGTGCACACAACCAGGCATACTCCTCCCGTAGGATCCTTAAAAGTACTATTAGTCACTTTAGTCCCCACTAGGAAGTTGATCCTCCACACTTTTCCACCAACAGACGTGGGCTTGTATTCTCCCTGGCGAGTAGGCTCCCTGTCCCCTCTCCTGGCTTGACGTTCCCTTTAGTATCTCTCATCACTCCGATAGGAATGTCTGCCAGTCCCGGGGGACGGCATCATACCTTTGCATGGCAGCCACTGAGTGGTCATACCTCCACCCCACTCACCCCTCTCTTGACAATTTGATCTCAGCTGACACGAGGACCCCTCGGCCAAGTGATCTTCAAGGTACACACATAGAGAGGATGGTGCCTGGTTCAGTGGCACTGGTCAGGCTCTCTACCCAGCTGCCTGGCTGCCCTGGCAGCAGACTGCTCAGCTAGCCTGGGCCTGTGCCCATCCTGGTGCTCATTCCTATAACAGTGGATTCATACAGTATTGGCCCTTTGGTGATTGACTCATCTCACTCAGCATAATGGTTTCCAGATCCCTCCATGTCATGAGGCATTTCATGGTGTCATCACAGGTTTTTTAGGGATGTGTAGTATTCCATTGTATGTGTACACTGAAGGTTTTTTATCCATTCTTCTGCTGATGGAGCTCTGGGCTGTTCCTAACTTCTTTATATTGTGTACTATGCTTGCTATATGGCAATAGAAGTGAATATACTAGAAATATATGATTTGTGATATTCTGATTCACAAGATATCATAAATAATAAAAGAAAACTATTTGCATAACAATGATGTGGATGCTGCATTTTTTTGGCTGCTTCCATGATATAGTCATTAGATAGAAACACGGTGGGAATGTGTTAAAGAGCTTAAAAGTCCTCTACATTAGCTTCCCACTGTGCAGAAATCCATTCTAATGTTTTCCTGGAAGTCAAATCATCTAGTTTGGTGATGTATTAAAAGATGTGTTGGTGTCCTACCCCCCCATATCTGTGATTAAGGGTTTGTCAGAAATAAAATCTTTGAGGAAGTTTTAAGATAGGTTAACAAAAGAGTTTATGGAGCACAGTAAGTCCTAATCCCATTTGACTCGTGTCCTTAGACAAGTTCTTTATTATCTGGCCTCAGAAGTCACATAGCCGCACCTCTGCCATACTCTATCGGTAGAGGCAGTTCAAAGGGATGAAAAATGGACTCCACTTTTCAGTGAAAGCCACGTCAACTTCACATTGTAAGAACATATTAAAGGGATACATTGTGGCCATCAATTTTGAAAATACAATGCACCATAGTCCACACTCTGATGACAAGTATTTCAGTTGCAAAAGACAAGCACCCCACCTGAAGATTCCCACTAAGGTAACCACTTAAAGTTCCAGATTTGTCCTCTAGTTTAGTTTACATACTTCTCCCATGTGGACCCTCTGGAACAAGTCTTTGAATACTGATCCTCCCAATCAAAAGACCTTGAATTACATAAAGAAACTATCTGTCCCACCATATCAAACAAATGACAGAGCAAGCACAGGATGATTTCCATAACCACTCCTTTTCAAAAGTGAAGAAAATAAAAGATACACAGCATTCACAGGTGGATAGCAGTTCAAATCCAGCTGGCCACATGTGGTCAGTTCATTGTTTAAATTCATGTTTCTTGGCTTCACCCTCTAGCATTCTTGGTTCTTTATCCTGAGTCATCCTTCCTTTTCTGTAAAAAATACCCATATTTGTTGCCACTACGGGGCTTTCTACTCTCATAAACAGTTACAGGCTCAGAAACCCACAGGGGGGAAGTTTGGGGGTTTGTCACCTTGAGCTAGCATCGTCTAGATGGCAGTGAGTTACAGGTATTTATAAAGTTGGTTATTCAACTTACTTCACTCTTGTAGAAATGTGAGGATCAGTCTTCTTGTGTGTTGTACAGTGTTTGGGCCTTTTATTCAATTTGAAATTTAAAAGAAAAACACCCAAAAATGTTGTGAGCTTTATACATTATCAATTAATTTCATTAGACAAAAGCCATACTCCCAAATGGTTGAGAGAGCTCTCTGCTATATAATTCTTAAATTGTTTATTTCTGTCCACTAACCTCAATAAACAATGTATGTTCTACTTTGTAGCTAATGGCTCTACTTTAGATATAGCCTTTTACACCTTAAAATATTGTTGTTATGAACTCTCCTTCCCCCAATTGCTTTTGTAATCAGTCCTTGTAAAACGAAACTTTTCCCATAATCTTCAATGCTTCTTTATTATTAAAATGTGAGTTTTTATGTTCTAACTCAGAAAACTAGTAATATTATAAAAGGAATAATTTTATAGTATGTGGTTATTCAGCAATATAATCATTCTCATATTCATATAAGGAGAATTTATTTGAAATACAAAGTACCAAAGAAATAAACATAATTTAATATTCAAATGTTGTAAAGTTAGCTTATTTCTTTAAGTAATTTTATTAGGGGCTCATACAACTCTTATCACAATCCATATATACATCAATTGTGTAAAGCACATTTGTACATTCATTGCCCTCATAATTCTCAAAACATTTGCTCTCCACTTAAGCCCCCAGCATCAGCTCTTCATGTTTCCCCTCCCTCCCCACTCCCTCATCCCTCATAAACCCTTGATAATTTATAAATTATTATTTTGTCATATCTTGCAGTGTCCAACGTCTCCCCTCACCTACTTTTCTGTTGTCCGTCCCCCAGAGAGGAGGTTATATATATAGATCCTTGTAATCGATTCCCCCTTTCCTGGAAAAAATGGATATCTACCTGCAGAAATTGAAGCAAGACCCTTTTCTCACTCCATGCACAAGAATAAACTCAAGGTGGATCACAGACCTTGAAATTAAACCCCAAACTATTAGGGCCATCAATGAGGGAATTGGGACCAACTTCAGAACTTTGGCACAGGGAATACACAGACTATAAGATATAGGGAAGACACAAACACAGAGGAGGCACAAATTGACAAATGGGATATACTGAATGTAAAACACCTGTGTACATCAAACAGCTTCACCAAGAGAGTAATAAGAGATGCCACAAAATCTACAATACTCTGCTAGCTTCCAAAAAGAAAAAAGATAATTGCCCTCTGAGGAGGTGGGCAAAGGACCTGATGAGAAGTTTCACAGGGGCAGAAATCCGAATGTCCAATAAAAATATGAGGAAATGTTCCCGATCTTTAGTCATAAGAGAAATGCAAATTAAAACAATGAGGTACCACCTAACACCCTCAAAGTTAGCTTATTTTTGATAGTATATTATCTATCATTTTAAATAAATGGATTAAATCAACAAATCCTCAATATTGTCCTGATGAGATTTTTTTTCCCTACAATCAGAATTTTAGTTTGCATTTTACCAACTCAGAACCATTTCTGGAAGCTATAGGGGGGAAATTTTACAAATTTATTGTAATAGGTTAACAGCATTCAGCAAGAGGGATAAGCAACAGTCTTTCTGAAGCTATAATATTACAAGCTACTGAGAAAATAGAATAAATAATTAGTTTTCACACTACAATGATTTTATATCAAAGGTATTGCTTATGTTTATTGAAAAAGTGAATAAATCTACCTTCATGGGATATGTTCAATTAACTTCAAGATAAATTATATTTGTTACCTAAAATACTTTCTTGGGAGAATGTGACTCAGAAATCATCATGCTATTTTCTTGTGAAATGAGTTCTATTTTGAGGGTGAAGAAAGTCTCCGTAATTGATTGGGTTTGTTCAGTCCACAAATGTTGTCTTACATGCTATGTACTTCTAAATCCATCACTCATTTAAATACTTGTTTTTTAATTAAAATCTATAAACATCATTTAGGAAAGCTACAAACATCAATTTTGCTCCTCAACTAATTTTTTAAATAATTATTTTCTTAATATAAAAGCAGTATAGATTCTCATAAAAGCAATATTTTTTAAGAAAAACAAACCTTTCACAAAACCACAGGTTGTTAATCAAATGCCATTTTTTCAATGAGGGTTTCCTTATTAAAATATTTTTTAATTGATGCACTCTGCATTCCCAGTCTCCCTTCTCCCTCTTATTTGTCTCCATAGCATCAATACCATATGCCTAGCAAAATAATGTTTAAGGAGTCTTGCCATTGTCTTGTGTTTATTTAAGCATGAGTTTGTAAATATCAACCAATCCATTTTAAATTTTAAGTTAATTGAGCTGCTGCATTTAAGCTCTATGAAAATGTTTTGTGGTGAATTTTTACAAGATGCTGTCCAATTCTAGGTCATTTTCCTCCCATCACTAATTTCATTGACATGATTTTAAAAAGCTTTTTTGAAAAGTCCCAGCACAGTTCATCAGTTTTATGTTCAACAATTAGTACCCATTTTGCATCATCTCACTTGATGCAATCCCCCAAATGAACCATCATTTCTTCCAAATTCTTCTTCCGTCTTACCTAAATCTTCTCAACCTTAATTTGTGGTAAATGCTGCTCCTTTTGATATGAAATGGTTACTTATCCTAAGATTTGCATACCTCACAAATGTTATTGTTTCTCTTATAGACTTGTCTATAATTTGACTGAAAAGTGAGCCACCGGGGCGAGTTCAGTTCCACACCTGATGGGTGACTAAGGGCTAAGTCTTGAGGGTTCTATTAGTCTCTACTCAACCAGTAAGCTTGGTATCTTTTAGGATTTTGAGCTTTGTTCCACCTCTCTCTTGTTTTCTTTCCAGGGTCTTATAATGTGATCGCTTTCAGAATAGTTGGTAGCCATAATCAGACATCACCCCGTCCTGAGGTCAAGGTTGTTATCATAGCCCACTAGTCCATTCGACTACTTATTTTTAGATATTTTCAAAAATTTTCTCTACTCTTTCTTCCTCTGGACAAGGAAATACAAATAGCCATGCCTTACATGGATTTCAAGACCCTAGTTGTGTTCATCAAAGAAAAACATTATCCTTGTGAGCTATGTTATGCCAACCTACCTTGGTTTCCCCAGAAACAATAGTTCTGAGCCTCCAGGCCCCACAATCCATTCACACAAGGTGTTTTGCTATGTCTAAAAAGTTTTTGTGACATGGTCCCTGTATAGTTTACAACATTCATGTATACATTTGAAGCCAATGTAAATTCACATATACAAATATTGTCTTTCAAATCGATATACTCCCACACCTGTGCAGCCTGTGCATTAATCCATGCACCTAATCAGTGTCATTGCAGGATTGTATATTTTTGTAACATTATTGATCTCTTGCAAAACTTGCCAAAGTCTTTCCCTAACTCCATAATTTTGGCAACCTCTCTCTTGTATATTGCTTTCCCCTTCATCCAAGTTAACCATTATCTACCCTCAACTCTGAGACTTCCCCTTCCTTGACCTCTCACTCCTTAAAATCATCAAATAATATTTCTTTTAGTGTAAAAACTTTTTCTGGACTTTTTAAAATAATGGCCTCATATAATATGCATGCTTTTGTGATTGACTAATTTCACTCAACAAAATGTCCCCCAGGTTTATCCATTTGATAACATGTATTACAGATGCATTGTTATTCTTTAACACTGCATAGTATTCCATTGTGTGTATGCACCAAAGTTTATTTATCCATTCTATCACTGATAGGTATTGAGGCTGTTTACATCCTCTTGCTACTGTGATTAATGAGGAAATGAACATGTGCATGCATATTCTATTCATGCTGTGGTTCTTATTTCTGCAGGATAAATTCCAAGGAGAGGGATTCCTTGATCATATGGTACATCTATTCCCAGTATCGGAGGAAACAGACCACCTTCCACAATGTTCTCTCTACTGACCAACAGTGGTCAGTCTCTTCATACCCTTGTCAGCATTTGTTGTTTCCTGTTTGGGTTTTATTTTTGTTGCCTCTTTTGTTGTTTGTTTCTGGATTTTATCTTGAAATGTGCTGTTCATGCTGGAGTAAAGTGATATCTCGTTACTGTTTTGATTTGAATGTCCTTAATGGATAAGGATCCTCAACATTTCTTCATACATTTATTGGCTGCCTAAATGCTTTCTTTGATGAAATATCTGTTCACAATCTCTCCTACATTTTAATTGGATTATCTGTCATTTTCTTGGTGAAGTGTTGATGGACCAATCTCTAAAACTCATAGAAAACATCAACAACTAAATTTAGAAATCAAATCAAGAATAAATTTGATGCGCTGAACACTGAAGACTGAAAACCAGATGAGCTGTGGGATGAAGTTAAGGGCAAAATACATAAAGATAATAAAGGTCACGAAGAATATACAGGAAATAAAGACGATAGTTGAGATCAGAAGAAACACTAAAATTTGTCAGCATCGAGTAACTAAAGAGAATGAAAGAAATGAGAAAGTTAAAGAGTTGAATAGAAGATTTCAAAGTATGACTGCACGACAAAATAAAATATTATTCTGAAATGCACAAAGACCTAAAGTTAGAAAATCAAGACATGTTTTTCATTTCTCAAGCTACTATAACTAAAGAAAGATCCCAAACTTTGTATTGCAATTTCAAAGGAGCCAATGAACAAAAGATTGAACAATGCAAAAAGCATCCAAAGAAGATGGAAGGAATGCACAGAATCACCAAAAAGAATTGGCTGATTTTCAACCATTTCATCCAGTAGCCTATGATCCAGAACGGCAGGGAGAAGTCCAAGCTGCACCGCTGGCCTTGGTGAAAATATGTCTCTAAGAACTGAGTTGTTTCAACAAAACAGTGCAACACTGGAAGTGCTCATTTTTTTATGCTACATAAGTTAGAAGATAGCTACCTGGCCAACTGATTGAAAGATACCCACATTTGTACCCATTCCAAAGAAGTAGATCCAATGGAATGTGGAAATTATCAAGCAGTATTATTAATATAATTTGCAAGTGAAGTGTTGCTGAGTTTGAAAATATTTTCCAGCAATTACATCAAAATGTAACTGTAATTCAAAATGTAATTCAGAAATTCAACTACACAAACAAGGGCACTGAATACAGGACATCGCTGTTGATGTTATATAGAGCTTGACTAAGAGTAGCGAATACCAAAGAGATATTTATTTGCCTGTGTTCAATTGACTACTCATAAGTATTCTGTATGAACCATAAAAAAAATTACTTGGATCAACAATCAGCATCCATGAAAGAAACAATCAAACAAATAAAACTCCATGATGCTGTGGGGAAATGTGCAAAAGTCCTCTTTAACATGTTAAAAGCAAATTGGCACCTTGAAGATGAAGGTGTGCCTGACCAAGCCATGGTATCGTTAATCTTCTTATATGTCCACAGTTCATAACCACGAGATGCTCCCCGGGAAAAAGACAGGACCTTCAATTCCCATAAAGAGCAACAGTCTGGAAACTCTCGGGAAGAGTTCTGGCCTCTCCTCCAGGACAGAACTATTAGTCACTACTAGTCCACATTGACTGAATGGCGGTGAATTTAGTTATGTATGGATGTAAAAGATGGATCATGAATAGGAAAGACCGAAGGAAATTTCAAGTGCTTGAATTATGATGTTGTCAAAGATTATTCTCTGACTGTGGTGGCCTGTGAGTTGCTGTGATGTTGGACTGTCACCAGTATTTGAAATGCCAGCAGGGTCACCCAAAGTGAAAAGGTTTCAGTGGAGCTTCCAGACAAAGAACAAACAATGAAGAATGAGTCGGCTCCCTGATTCTGAGGAAGAAGTCACTAAAAACCTTATCCATAGTTTCCAAGCACTGTGAAAAACTGAAAGCCTAAGCAAAGGAAGCAGAGCATTGTCAGAGATATTGCTGGCAGGTAGGTCCCTCAGGGCCAAGGGCACCAAAATTGTGACTAAAGAGGAGATAATTTCCTGGCAAGGAGTTGACCTTGGCGTCCTGAATCAAGTAAAGCCTGGTGAGTGAAATCTTCTTCAGAGCTCATCTGCTAATGGGGCTTCACTCATGGTAAAGAGAAACAGCTTTGAAAACCTAACGAATGGAACATGGAATGTGTAAGTATGAATCCAGGAAAACTGGATGTGGTAAAAAATTCAATGGAATGCATGAAGATTGATATCTAGGCATTAGTGAACTGAAATGAACTGGTATTGGTCATTTGGAAAGGAGAAAATCATAAGATTTATTATACCTATGTCAAAAATAAAACAAGCAAGAGCAATGGCATGGCAATCTTTGTCAGAAAAGATGGTGCTAACTCCATCATGAAGTACAATGTTATCCATGATTGGATTATATCTATCTGTCTTCAAGAAAATACAATCAATTCAACTATTATTCAAATGTACACATCAACCACCACAAAAGCTAATGATGAAGAAATTGAAGAATGCTACCAAGGACATCAGTCTGAAATTGATCAAGCATGCAATCAAAATGCCTTGATAATTATTGGTGATTGGGATACAAACACTAGAAACAAAGAAGAAGGAACAGGAGTTGGAAAATATGAACTTGGTGATAGAAAGAAGCTGGAGAACACGATAGAATTTCGCAAAACCAATGACAAGTTCATAGAAAATACCTTTTTCAACACCACAGAAAGTGACTCTACCCCTGGACTTCTCCAGACGGGACACACAGAAAGCAACTTGCCTACATGTGTGGGAAGGTACAATGCTCAATATCAGCAGTTAAATCAAGGCAATGGGCCTGCAAGAAGTATGAAATCAAGGGGCTGGACATAAAATTTCAAAGGGCAGCTTGAGTAGACAAAAACAGATATAATAAGGAAATGTGCAAGAACCTAGAATTAGAAAAGCAAAAGGGAAAAACATACTCAGCATAACTGAAACAGAAAGAACTCAAGAAAAAAAATCAAAATTGCAATTTTAAAATATTCTATAGGGCAAAATATTAAATGATGCAGGAAGCATAAAGTGAAGATGGAAAGAATACAAGGAGTAACTGTTTCAGAAATAACTAGTTGGCATTGCACTATTTCAGGAGTTAGCATAAGACAAGAACTAATGGTGCTAGATGAAAAAATTAAAACTACCCTGAATGCATTAGCCAAAAGTAAGGCTCCAGGAACTGACAGAACACTCATTGAAATGTGTCAGGAAGCAGAAGCACGGAGAGCGCTTGATCATCCATGCCTGGAAGTTTGAAAGAGAGCTACTTGCCAACTGACTGGAAGAGATCCATATTTATGCCCAATCCAAAGAAAGGTGAACCAACAGAATGCTCAAATTAGATAACTATATCAATAATATCACATGCACATAAAATGTTGCTTAAGATCATCCATTAACTGTTGCAGCTGTACAGTGACAGGGTATTATCTTTCATGCTTACTCTAAACTGTATCACTAATTATTTCCTTAGGCAAAATTCCCTTGAGAAGAATTTCTTGGTCTAATGGCTCATATTTCATATTTGAAACATTCTGTCAAGTTTCCCTTGAGGACCAATGTTTTGAATTAACATTTCCAACACAGTGTATTAGAGATCTGAAATTTTCACACTCTTCACAATGTTTTCATGCATTTTCTTTTTTATTTCTTGAGCAATGTAACCTCATTTCTTCTCAATTCTCCAAAGCAGGTCAATATGAAAGATAATACAATATTTAATTATTCTTCCACTTTACAATTTCACTTGACCTCAATTGGGCTAATCAAAATATCCATTTGCACATCCATAAATTAAAAATCATAATAAGAGGAGTTTTCTTTATAATGTGATATATCTCATTTAATAATTTCTTCATTAAATGATATTAATGTGTTATTGTTGGTTACACACTTTTACTAGTATAGATGTACTGAATGTAAGCCTACCTTTCCTACATATTAGACCAAGCCTACCTTTCCTACATATTAGACCTCTTAAATATATATATTCAAAGAAATGATTTATTTATAAATAAAATGAAACTATTTCTATATTTTAAATAAATCATAGTGCTAAAAGTATTTTAAATAAATGCATGGCTATACAACTGTTGATTGACAGAATGTGCTATAAATTTGTGAGTGTCATGAACAAATAAAAACTATTCATAGATTTATCAGCCATTTGTAAGATACAAATGTAAGATAATCCATAATTAATTTTAGGTTGATAATTAATCTATTTATTGAAAAGTAAGATATAAACATATTTTCTACAAATTCTACAAGGCAAAGCACTAAACTCCTAATTATATCATGATCCAAATAAAAATGATGTTCTATAAGCTATATCAACAGTATATGATTGTTATTAATGTGTATGTATTTATATAAATAATAATACTATATAATCTTCTTTTAAGTGTAAAAAATTTGACATTTAAACCCAAAACACACTTTCAATTACCACTGAAAAATACAGGAAAATAAATGCTTTTATTTCTAAAATGGCATATAAAAACAATATAAATTAATAGAATAATTATTTACACAGAAGATAAAACAAATAGAATTATTGTCACTCTACCTTTTAAATATGTGAGAATACTTCTGAAAACAATTCAAAGGACTTAACATATTAGTTATCCCAAGCAAAAGTTACATGTTACTAAGAATCATAGGCAGAAATAGAATGCATTTATTTTAGAGTAAATATCACATATATAATAAATAAATATTTGACCACAGTGATTAATATAAAAGCCTGATCTAAATAAAATGAAATGAAAAATATCTGTAGAAAGTTGATAATATTTAATCTTATTGTTTTTTTCCCTGATTGGACCAATGGTCAAGAGTTTGGACAAACAAAATTTAATCCTCAGTTACCAAAATAAAGTGTGAATATGATGTGAATTATCTCCAATCACTTATTAAATATACATTAGAGCTATATTTTGACTAGATGGCTTAAGATGAGGAGCTCTGGTGGAGCAATGGTTCAGTATTTGGTTGGTAACTGGAAGGTCAGTAATTCAAACCCATCAATGACTTTATGGGAGAAAGGTGTAGCAATCTGTTTGTGTAAAATATACAGCCATGTCCACCCTGTGGGGCAGTCTACTCAGTCCTGGTAGGGTCATTATGAATTGGAATTGGCTGGAAGGCAATGGGTTTAATGGCTATTCTTCAAGATAGCAGGCTAAATGTAAAATAGTGGACAAATTTATAATTACTGCAAAATATGCATATGTCAGAGAAAATAAAATATCATACACCATAGCATCAAAAATAGCTTCAGAGATCCATATGGTTTTTTAATAACATGTTGACTATTGAGACATATGGCATTTCTGTCAACATTACTTTGAAGTATGATCCATTTGAAGATGCAGTATAGCAAATTTGATGAATTATTATTATTAACCAATATGATAAACTCTTTTCATTTAGCAGGCTAGCTATTCCACAGCTATATAGTGACTTTGACACACACTATGTGTGTGACTTCCAAATACTGTCTTTTTAATGAAAACGTTTCCCTCTCATCCCAATTCTTTAGAAGCTTTTGCTGAGTGACATTAAGAGAAAACAGATTTTGGTTGCTAAGTTTTAAAACTTCTAAGATGTCTCAGAAATTCTGAAAATGATTTTGAAATGTTGTCTTATTAATTTTTAGTACCCTATGAGAATCAAGTAAATGGCAACTATTAATTTTGTAAAATAAAAACTAGAGAAATATATTAGAGAAGTTACTTGTCACAGTCTAAATTTTGACTCAATGGAGTGTCACACTGACAATCTTCTGATTTTCCTGAAATTCTTATTATATATTTAATATTTAAGAATTTGGGGGGAGAAAGAATTAAAGCAGGAAAGAACTTGTCAAAAAATCTGAAGTTCACTCAATCCATTCCAAGAGACTTTGGTATGGATATGTGTTTATTTGATTGATGGATTAACAGGCTCATTGATTGTAGTTGTGGATCAGGATTGTCCAAGTGCTTGAGAGGATTTATTGGCCTACTCACACTCGGGGTGCTTACATATTGCCTATTCAATCTATGTAAACCTTATATTTTTCCAAGAGTTTTAAAGGACAGACTTAAAGGTATGGGCAGGAACGTCTAGAGAAGTATTGAAACTTCATTATTGTTGTTGTTTTTAGGTACCAATTTGGTACCAAATCATAGACTATGCACAACAGAAAGATCCACAGCCTATCCCTGCTCCAGCCTCACAATCACAGAGCTGTGCTTGAGCCCATTGCTGCAGCCACTGTGCTCATTCATCTGGATGTCTTATGTTTTTCACCCACCATCCACTTTCCCAACAAGTGTCCTTCTCCAGGAACTGGTCTCTCCCAACAACATGTCCAAATAGTTAAGACAAATTCTTCCATCCTTGTTTCTAATGACCGCTCTGTTGGTACTTCTTCCAAGGTGGATTTGTTGGTCCTTTTGGTACTTTCAGTAGTCTTCGCCAACACCATCATTCAAATGCATCAATTCTTCTGCAGTCTTCCGTACTCATCATCCCACTTTCACTTACATGTGTGAGTGTTCTGGAATTCCCATCATTCTCAGTGTTATCAATCGTTTGTTATGAGCCACAGTAAAATGCCTTGAAATTTAGCATTCCTTACCTTTTTATAATTTTTTAATCTACTGTACAGATTTTAGCTTTCTTAAAATCTGTCCCAATCAAAAATAGTACAATGGATCAAGAGAAGATATGGGAGGTGTTCAATTTCAGCTTAATATGGATCCTTAAGCTACTAATATGCCTGATACTTGAAAGACAGACACAAGGCTCTGTGGTTCTCAAACTTCTGGTTATTCAAAATTTTACATTTCCTTGCTTTGATTTTTTTCTTATTTTAAATTATTTTATTGAGGGCTCGTACAATTCCCATCACAGTCCATACATACATCCATTGTGTCAAGCACATATGCACACTTGCTGCCCTTATCAATCTCAAAACACCTGCCTTCCACTTTAGCCCTTAATATCATTTGCTCATTTCCCCCTCCCCACTCCCCCCTCCCACATGAGCCCTTCATAATTCATAAATTATTATAGTTTTGT
>NW_022111369.1:19556822-19564282 GCF_000313985.2 Echinops telfairi | reverse complement strand
ACTATCATGGTCAGCCTTCATTAGGGTTTCAGTGATTTCTCTCAGTTACATTGCCCTTGCTGAATCCCTACCAGGCCTCTTGCACCCTCCTTGCCACTGTTTTTGGATCACTTGTTGCTCCCCTGTCCCTGGGTTGGTCAGCACCACCTCTTTACCCCTGACTCTCCCTCTCCCATGTCCCCCCGGAACCATTGGTCCCGTTGTTTTCTCATTTAAAACTTTGGAAGAAGGAATTTCTTCCTTCTGTGAGGTCTCTTTATATTTTCACAAAGATTCATTATAGAAATATGATTGCATATAAATTACTGTTGAAAACAACTGTCCATATTCTCTGTTTAGTCAGCCTAGGTGAAACAGCATACTTGCTGTGGTATCTTGGTGAAGAAGGAAATTTATTACATTCAGATTAGACCAAGTATACTACTGTTAATAGCTACGTCAATTACAATTATTTTTTTAATTTAAGCCTGCAAATAAATATTGATCTATATATATATTGTCACTTACTTGAAACTTGAGAAAAATTAGCATTAACCCATGGAATTGAGATGATATGTATTCTGCATATGACCAAATTAGGATAAGGTGACTTTCTCCTATAGCTCCTTTAGCATATTAGAGAGATTCTCCACCCTGAATGGAATTCTACATGACGTTTTTAACTTTGGTGAAATTACTTGAGTGAAATTAGAAATATAATGTGCCAAATAAGTATTACATTTGGGAAAAGTAAAGTCTTAAATCTTTCATTTTTTATACTACATACCAAGAAAAGAAACGGTAAAATGAAAGCATGCAATGAAACCATCTGATCTGTTCTACATATGAAAAGCTGACATTTTCTCCATAGTTTTAAAAGATAGTCTTCACTTACCTGGTCCATCTTTAATTTTTTCAGAGCATCGAGGAGCTGCACTAAGAAAGGAGGAATGCTTTCTTTTAGCCACCAGACTACGAGGTGGCATATATTTTTGTTTCCCCTGTGACATGTCATATGATTTTTGAACATCATAACGGCCTGGTGCTGGAATACACTGAAAAACATTAAAACAAATGAGCATAAACATATATAGAAAATATCCCAGAAGATGTTGGATACATGTATACATTAAGTAATGGCATAAATAAAATCAATAAAAATGCTCTAGGCAATCTTTAAATTAGAAATTTAAATGGGAATCACTAAATCTGTTCCCTTTTCACAAAAGTAGAAACTCGCTTGACAAAAATGAGATAAAACAAACAGAAAATCTATGTTACATCAAAAATAAGCCTCCACAATATATGCCAAAACTTTTCATTAAAATTTAATCATATAAATCAAATTTCATATAGAAATGAAAACAATGATTACTTGTTTCCATAAGCAGCAAAACTATTTTTGTGTTATTGTTCTGTTAACAAATTTATTCCATAAAATAACTGTTTATTTTATTTTAATAGACTCCAGTTAAGTTAAAAGGCTTCTACTAGCATTATTATGGTTCATTTTATGATATGAAGTTATATTAATATTTTTAATCAACATGAAGCAGCATAGATATTAATAATTACAATAATTCTAGACTAAAAAATAAAATAACATGTATTTGTTGCACAGTTAATTCCTTTACCCACTAACTAATTGTCTCAATAAAAGTTTTTAAACTAGTTCTCTTCAAATTTATGTCAAAATATAACATAATCCATTTCTTTTAAAATCTATTAATTTGCATTGTGCACAACCACCAAAATCACTAAGATTTAATCATTTCCTGCTTGAGAAGATAGTGTTGTGGATAAATGTAGACTTAAATACTAGACATCCTAGTCCCAAATATTTGCTGCTGACTGTGTGACCCTGGCCAAGCTACTTAAACTTTGTCGTCTTCCATCTCCTCATCTGTGCTATGATTGGTGCTAATTACCACTGAGTCAATTTTAATTCATGATGATAATCATCAATAAAGCAAGGAAGATATTTATGCATAGGTTGTTGTGAGGATTAGAGTGAAATACTTAGATAGGGGCCTGATTCTATGAAAGTGCTAGTTAACCTTACTAGCCTATACAAGTAAAAACAAGGAAACAAGAGTGACAGCAGGATATAGGGTATTAGGGAACTATTACAGAAAGATAAGTCTGTCTGCTCCCTACAGATTTACAGTCTTGGAAATACAAAGTTGCCTTGACTCTGAATTGACTCAATGGTAGTGAGTTTTGCTTTTGTAGTTTTTCAAATAAATCAGGTAAAGTTTGGATTGTAAGAAAGCCTATTATGGAGCTCCTCTAAGAACCATACTTTGTAATAGACAGTTTCTCTGCTTTGTTCTTTCAAATAACTCAAAACCAAACTCACCGTCATCAAGTTGATTCTGTGACTCATAGAGACCTATAGATCTATATGACTTTCAAAATTTTACACTGAGTGAATTATTTAAGATGTAGAAGTGTAAAGTTAGGAAGATTCTTAAGTAAAAAAAAGTAAGTTCTGCTCCCACAAAGCATTCACCAAAGGTTAAACAAAACAAGAAAGGTTTTTATTTTATAACCTCTATTATTCTACTCAAAGTGGTAGGTGGCATAGTGGCTTATGCACTGGCTGTGAACACATGATCAGTAGTTTGAAACCACCAGTCACACGAAGGGAGAAAAGAAAGATGTTTCTTTCTTTTCTACCCCGTAAAGAGTTATAGCTGTGGAACCCCACAGTGACGTTGTACTCTGTCCTGTAGGGTCACTATGAGTCATAATCTACTTGATGCCAAAGGGTATTATTCTACTCTATTACTTTAACCAGCCTTTGCTGATGAACATCTGACTTGTTTGTGGTTTTAGAGAGAAAATACTGTGAAAGAAGCACTTAATAAGCACTCTAGTCGCCCATAGGGAGCCCTACTGCCATAATGGTTACCAGTTGGTTGGTTAACTGCAAGGTCATCAGTTTGAAACCACCAGCCACTCCTCAGGAGAAACAAAAGGCTCTTACTCCCATAAAGAGTTAGTCTAAGAAACCCACAGGGACAGTCTACTCTGTCTTAAAGGGTTGCTATGAGTCAGAATGGATTCAATGGCAGTGAGGTTTTTGTTTTGTTTTAAGTTCGTTTTCATATACATATACATTTCCATGAAGTCCACAGATTCAGACCCATCACAAAAGAGAAGAAACAGAGAAGGTCCTCAGAAGATGCCAAACAAGAAAACCCCTGGGCTAGACGGCTTCAAAGAGGAATTCTGCAAAGTATTCAGCAAAATCTGTCACCAATTCTACACAAACTACTCTAGAAGGTAGAAAGGGACAACAAACTCCCACATCCTTTCTATGAAGTGAGCGTAACCCTGAGATCAAAGGACCCCAAAGAGAGAGGAATATAAAGACCAGTATCCCTCAGGAACACAGATGCAAAAATTCCAAACAAAAGTCTGGTCAGTAGAATTCAACAACGTACATACACACACCCACACAGACACACACACAGTTATCATCACCAAGTGAGATTCATACCAGAGATGCAAAGATGGTTCAACATTTAAAAAACAATCCACCTGTGGTAGTTAGATAATCTGTTGTCAATTTGAGATTTAGGAGTGAATGGGGTGGAGTTGAGCCGGTCAATCAGGTCACAGCTTCATGACCTCATTAAGAGGCACTAAGGAGATAAATAGCTTGCTGGAGGCAGGAGGCACCCTCACTCCCTGTGAGACATTCCTTCTGACAAGACATACGGAGGAACACAGAGACTGCTGCCAGAGCTTCAGATGCTTCTACTGCCACTGGGTCCACAAGCCTTTCTACCCATTGACCTGTGATCTTCCTACATTGGGCATTATTGCATGACTGTGTGAGTCCAAAGAGGAATTTATGGACTAATAGTTGACATATGGGCTAATATTGGACTTATGGACTTGATCTGGAGTGGGCTGGGACGTTTTCTTAATGTACAATTACTCTTTTACATAAAGCTCTTTCTTACACACATATAAGTGCCTGTGAATTTGTTTCTCTAGTCAACCCAGACTACCACACCATCACATAAACAAGACAAAGAATAAGAATTACATGATCATATCAATAGATTCAGAAAAAGCATTTGATAATATCCAACACCCATTTCTGATTAAAAACACACAATAAAATAGGAATAGGAGGAAAATTTCTTAACATAATGAAGGCCATATACAAAATCCAATGACCAACATCACAATTAACAGGGCACAACTGAAAATATTTCCCCTAAGGATGAGAACTAAATAAAGATGCCTCATCATCACCCTTATTTAAGATTGTGCTGCAAGGCTTAGCTAGAACCAACAGACAACAGTATCTTTCTATCTTGAAGTCATCCCTCCCTCCCATAGTCAGACTTATCAGAGTTCCCACATTAACAGCAGGGCGAACACTATGCCTTGAAGCATTTTTAGGCACTACAGAGGCTTTCTATTCCTGCAAAAAAAATTACAGTCCCAGAAACCTATGGTGCAGGTCTACCCTGTCCTATGGAGTCCCTGTGAGACAGAATGGACCCAAAAGCAGTGGTCTTTTTTTTTTACAGTACTTAAATATGCTTCATATAAAGGCAGTTCCATGTTAGATGTATATAGTATAAACACTAAGAAAATTATGATTTCCCTAAACATGTAGCAATTCCTGATAAAGGTGAATATGATTTACAATCTCAGCAATGATGTGAAAGAACATTCAAAATTAGATTGCAGCCTAATTTTCACAAAAGCATTGCAGTGTGTCTCCAGAGAGTTAAATTTGATGAATACTTTATGTGAAATACAATATTTTTTTGCTATCAAAAACATAGCTTTTTACTTCCAATGCTCAAGATTTTCACAACCACCTTTGACACTGGTTTCAAAGGGGTAAAAAAATGTATATCTCAGCAGCTTAAAGTAAATCATGTGACCAGAAATGGCCTGAGTAACCTTGGCCTTCCTGAAAATGCTAATGCAAGTAAGACAGAAGACTTCATCTGGAGGGGAAAAGAATGCATAATTTATCATCAATTATAATAACTGTAATTGATGAGCTATCGTTTCTTCAAAGTTTTACCAAATCAATACCGATCCAAAAGTTGTTTTGTAAGTTGAATATAAAAATTAGGAGAGAGAATTAAATGATTCTCTTAAAAAGGGATCAGGGCCAGGGTCGAGATACACTTGCCCCCAGAGCCAGTTGGATGAATTTGGATAGGCACTAAAATTACTTTTTATAAGATTAGAAGTAAATTTTGAATGTGAGATGTATAACTGAGGGGTGTCTTACTTTATGACTTTGAATTTGTGTCTTTGAATAGGAGGGTTGTGAGATTGTTCATTAACCTAAAGATAAATCCAGATGGATTTGTTATAATAAAACTCAGAAAGTTTTTAAAATTATATGACCCCTACTGTCATCTACTTATACTACATATGGCAAAAATTACCCTTTGAAATAAAGACTAATCATTTAAAGACTGTGCTATTGAAAGATCATAGAGCTTGAAGTCAGAATTCTGGGATTATACGTAGCCTCAAAAAAGCTCTCAGGGACCTTTCCTCATTTGTCCATCTATATTTTATCAGGATGTGTGCTGATTCTTACTTTCAGAAATATAGAGTAAGTCATAGTGCGAAAAGTGTGGCGTGCCTCCGTCCTCTCTCTCCTATCAGACTGGCATTGTGAATCATTGAACTATTCGTATCCAGAAGCTTCCTCTGCTCTAGTAAAGCTTGGTGTAAGAAGAGTAACCCAATTGCGCATTTATATGTTATAAAGATCTTGGTATATTGTTACCCGATTCATAATTATCTGTGGTGATATCAGCACAGAAAACAGTAGAAGGGATAACATGGAGGAAGGAACTATGGAAAGAATAGACAGGAAGGAAAAAGAGCATGGTCATCCGGACAAAGTTGCACAGTGCAACAGGAAGTCCACATCTCTCAAGTGCAGAGCCCTGACCAGGGTAGAAACCTCTGGCCCTGAACTGAAGCCAGCTCAAAGTGATCCTACACGGCAGGTGGAACCTGGGTGTTCCACGGCTGTTGATATTTAGAGAAACCATAAAGCTTTCTCCCATAAAGTGGCTGATGGTCTTGAATTGCTTTGAACTGACTTTGTAGTCAGCAGTGCAATTCATAAACCACTACACCACCGGGGCACTTTGGGAATGCTAACCCTATCCAAAAATACATCGCTTTTCCATGTATGACATACAGATTATAGACCCGAGTAGCAAAGTGCAGTGTTCAAATGTAGAAAACTAATTCTTCTCCTATGGCTTATTCCTATAAGTATCTTTTCTGCTGAGTGAAATATATTTTAACTTTGGTCTCTTCTATATTTACAGTGTGTGTAACACTACAGAACTGTGCAAGTTGACCACTATTGGAGTACATTTCTTAGTGACACAAAATGTCTGTTGATTGAATAAAGAAATAAATCGGTCAGAGTAAAGCATTAGGTAAAAGTTTCCAGAGCATTATTACTGTTTCCCAGAGTCATAAATTAAGAGTTTTACAGAGCTAAAAATGTTAAACGTATTTTTAGTTTTCCAAGTAATCCAGAAAATAATCGTCTCTAATAAAAATCTTAGTATCTTTACTTCTTCCTTTCCCTTCTTTAGAAGAACTATACTATTTTATATGTATGAGAAACAAAATTGTATTTAAATGCTTTAAAATAATGTAATATTTCATTATTGATCTATTATCCTTTCAAAAATGCACTGCCATGGAGTAGATGCTGACTCACAATGATGCTACAGGGCAGGGTAGAACTAACTGCCCTGTGAGTTTTCAAGGCTGGAACTCTGTATACAAGTGGAAAGTCTCACCTTATCCCCAAGAAGTGGCAAAGGGGTTGAATTGCTGACTTTGTCATTAACAGCTTGAAGTATAACCCACTATGCCACCCAAGCTCCTACCAACAAAAGGATCCTATTATCAGCAACAAAAGTTTGCTGTTTCTTTACTAAGTGCTGGTGGCCATGTCCACTGGTAGTAAAGATAATAAACTGTAAAACCTTCTTGAACTCAAGCCCTGTTTCAACTTCTTATGAGCTATTTGATCAGAGATAAAACAATCTTTCATAGTCCTCATTTGTAAAATGAGAATACAATAATAGTTACTACCTCCTAGAACTGTTTTAAGGATTAAATGAATAGCATAAAACTTTCAGGCCCAGGCTCCACCACCCTGAGACCAGAAGAATTAGATGGTGCTTGCCTGCCACTAACAACCACTCTCTGAAAAGGAGCACATTAGAAAGTCCTGACTAGAGAGGGAGAAAATTGAAAAATGGAAAATTCTCAAAAAGAAACCAGAGTTAATGGTCAGCTAGACTGGTGGAAAGACCTAGCATAGTCTCCAATCAGATCGGGAACTGAATTTGCCCCTGTGGCTCAGTAGAAGGCTCTGCGAACAAAACCCTAGTCAGGCATGCCCTCCTTTGACTAATCAGTCAATTGTGATAAAAAGGGTGGTGTTT
>NW_022111369.1:19538965-19556165 GCF_000313985.2 Echinops telfairi | reverse complement strand
ATGGGGAGGGAAGGAAAAAAATGAGGAGCTGATACCAAGGGCTCAAGTGGAAAGCAAATGTTTTGAGAATGATGATGGCAGCAAATGTATAAATGTGCTTGACAAAATGGATGTATATATGGATTGTAATGAGTTGTACAAACTCCCAATGAAATGATTTTTTCAAGTTTTTTTTAAAGGCTCCCAGGTACACATGAGAGCAC
The DNA here is from genome assembly GCF_000313985.2 of Echinops telfairi. Classification (NCBI taxonomy): domain Eukaryota; kingdom Metazoa; phylum Chordata; class Mammalia; order Afrosoricida; family Tenrecidae; genus Echinops; species Echinops telfairi. The sequence goes on along the minus strand of NW_022111369.1, from coordinate 19,555,962 downwards.
TATTTTAATTTTAGCTATTGTTATACTTCATTGCAATATTAAGTGGTTAGTAGCTATTTGAAGTTTTTCTCAAGTAACTATTCCATCATTATGAATAACTTACTCATTCCAAAATGTCAGATATAAACAAATCTAGTTTTAGAACCTGCACTTTAAAGATACCTCTTTCAAATGACAAAATGCACAAATGTTGACATGAAAATGTAACATGGTTGTTGCCAAGTATAGTTACCAAACATTTTTTATTAGACATGAAATAATGAAATTCAACTTGAAAGCCTATCCATCATTTATTAAAATTACTCAGGAAATGTCATGATAAAAAATTATGTTAACCTTTTTTCAATGTATTTCAGAAGAAGAATGAACTGATTATTTTTATATTAGTTATTGTATAATTTCAAAATGTTTTTGTAATAGTTATCAAGAATCTATATTTTCTATGTAAAGAAAATCTAAATTTCTTAGTTCCTAACTTCTGGTTTTATAAAACACAGCTACTGTAAATACCTTAAGGATACAAACTTATTTCAGTAAATAAAATTTCTGATTTGTAAAATGCACAGTTTTTATATTGTTTACACACTAAAAAGGGAAAGTGAACTACGCATGTCAGAGCACTTGTGAGAGAAGAAAAACCTGCCTAGCTTCAGTGTAGAAAGGCACCTGATGCACATGTCTTATGCAGCCTCTCCAAAATTGCCGGGGAATCATGGCAAAGGCAATACATAGAATTTTTTAATGTAAAAGCAAAATAAAATGAGGTAAAATTCAGCAAACCAAAAGTGGGGAGGAATTTCTCACAATTTAAGACATATATTCCTGAACTGGAAACAAAATTGGTGTAAAAGTTCTGCTAAATTTTCCTGAAATCAATCATCGGCATTATTGAGACTCTCGTTAGACAGCTGTTAGTTAGCCTGCAGACAGTTCTGACCCATAGCAGCCCTGCTCCCCACAGAAGGAAATGCAGCCTGGCATGTGCCAGTCTCACAATTGTTCTCACGCCTGAGCCCACTAGTTTGAGTTACTATCAAAGAAGAGCAACAAGTATAAAATAAGAGAAACCTACTATACACTCCTTCTGCTATCAGTACCTGACTCAGACGTCTAACTATATTACTCAGATTAGCAGGAAGTTGTCCTGGTATAAGGACTCTTGGCTGGTGCATATGCTTAATATAGTAGCTAACTAAAAGGTTGGAGGCTCAAATCCACCAACCTGCATTTTTGAAGGAAGGTCTAGTGATCTACGTGTAAAACGTCACAGCCATTGGTGGAGCACACTTCTACCCTGTCACACAGGGCTTCCACTAATCAAAACCTGCTATTGTACCTGTCATTAGGTGCTATACAATAGGGTATGGCCCATAGTGACCTTATTGACAACAGAACAAAACATTGCCTGATCCTGCGCCATTTTCACAATCCTTCCTATGCTTGAGCCCATGTTGAAACCCCAGAATCGAACCATCTTGCTGAGGGTCTCCCTATTTTTCACTGCCCCTCTACTTTACCAAACATTATGTTCTTCTGACAACATGCCCAAAGTATGTAAGACAAAGTTTTGCCATACCTGGCATTAAGGAGGACTCGGCTGTATTTCTTCTAAGACAGATCATTTTGACCTTTTACTAGGCCATAGTACTTTCAATATTCTTCACCAGAACCAAAATTCAAATGCATCTATTCTGGTCTTCCTTATTCAATGTCCAATTTTCACATGCATATGAGGCAATGGAAAATACCATGGCTTGGGTTCTTAAAATAATTATCTTTGCTTTTCAATACGCTACAGAGACCTTGTGCAGCAGATTTACCTATTGCAATGCTTCTTTTAATCCCTTGATTGCTGCTTCCATAAACATTGATTGCAGATACAAGCAAAATGAAATCCTTGACAACTTCAATATCATTTTTTTTCCATTTATCATGAAGTTACCTATTGGTCCAGTTATGAGGATTTTCGTTTGTTTTAAATTGAGTTGCAATCCATATTGAAGGCTGCAATCCTTGATCTTCATCAGCAAGTGCTTTAAGGCCTTGTCACTTTCAGCAAGCCGGGTTGCCTATCACAGCTTGTTAATAAGACCTTGCATTACACAGACACAGTACTCAGGACAACCTGAGGGGTACATGGACAAGTGGCACAGAATAGAAAACCAGAAACAGTGCATCCACCTAAAGGAAACTGATTTTCAACAGGGGCCCCCCCAGCGCATCAAATAGGAAAGGGACAGTCTCTTCAACAAATGGTGCTGGAGAAATTCGATCCACATCTGTGAAAGAATGAAAAAGGAAGCATGCATTGCCCCTATGTACAAAAAGAACTCAAGATGGATCGTAGACCTGAATATAAACCACGGAGCTATAAGGATGAGCAACAAGAAAATGGGGACAAACTCAAGGACCCTATAGTAAAATAAGCACACACAATGAAAGACATAAAGATGACTGGGAGCTATTTAAAATGACACCTATGCATATCAAAAGATTTCATGAAGCATAAAATGGCAAAAAAAAATCTTTAGCAGTGATACAATGGACAAGTAACTAATTAATAAAATCCATTGAATACCTCAGCACCTCAATAAGAAACAAATAACCCAATTAAAAATGGACAAAAGCCATGAACAAACAGTTCGCCAAAAATTATACTCAAAGGGCAAAAAGCACATGGAAAAATATTCATGACCAGTAGCCTTCCAGGAGATGCAAATCAAAACAACAATGAGATATCACCTTAGACCCACAACAATATCTCATTTCAAAAACAGAAAACAGAAAATGCTGGAAAGGATTTGGAGAATTGGAGCTCCTATACACTACTGGTGGTCCAGTAAACCTGTACAATCATTATGGAAATCAATACGACGCTCACCTAAAACAAGTGGAAATAGGAATATCATAGGAGCCACCAATACATCTGTTGAGCAGATACCCCAAAGAAGTAAGAGATAGACCATCCATAGACACAAGGTCACCCATGTTCATTACAGCACAGTTCACAACAGCAAGAAGGGGGAAAGACCCCAAATACCCAGCAGAGGAAGAACAAAGGAACTCTCTGAGGTAGGTAAATGTTTCTACATCATCTTGAATGTTTATGAAAGTGCAGGTGCGGTAGACAGGGTTCTCTAGAGAAACAAAACTGGTGGAGTCTAACCTCTCCATCAGGTCACAGCCTGATGATGCCTCCTTGGGAGTATCTTCTTCTTGTAAGAAGAATTGGAAATTTCCCCTACCCTCTCTCTCTCTGCTGCTCTGCCTTCCCCTGCCTGCTGGCACTCTACAACTGACCCTGAGAGCTGTTGGTGCCCTGCCATGCTTCCACCAACTCTGTATCCCCAAGACTCTGCACCCACTGGCCTCTGATCTTCCTGCTTCCTAGATCACCATTCCGCATCACCAGCATGCAGCCACATGAGTCTGGAGAGGGACTTATGGACTAGCACAGGCCTTATAGACTTGAGTTGGACTGGGTTGGGATGACTTCTTGATAGATAATTACTTCTTGACATAAAGCTCTTTCTTATACATAGATGATTTTCACTGGATTTGTTTCTCTACACAATTAAGCCTAACACTTGGTACATACATGCTGGAAAACTATGCATCCTTTAACATTGAATAGTATGCACCCTTAAAAACAACAGTGATAAAACCATGAAACCCCTCATGACATGGATGGACCTGGAAATCATTATGCTGGGTAACATTAATCAATCACTAAATAACAAATATTATATGAGCCCACTACTATAAATATAAATACCAAGAAAAAGACAAGCTTCTGTTTTCAGGTCAGGAATTCTTCTAATCTGGTCTCCAAAGCAATGAGTTACTGAGCCTACGTAGCATCCAGGACCCATAAGCCACCCTCTCATTTGTCTATCTGAAACCCCACTTCCGGAGTGAAGGCTTCACCTCAGCTGCGGTCACTGTAAGTCAGACGATGTGGAGGAAGTCATGCTTGTCTAGCAGAAGATAATGGCATTCCTTTTGGGGGGTAAACTAGGTGGGGCAACTTGCCATTGGGGAAAAGTTTTACATTACTCATATCGACCCCCAGGTGAAAATATGCCCAATATCATGTTCTAATTGGATACTTTGACCTAGTATGTATCCAGACCTTAGTGACCACAGACTTTAGACAACTTGTATTATAGATTTTATCCTTTTAAGGTAAACAACACAAGTCACGCGAGGAAGATGCGATTTGGAAACCCCTCGTAGCACATTGGACTTTACCTTAAACCCACCCACCTACCTGTATAAGATTCAAGAGGAAAGAGCTAACCAATATCCTAAAGTTATATAATTGGTGGTTAGGATCTCTTCCTTTGAAGGTGCCCAATGTATGGCGCCCCAGGACTACCATATATTTACTATTTTCTTGCTCTGTTTGCATCTTTATGATGTGTTAGTCTCAGCATGGTTATGCCTTTGTGAATGAGTATTATTGAAAGTTTGACTATCCCTAACCCTCCTTGTATGTGTAAGAGGGCAGAGAATGGGCAACATAATTGCTGATGTCGGATGGATCTTGACTGAGGGCATAGACTCCCATGTTTACCTGTGCTTTATTGACTATGGAAAGGCATAATCATTCCACTACCTGGTTCATAACAGTTTATGAATGACAATGATGAAATGGGAATTAAGGGATACAGTATTGGCCCCAAAGGTGCCCTGATGGCATCATGAATACCCACCAGACAGCTGACTGCAAAGTCAGTAGTTCAAACTCATCAGCTGTTCTGCAAGAGAAAGCCTAGGCCTTCTACGCTTATAAAGATTTACAGTCTGTGACACCCACAGAGGCACTGCGACTCTCTTCTGTAGGGTCACCGGGAGTGAAACAGACCCAATAGCAGTGAATTTTGAGTTTTTGGTTATTGGATCTACGGGAAATTGTACATAGGCCAAAATGCAGTTGTTTGAACAGAACAAGGAAGTACTGTGTGGTTCAAAATCTGAAGAGATATGAGTCAGCGTGCTATCATTTCTCAAAATATACTTAATCGGTATGCTAAGTAATCTGATAACCTGGACTAAATGAAAAAAAATCAGCATCAGGATTAGTGGATGTGGTTGTCTGGGCAGACTAGAGAAACAAATCCAGGGAAGCTCATATGTATGAGAGTTTTATATAAAGGGTAATTGTACACTAAAAAAGCATCCCAACCCAGTCCAGGCCAAGCCCATAAATCTGATATTAACCCATATGTCTGATACCAATCTATAAAGTCCTTTTCAGAGACACCAATCTATAAAGTGCTCTTCAGACCCACGAAACACATGCAATGATGCCAAAGGTAGGATGATCATAGGCCAGTGTGTAAAAAGTCTTTGGATCCAGTGGTATTGTAAGCATCTCAACGCTGGCAAAGGTCTCTGCGTGGCTTCTCTGACTTCAGAGGTCTGGTTGCATCAGGGTAGTTCCATGTGGCTTCTCTATCTTAGGGCACCAGTGTAGTTCCATGTGTCTTGTCAGCTGCAATATCTCCCAGGGAGTGAACAGCAAGAGAGAGGTGTCTACTACCTCCAAGGAGGAAATACAGGATTTCCCAGAATTCTCAGGCGAAGGCCATGCCCACACAGAGGTCTTATTGACTATGATCTGATTGACAGGCTAGACTCCACCCCAACACTCTTAATCCCCAAATTGACAAATGATTATATAACTACCACAGGGGAAGACATATAAAAACAGCATGTGGTGGGCAGAAAGCACAACGTTTCTTGCTTAAAGTAAAAGAAGGCTTGAATCACTTACTGATGAAGAACAAGGACTATAACCTTTAGTATATTACATAAAGAAAACATTTTTTTCACAACCAGACCAATAAGCAACAAGATGATAAACGGAGCAAATATTGAAATTGTCAGGACTTCTCTTTACTTGGATCCACAGTCAAGTCCATGGAAGCAGTTGTAGAGCAACAATTTCTTTAAAATGTTCCAAAAAAGTAAGTCATATTGAGGCCTAATATACAACTAACCTAAGGCAGGATATTTTCAATTGCCTCATATGCTAAATAATGAATAAGGAAGACTTGAAATGATGTCCTTGAATTGGAAGTTCATAAAAAAATAAGCAAACCATGGATGCTTATATGTATATGTATATAGAAAAAGATTTATAACAAGAAAGGACTAACAGTTGCTAGCAAATAAATCCAATCTGGTTCAAGTCTGTGGGTCAGAATGAGAAGCTGGAGGCTTCTCCCAACTCAGCTGGTAGATGTAAACTCGAATGACTCAAAGTCCATTGAATCGAGATGCAGGATCTAGATGCAGAAGAAGAGATGCTCTGCCGAGGAGTCTACTTTAAAAGGAGCAGGTCACACCACCAAGGAGTCTTGCTTCCATTTCTCTCAAGGCTGTGACCTACTCATGAAGATTCCCTACAGCAAAGCTGCTGGCTGCTCACAGCACTAATGATGTTAGTTCTTACAACGGAGTCGATTACTTTGTGTTAGATGTCATCATGGGGGTCTGCCCCAAAACTACCGAGAACCCTGGCCCTTCCACGTTGACACTAAACCTAATACTCCCAATGAGTTCCCAGATAAAACAAGCAAATCTGTCATGAAAAGAGTGTAGCCACACTGTTCCATAGAAGCAAGGAAGGTGAGATTTTGTCTTAAGGGCTTTGAACGTATTATCAGGAGGGGGAAGTTCCTGCGAAGGATATCATAATTAAAGCAGGGAGTCAGTGGAAAGCAGAAACACTTCAAACAGGGTTGTAGGTTGTGGAAATATTTTGTTCCATTGCCTATGGTGTTGCTGAGTCTGAACCAATTTGATGTCACCTAACAGCAATATATTTTTTGATATCTTTGGATTCCTTTGGATTATATTTTAAAGTGTTTATTTTCCTACTCTTTTAATATTTAGTCAATTGCTCCTTGACTAATTAATAAAAATAGATCTTTTCTTTCCTTTGGGTCTCATTTGTTTTTTCTTCCAAAATCCCATCCCATGACCATTTTTATATACTCTATGTGCCTAATTTCTTCTTTATCTTCTGCTGTAATTTCAGAAGCTTTCCTTTCATTTTTTGGTTCTTTTTTTTTTTTTAAGTGACTCAGCTTTGCAGCACCACTTACTAAATTTAAGTAATACAAAATTTATCAATACTCTTACTTCGTCCATAGCCTTAATGCAATTAGATTTCCTTGGGGGTATATGACTTACTTCTTTGATAAACAGACACTATGGAAAAGTTTACTTGCTTTGTGCTGAATCTAGATCCTTAAACTAACTGGCTCATCAAGCTCCAGTTCTCTGTACTTGAGGTACCAGATTGCCCGCTGATACAGGGCGTCATCAGCAGGCTGTAATCTGCTCTGCTCACCTTGGGTTCATTATCTCTGCATCTACAAGCCTGCGGGGCTGATCCTGGATTCATGCAACTGCAGCCATCAGTCTGTGGTCTTCCTGCCAATCAGCTTCCACAACTACTCAAGTCAGTCTAATACATTTGACCAATGGACTTGGAACCTGTCTGGATTTGAACTTGCCTGCTTCTACAACCAAGTGAGCCATTTTCTTAATACAAATCTTTTATTTGTATTAAATAGATGAATACAAATATACATATACATGTGTGTACATATATGTTTGTGTCTTCATACATGCATATGTAGAGAAAGTGTGTGCCTATTTAAAGGTGGAGTCTATATATACATATATAAGCATCATTGATTTTACTTTCCTAGAAAATCCAACCTGAGACAGCTGTTTCCTAGGAGTAGTTTGAGATAATGAAAGATGAGAGTGCTTATGAAATCATATACCATCTAGTTACAGGCTATAGGGAAGCAAAATAAGATTGGAAAGAGTGTATTTTTAATAAATCTTCCTGTGTTATCATATAGGAAAAGATGGACTTTGTGTCAAGAGTACCTATATAAAATATTTTCTGTTTATAATTTCCACAGAAGTGCTTCATTATACACATCAAATATAAATGTTCATTTCCTTAAATCTTTTAATACCATTAGTGTTTTCCTTAATCTACAAACAATCCCTTTATAATATTGATAGATTAAGAAAGGATAATCAGATTAGTATTTTAAATGTTTCTGATTATTTGATAACTGTACATTTTAAAAGCAAAATATTCTAAATTAAAATGAATTTTAAAGAAGTGAGGATATCCAATATGGTTCTGTATTCTTTATTTCTTTATATGACAGTAAATACTCATATGACTTCTTTTAAAAAATAATATTAGTTCAAGACACAAATTACTTATTCTAAAGTTCTTAGTTATATTGTTTGATTTCATTATTGAAAATTAAATATGAAATTAAAAATTTGCATGTATACATTGGATTCCAGTTTGACAAAAGTTAATGTACTTACAAACTAAAGAGGATTTAGAGGTTTGACTTTCAAAACATTTTTAAAGGTTTTATTTTAGAAAAACATAGCGATTTATTTTTTCCATTTTTCAAAATGAAAGTGCTCAACTTTTAATACCTTTAGTAATCCCATTACTTATTTCTTCCAAAAGTGAGCAAAAATAACTGGTTTTGCTTTTCCCAAGAAAAATTTAATCTAATATTATAAAGCATATTGTACCCTGCAAGGCTTTTAGGCCAAACAATGTAATATCATCTAGGATCTCTAGAAATTTGATTATTTGAAGGTAAATTAAATAATGTTTTCATACTAATCATTTTTAATGTACTCCATTAAAATCTAGACAATATAAATTAAAGTTGATGTTTAGTGCCACTTGAAAATGCAGGAAAGCTCTAACCAAATCATAGCATAATGTTTTAAAATATATTACCTGCAATGTTGCTAAAAATTGAATAATTAATGCAATATATTTCCACCCTTAACCTTATGAACATGCAAGATAAATCATTTTTTCACATTAAGCTCATATTTTTTATTTTGTTTTATTGAGTATCAAAAAGTATTTCTGCTTTGATTATTTTCAAATCAATAAAGTTAACAATAGGTATTTATTTCTCAATATCTCTAATTAGTATTTCATAATTTTTGGACTTTCAGCACTGATATAATCAGTACTAGTACAGTAATTAGTAGTTTTATCATAATTTAGTGATTTTGCTAAGCCTCACAAATTGTCCATGATATAATTATGAACTTTCTTTTCAGATATGAAACGTAAAAGAAAATCAAAGTATACATACTTTAGATGAGCAGGGGTGTACAAGTCTGAATTGAACTATACAGTCCCATTGCTTATTCTTTCAGTTAAAGTGCTTACTTAATTTAAGCAGATTAAGACAAGTTATTCCTTAGAGACATAAAACAAATTTAGTATGAAAAAATGCCGGTCATGCACCTCAATTTATGGAATAATGTATTAGTTTTCTAATGATACGTAACAAATTGCCACAAATTTAGTAGCTTAAAACAACCCACATTAGATCACACTTCTGTAGGTAAGAAGTGTGGGTGGGCATGACAGGTTCTAAACCGGGGTATTTCAAAGCCCCAAATCAAAGTCAGCAGGGCTGTACTCTTATTTGAAGATGAAGAAAATCATTTACTTTAAATTATTCATAATGGCAAGAAAGTCAAGTCCATGCAGCTGGAGGTGTGAGGTCTCTGTTTCCGTACTTGTCAGTAGGGGCCACTTGCTCATCCAAGATTGTCTGAATTTATTTTTATTCTTATTTTACTCCACTTAAAAGCAGCAACAACCTGTTGAGTCCTTCTCATGCTTCAAATCTCTCTGGCTTTTTCCAAGTGGAGAAAACTTTCCAATTTTTATGGGCTCATGTAATCATATTAAGTCCACCAGTTAATCAAGGACAATTTCTCTCTTTTAAGGTCAACTGTGCTGTAGGGCGACACTGTTCTGTTCCCTGTGGGAGGATTGCTTGGGTGCAAAAACTATGGGCTATGAGTAAAAGTTGAATGTGTGACTGTTTGTCCCAGGAACATGGCACAACCGCTGAGTGATAAGGAGATTCCTTACTGGAGACAAAAAGAACTCCATCAGATCCAAGGGTGCTGGCAGACAAGAATGCTTATATATTTGTTGCCCTCATCATTCTCAAAACATTTGCTCTCCATGTAAGACCCTGGCATCAGCTCCTCATTTTTTCCCCTCCCTCCCTGTTCCCCCCTCCCTCAGGAACCCTTGATAATTTATAAATCATTATTTTGTCATATCTTACACTGTCCGACGTCTCCCTTCACCCACTTTTCTGTTGTCCATCCCCCAGGGAGGAGGTTATATGTAGATCCTTTTAATTGGTTCCCCTTTCTACCCCCACCCTCCCTCCACCCTCAACCTTCCTGTAGTTCCTAAATGCTTCATTGTGCTTATGTGGAACTTGTACATGGATCAAGAGGCAGTTGTGTGAACAGAAAAAGGGAATACTGCATGGTTTAAAATCAGGAAAGTTGTGCATGAGGGTTGTATCTTGTCACCATATTTGTTCAATCTATATATGGAGTAAATAATCAGAGAAACTGGCTTATATGAAGAACAGCATCAGGCTTGGAGGACAGTTTATTAACAACAAGTGATAAGCAGATAACACAACCTTGCTTGCAGAAAGTGAGGCTGTGAAGCAGTTGCTGGGGAAGATCAAGGATTGTAGCCTTAAGTATGGATTACAACTCAATATAAATAAGATGAAAACCCTCATTGCTGAGCCAATAGGTAACATCATGATAAATGGAGAAAAGTTTAAAGTTGCAAAGAATTTAGCCTTGCTTAGATCCACAATCAATGTTCATGGAAGTAGCAATCAAGAGCTCAAACAACAGGTTGCATTAGGTAAACCTGCTGCACAAGATCTTTTTAGAGTGTTGAAACCAAAAAGATTACTTTTCCTGACCAAAGCCATGGCATTTTCAATTGCCTCACATGAACGTGAAAGTTGGACCTTAAGTAAGGAATACCGAAGAAGAATTGATGTGTTTGGATTAGGTTGCTGGCAAAGAACATTGAAAGCTTGACAAAACAACAAACAAGCCTGTCTTGGAAGAAGTACGGCCATAATGCTCCTTAAATGCAAGGCTAGCAAGATTTGTCCCATATAACTGGACACATTATCAGGAGACATCAGGTGCTGGAGAAAGACACCATGCTTGGTAAAGTAGAGGGGCATCAAAAAAGAGGAAGGCCCTCAGGATTGGCACAGTGGCTGCAATGATGGGCTCAAGGGTGGGAACAATGGTGAGGCTGGCACAGGATCAGGCAGCGCTGCGTTCTGTAGTGCATGGGGTCGCCATGAGTCAGAACTGACTCGGCGGCACTTAACACAAAAAGAAAGCTAGGGGGAAAAAAAAGCAAGTATAGCAAAGATAAACACAAAATAATAATAGTAATAAAGTTAAAAACGGGAATTACCCAGAAAGAGCATATAAAGAAATTAATGTAATTTTTAAAAATTCAAAATCTTGAAATTTTGAAATGATTAACACAATTGGCAAATCACTAGCTAATCTAATCAGGAAAAGAAACATAACTTTTCACAAACAAGATATAACAATTGACAAGAAAATTTAATAATTGAATCAGAAGAAAGCAGAAAATTATATTGCACTAAGATAAAACAATTTCCTAGGAAGGTACAGTTTGCTAAATTGATTCATTGAAAATATCAAGCTTTAAGAAATCATTTTTTACAGGAAAAAGACATTTCAAAGTTATGGCTAGCTCTACAGCTAATTCCAAACTGCATACATTATTCCAGAGATTAGAAAATGAATAACAATTTTCCAAATTATTTTTATAAAACTCTCACTGCCAGAAAGTATAATATTGATAACCTAAGTGATAACAGACAGCCTTAAATTTTACAATTAGTTTCAGTGATCACCTTTTCAGGAAGCAACTCAACATTTAACCTACCATGCCACAAGAGGGTCCTATGTTTTCTTTCCATGATTAAAATATACGTGCTTAAATCTTATGCAACATGTTTATTCCACTAAAATCAGGGGGTAAAGGGGATGGAGGAGGAGTGGAGTAAGGAGGTCTACTACCAACACTATTATTCAAAATGATGCTAAAAATATTAACTGCAAAATTAAAGAAGAGCAATAACTAGAGCCTTGAGAATTTGAAAATGAGAAAAATCTTTTGCAGATAACATAACAGTAAATGGAAATGCTGGAAAATTAACTATAATTTTTAAATTTTAGAAAGGTTGAAGGATTTATAATTACAAAGAGAGAACAATAGCCTTCAAATACAAAAATAATTGGCAATTCAATTATATCCCAGTAGAGCAAACCTCACTATAGCAAAAGGAAAGATAGAATATTTAGAAAGAAACCCAACAAAAACATTCAAACATGAGAAAAACTTTAAGGCACTCCTGAAAGGCAGTTAGTAGTCCATACAAGGAAGAAGAGACAAGGGTTGAATGAAAGAAAAACTCTTTGGGAGTTTGATTAGTACTTTAAAATGTTGACTAAGCAGTTGATCAGAAGTATAAGCCCTCATCTAATTTCCAATTTAAAATATTATTATAGAAATTATAATACAAAGTATAGAAAGAAATGTTTTATTCTTTATGAGATAAATTATCATCATAAAGGGTACAAACCTCCCTATTAATTTATAAATTTAATTAGAAAAGAGAACAGTAGTTTTGAATCTAGACATGTGGATGAATAAATTCCTGTTTAATCAGGATGCATTGCTGTCCTTATATGTTTCATGCTCCAGTTATCCAAGTTGAAGCCAGTAGGAGGCTCTTCAATTTGTGTTTTGACATCCAATCATTTTCCAGTATGCCTTATTTTTTAACGCACCATGATATTGGTGTGAAAACTATAGAATTGGTCTTTTTTCTAAGAATCTCTGCAAACTGTATTAAGGACCTATTTTTAGAAACTAAGATTTGAGCACTAGGAAGCTCCTTTAACAGACATAAACCAGTTCCGTAGAGTACATTCCAACTCATAGCAACTATATAGAACAGAGTAAAACTAAAACTGCCCTTTAAGGTTTCCAAGACTGTATTTCTTATGGAATTGTACCCTTTGGGCACAGTGTTTAAGTAGTTGGCTGTTAAATCAAAAGATGGGCAGTTCAAATCCACCAGCCACCGATATGGCAATTTGCTTCCATAAAAATTATAGCCTTGGAAAGTCTATGGGGCAATTCTACTCTGTCCTATACAGTTATTATGAGTCGGGATCAATTGGAGAGCAATGGCTTTGGTTACCTTCATGGGAGCATAGAGGCAAGTAGGTGCCAACTGCTTGCCTTTAGGTTAGTAAGCCAGTGTTTAACAACTCTGTCACTAGGGCCTCTTCAATAGACAGAAGAAGAAAGGAGGCAGAGGAGGAGACAACCACATGCCTACACATACCAATATCTCTATATCCATATTTGAAACCATATCACCTACTGTGCTTCACGTCCTCTTCGCTTTCAGCAAATACAGATGTGTCATCCTCCTATCATTGGTTGTTAATGAGCTTTCCTCCAACCCTGATGCTTCATTCTGCTTCAAGTAGTCGAGCTTCTGAGATGATTTACTCAGCAGATGGGTCGAGTCAATGTGGAAGGATATTACCCCAATACAAACCTTTCCAAACTGTAAACCAAGCACTCTCTCCATGTTCTGTTCAAAAGTCTACCTCCTGTTCAGGTACAGGTTTTGCATGGGTAGAATTAAGTGTTTTGGAATTCTTATCCCTCATAATGTTATCCATAATCTGTTATTATCCACAGAATTGAATGCCTCTGCAAACACAGTAAACATCTTTCCAGTATTATTGGCTTCCGCTAAGATTCAACTTATAACAGTAAATGAAATCCCTTGTTCCATGTACTATTAGGATTTCAGCATGGATTTCGGGCACTTTCATGATTATGTATTGTTGTGACAGTTTTTAAAAATTATCTCCAACAAGATTTTACTTTTGCATGTGATATTAATGATGTTTCCATATTCTGTGGGATCACTTCTCTTTGTAGTGAGCACAAATATAAATCTCTTCCAGTTGGTTCGCTAGAAAATTGTCTTCCAAATTTCTTCACAAGCGAGAACCTATAGAATGATATCCATTTATTGAAACATTTCAATTAGTAATTTGTCAATTCCTTTTTTTAAATAACAATGTCTTCAGTACAGCTTGGACTTATTCTTTCAATACCATCAATTCGTGATCATATGCTGTCCCTAAAAATGGTTGAACATGATTCTTTGGTTCTGTGGATTGACTCAGTGCATTGCTTCCATCTTCTTTTGAAGCTTTCTGAATACTGTTTGGAGACCTGGGGCATAGTGGTTATTCATAGGACCCACAAAGTCAGTAGTTAAAGCCGCGAGCCACTATGTGAGAGAAAGACAAGATTTTCTACTCCCATGAAGAGTTACATTTTCAGAAGCACACAAGGGCAGTTCTACCCTGTCCTATCAGGTTGCTATGAATTGAAATTGACTCAATGTCAGCGAATTTAGCTGGTCGAGTTTTGCATAGTTTTTGCCCATGGAATCTTTCAATACGCATGTTGGGGCATGAATATTTTCTTCAGTTGATTCAGGTTGAGAAATGTCAAGCACATTATTCCCTTTTGATTATTTAACTTGAGGTCTTTGCACATTTCATTATATTTTATTATGTCTACTCAATTTGTCCTTTGAAATCTTCTATTTGGCTGTTGTATCATTTCCTCCTTTCATTCTAGCTAAACGACATTCAAAACAAGTTTCAGAGACTCTTCTGACATGGACTTTACTTTCACTTTCTTCCTTGTTCTTTCAACGACCCTTTGCTTTCTTCAGGTATGGTCCCCTTGATAATATCCCATAACCCCCCTGGCCTTTGTTCATTAGCATTCCATCAGTCAAATTTATTTCAGAAATGATCTCTAAATGCAGGTGGGATATACACAAAATTGACTGTCATATAGAAGTTGTCAGGGAATTCATTATTTCCCATGAAAGCAGCAGTCAAGAAATCAAATGTGATGTTTCAGAGGGCAAACCTGCTGCAAAATATCTCTTTTTGTGGAAAACCAAATACATCACTTTCAAGTCTAAGAGACACAATTTATTGGAAAAAATCCATGGTGTTTTCAATTACTGTATAGTCATGCAAAAGCTAGGCAACACATAAGGAATATGGAAGAAGAATTAACATCATTGAACATGGTATTCGTAAAGCATACTGAATATACCCTGGGCTGCCAGAAGAATTAAGGAAATTGTGTTGCAAGAAGGACAATAACAATGTTCCTAAGAGGTGAGAATAGTGCGGCTTTATCTCGCATACTTTAGACATGTCTTCAGGAAGGACTATCCAGGTGAATGACATGGCTGTTAAATTAGATTGGGGTCTTCAAAAACAGAGGAAGATTCTCAAGGACAAGAATTGACACCATGGCCGCAATCACAGCTTCAGACTTAGCAGTGATTCTGAGGATGGCGCAGAACCAAGCACAACTTCCTTCAGTTGTGCATAGGGTTCCTATGAGTGGAAATTAACTCAACAGCACCTAATCAAAAAGAACCTCTTTTTTCCTCACAAATATACATCTATCTATACAAAATTCATCAGCCCAAAACAACACCCCTAATTCCTATTTAGCATTACAGCCTTCAATGTGGTTTTACTTTCCATATTTATAAATCAAAGGGAGAAGTTTTAGAATTGGTAAGCCACACCACTGTGAAAAGAAGATCCACTGTAAACAGTTCAACATTCATTTATAGTTTGCGTGTTTTAGGGGTTTGTCTTTAGCTTCAAAGTATTGTGTTCAAAATCTGCTTGGATTGTCAGTATTAAGTTAAAGGAAAGCTGCTCAACAACAAAAAAACACAATTGAACAAAAAAGATTTCTCTTATATCTGTGTTTTCCTTTTTCAAGAACCTTAAGCAATACTACAAAAATATACCATATACAATGAACGATATATAATTTCATTTTCTCTCATTCAAATTGCTCAAAAATTCCTATCAACAAGATACTTATATCTTTATATTCAATTTATTTCACAGATTAAATTATAAATAAATTCAACCCACTCTAACACACCGACTATGATAGAATTTGAGATAATTTCATCTCTTGCAAAAATAAAATTCCATAACATTAATTGTATTACACAAACTGAACCTTTAAATTTGGAAATACTCTTGGGCTTTATTAAACTCATAATTCCTTTGAAACTTGCTATTGCTGGCATATGCCAAGATAATAATTGTTTAAATGAAAAAGTATTTTCTGTAAGCATATAGCTTTTTTAATAGATAAGTATAAAGATAATTAAAAGAGATTTAAGCATCAAAAGAGTATATCTGTCGTCTATTGAATTTTGACATCATAAATAAAACATTAAGAATATATCAAAAATAAGTTCCATTCTCTCATCAATCAAGATAAAAGATCATTTTAAAACTGAAGATCTAAATGAATATTAGTTATTTAAAACCCCATTGGAAACACCTATGAGACTAATTATTATTTCCTTGGGTTAATAATTCATTTCACAATCATTTAATTTCCTATTTTTTGTTGTTGTTCTATATTTTCATTTTATTTTTATAGTTCCTGTGCAAATTTTCTCCTTTATGTAATTATTTTTGCAACTTTGTAATGCACAATTGACAGCCAGTAAATTTCACAGTTGATAGGTTCTGACATATCCACGTATGTAGAATTCAACATACTCAAACAATGAATACTTTCATTCATCCAAAGGTTGCCTTGTTTTTAATATCAATCCAATCATCTAGCCATATCTATATCTATATATAACAATTGTTCTACTTTCTGTGATTATAATTCATATTTTATGGAGTTTTAGATAAATAGGATAAAATGTGTTTTCCTTTTTTTCTGGTTTGCTTCATTCAGTACAATGATTCAACGATTCAGTTGTGTGTTCTTTTACTTATCAGTAATTCCTTAAAATTTCTGAGTAGTATCCCGGTGCAGGAATATACTAATCTGCTGATCCAGTCACTTCCATGGAAAATCTTTGAATGGAATATCAGTGTATGCTGGTAGCTAAATGCTTAAT
>NW_022111369.1:19529448-19538448 GCF_000313985.2 Echinops telfairi | reverse complement strand
TGGCAGGTTACTTCTGGTCAGTGGCAGTGTGCTTTAATCACTGCACTACCAGGGTTTCTTTTACTGAAACATAGCAAGGTCATAGTCGTGTCTTTTAGTATAAAGAATTTAGATGAATGTGCTTAGGAGATAGTTCAGATACAAAATATAGGCACCCCTGGGTAGTATCAATGGTTAATATGCTGTGCTAATTGCTAATGAGAGAGAAGGTTGGCCTTTCTAATCTAACCACATATGTCTCAATAACAATGGGTTGTTTGCTACTCTCTCCCTCTCTCCATATATATATGGAGAGGAAGAATGTTTAAAGAATAATATGTTATGCCATCATTGAACTTAATATGTAATTTTTCTTATTGTTATTTCTCAGTACTGGCTTCAGATCAACATTGTTTTGTCTTTCATTTAATAGGCTTGTAAATTACAGCAACATATTTAAAATATTTGAGATGTGAAGACTAGTGACAAAAAATGAACAAAACATACTTGGAAAAACAATCCTGCATATAAGATAAAGAAAAATATTACATAGAAATTAGAGAGAAAACTTAGCTTCATTAAAAAATTTATTAGTCCACTGTGGCAAGTCATCACAATAATTATGATTCCATGACTCCAGTACAATCTCAAGTGGATGCTAAAAAGTCTGTCATGCAATTAACACATAAGTACACTTGCCTAATTAAATCAATTGACTACCAGTAGAAAAAGCTTCCAAATGTGCACTATGAGACTCATATGAAGAAACAGATGTAATCAGATATTTAGGATGCACATTAAGAAGTTGTTGAAAAATGTTTAATATTTCTTTTTTATCTTTATATATAGCAAATCAAAGGTCTAGAAAAGGTCTTAAACCCTTGTGAAATGTTCAGAAGTGTAAATTCTAATTTTAAAACTCTACTATGTTAATGCATCTTTTACAATTAAGCAATGATGACATTAAAGCACATTTCTAGAATTGAAATGTGGGACCATAAAGATGGGTAAATTAATTTTCCAACTATAAATGCCATATTATACGGTAATTAGAAATTCCTCTGAGATATTTATCATTAGATTACATGCTCCTTCCTTTGTTTTCTACTGTTTAGGGAACTGCTTTACTTTTCTTTAAACTGCTTTTCCGTACTAATGAACCATGCATTAAAAAGCGAAGAATATCTTACTGTATGCAAGTTTTAAAATGTTTTTAAATATCAGTTTTGAAAGTTTTTCAGGAAATACAAAAAGAAATAATAGAATGCATAAATGGCCCTTTTTGTTTTTAGTACCAAAATGTAAACAATATTTCATAAAAACTTACTTTTTATATGGTTGAGCTTTCTGACTATATTTTCTGTCTGCAGAGAGACCTCCATATGCTCTTAGCCAGATAATCAGCAAGAGAACACAGAATTTTTTTTTTTTTATGACAAGGCACTAGCAGCATTTGCAGAGATAAAAAACCTTTTATAAAAATATTTTATAGTTTTGAATCAATGGCATCAAATTCTCTAGGAAACTCTCTGTATTCCAACAAAGAAAAAGAAACAACAAATTTAAAAACAAAATAGAAGCAGGATGAGAGTAGCGATACCAGGAGGGTAGGGTAGACAGGGAGAACCGATCACAAGGATCTACATATAACCTCCTCCCTGGGGGATGGACAAGAGAAAAGTGGGTGAAGGGAGATGTCAGACAGTGTAAGACATGACAAAATAATAATTTATAAATTATCAAGGGTTCATGAGGGAGGAGGGTGGGGAGGGAGGAGAAAAATGAGGAACTGATACCAAGGGCTCAAGTAGAAAGCAAATGTTTTGAGAATGATTTTGGCAACAAATTTACAAGTGTGCTCAACACAATAGATGGATGGATGGATTGTGTAAGAGTTGTACAAGTCCCCAATAAAATGATTCAAGAAAAAAAGAAGAAGAAGATCAAGGATAGCAAGACTTCATCTTACATACTTTAAATATGTTGTTAGGAGAGACCAGTCTTTGCAGAAGGACATCATGTTGTATAAGCCCCCAATAAAATGATTAAAAAAAGAAAAAAAGCAGACAATAGAACAACTAAAAAGAACAAAGTATGTCCAAACAATAGAAAATAGTTCAAAGAATGAAAGAATAGTATCTACACACATCAGCAAAAATAGCAAGATAAATTTCATCTGAATGCAGCAGAATTCATAATATAATATAAAGCCTTGGAGAGGACATCAGAATTCCTTTCTTGTAGTTAACCGTCTGTGCAAGATATCTTGCTAGAATACTGAGAAAATCCTAAAATTAAATACTTGTATGATGTAGTTGTCTGGGATTTTAAAATTTTGCAAGTGATCATCCAAGACATTACAATTTGGTCTCTATTTGCCTGGAGCATCAGAGGAGGGAGAGTCGGGAATCAGAAAAGGAGAAATGTGTGACTAATTGCCTCCATGAATAAGTATATCCTTTGCTGAGAAACTGGATGGTGCATGGTTCACTATTACTGAACATTTTGATCAAAGGTTCTATAGAGAAATTCTAATCAGATTGGGGGAAATGCACAACAGAATGTGAAATTCCCACAGAATTCTAGATCTTCTGAAGACATAGTAGCAGATGAAACATCTGAGATGATCTTTCAACCTTCAACCCAAAACATCCCCTGACTTTTCTCATAATCAAACAATAGTTAGGCCAAATTCATTTAAAATGTCTCACATTAGCATTTCGCTTTTGTAAAGGTTGCCTTGAAGGGATATGGTTTTCAACATTTTCTGTAATTTTTTTGTTTCTTGTTTGTACACATTGGGAGGTCACTCTCTTGAATTTCTGTTATATATTTTTCTGTTTTTTGGTATCTGAACCCAGGATTGAAGAATTTATACAGACAGCAAGTGGAATACAGGGAAAGGGGAGACAGGGTGGTACAGTGATGGGGGTAGTAGTAAAGGGAGCATATGTCAAGAAGTTCAGGAAAGAGAAGAATGTTTTTAAACTGATTGTGGTAGCAATTGTACGATACTGCTTTTTATGATTCATCTATGGAATGATATGACATCTGTATTAACACCCAATAAAATGGTTTTGAAACAAAAATGACAACAGAAGCCTGTGTAGGAGTGTCAAGTGTATCTTTATGGGGGAATGAGGTTGTGTTAATAGGCGATGAATAACTGAAATGGAGGGTGAGAACGGTTGCACAATTTGAATAATGTAATCAATGTCACTGAGTTGTACATGTGGAAAAGTATGCATTTGTGTATGTTTTTCCATGCATAATCTCAATAAAAACACTATTTTTCGAAGAATATTTACCTTGATTAGTTATGTCCCTAGGCACCAGACATAGTTTCTAAGAAAAGATAATAATATAACTCACATGAGTACAATACATTCATTTTCTGAATTTTTGTGCATCTTTGGGCTGGGAAGAAAAGCTTTCAAGTTCAGGAGCAAGGATGAGTATACAACACACTAAAAGTAAATGTTTAGCAAAACACCAGGCATTTTTGTTAAGTTCAATATTTGAGAACCATAGAAACTGTTCCTGTTTTTATTACAACTATCTGAAATGGTTTCAAAGAGATTTTTTTTTCTTAATAAGGAAAGGATATATTTATCAATTTTGAAGAATAAAGGAAAACAAAAGTATAAAAAGCAGAACTCATTAATAAATAATGATCATTAATTAAAGTAAAAGAAGGTTTTAAATAAGCAAAGGGGGGAAAAAAGCTGGGATCCAGTATACTCAGTCTTCTGTTGTTATTGTTAGGTATCATCCATTCAGTTTTAACTCAGAGCAACCCTGTGTGTCTGGATCTACATCGTCTTCACCAGTGTTGCCATGTTTGATTGCATCATTGTAGACGCTGCATTCATTAATCTGGTTAAAGGTCTTCCTTCTTTTCATTTAGTCTCCACTTTACCAAGCATGATGTCCCTTTTACAAAAAATGAACTCTCATGACAACCTGCTGGCTCTACTTTCTCCAAAATAGCAATGTATGTTCTTCTAGTAGACCACAATGATGTCAATGTGCCTCACCAATGCCATAACTCAGATGCATCAATTTTTTCTGCAGTTTTCCTTACTTATTGTACAACTTTAATATGCATATGATGGGATTGAAAACACCAGGGTTAGTTAAGGTGCACCTTAGTCCTCAAAGTGACATCCTTGCTATTCAGCACTTTAAATAAAGAGCAGCAGATTCTCTAAATGAAACATGCCATTTGATTTCTTGTGTATTATTTCCATGAGTATTGATTATGTAATCAAGCAATATTAAATTCTTTTTTTACTCACTAATATTATTTTCATTTTCGATTTTATTTTTTTTCAATAGTTTAATTGGAATATAATTCAAACACCATACAAGTCACTACTTCAAATCCATCTAGAAGAGTTCTACAATCATCATCACAATCAGTTTTAGAGTATTTCCTTCATTCTTGTATTTATTTTTATTAACTTCCCATTTCCCCCCAAGCTTCCCTTCCATTCCTCCAAGAAACCATTAATCAAGTTATAGTCTCTATAGATTTACCTCTCCTGGATTTCATACTAAGAAAAACAAATTTTAAAAAAAAAATCTAACAAGAATAACAAAGTAAAACAGATAAAAAAAACCTCAGTTGAGAGGACTTTTGGGCAAGATGGTAACAAGGTACACAGCTGATGCTAGGAGCAGCATGGAGATCTGTGAGTGGGGTGGTCTTGGTGATGAGTAATGATTCCAAGGTTGTGAGTTAATTCTTTCAACAGCTCAGGGTGCTTCCCTGAACCAAGAGCTGACTCCCACCCCATCTCCTGTACCTTCGGCAGAGACCCAGGCCTGTTGCAGGAACTGGTCTGACCCCAGCTGTCCTGCTGCTGCAGACTGCCCTGCTCTGGCCTGCTGCAGCACCCTGCATGCTAGCCACCCAGAAGAGACTCATTGAGTCACGGTTTGATACCCAAAATGGCATGGGGCCCTGCCAAGTGTTCCTCTGTCCTCTAAAAGACATGGCTGGGCCCTATATCCCACCCACCCACCTGCCTGCACTGCCTCTAGCCAGCAGCAGAGGACCTCCATGCCTGCTTCATCCCCACCCCCAGAGCTGCATGCTCCTGAGCCCAGATTTTCAGACAGTGGCCTGAAAAGCTACAAATGGCCCTTTCAAGGGCCTGAGGGTTGCTAGAGTGTAACACAGGCAGATCTTGGAGCATGACAACTGAGAAGACCATCCAATCTGTACTTAACAACAAAATCCAGATAGGTTAGGGGGGATGGAAACCCCACTGAGACAAAGGCAAAGAAAGCACAAACACTCAGGGCAGTTGACTACAGGCCAGACTGCAGAAGCATTAATACCAACCTCCCAAACAGAGGACCAAGAGTCCTCTGGCTCCAAGGAAAATTACATCAAGTTCCTCCAAAATGACGCTTAAATAGTAATCTACCTCAACAGCCTCAACATGAAATCAGGATAAATAAAATCCAATGTCAGAGGATGACCCGAACCTAATGGCAGACATAGAAGAGGCAGACATTGACCTGCCACATTGACCTGCTACACAAAGAAATCTTCAGAATGCTGCTTAGAGTCATATGAGGGAAGAAATACAGGCAAAGGATGAAATTATAGAGAAGATAAAAGCCACACACCAAAGGGAAATACACGAGCTAAAAGACGAGATAACAAAACTGAGATACAAATTCACAGACTTTGCCAACAGACTTGAGGAAGCAGAGAATTGCACCAGTGACTCAGAGGATAGCCAGGTAAGCTTCAAAAAATGGGAAAGGGGGCCAAATAAGAGAATCAGAAAAGCTGAAGAAAACCTCAGACCTATATCTGATGCTATGAAAAGGAACAACATTAGATTAACTGTACTAAACAACAAGACACCACGAAGAAGTCCATGGCAGAAAATAGCGAGGGACTGCTTAGATGAAAACTTCCCCAGCTTAATGAATGAAAACCAGGCAACCATTTAGAAGGCCAAAAGAACACCAGCTAGACTGAATTCCAAGAAGTTGCCAAAACATACAATAGTTAAACTATCCAGCTTTGAGGGGACGCAGTAAATATTAAGACCAGATAGGGAAAAAACATAGTCTCCTATAAAAGCACTCAAATAAGAATATCCTCAGACCTAACAGGAGACACACTGAAGAAGAGAGAGTGGAATAACGTATTCCAAAACTGAAGGAAAATAACACAAGCCCAAGAATACTCTATCCAGTCAAATTATATATCAAGATATATGCAGAAGTAAGAGTCTTCAAGGACAAGGAAAAACTCAAAGGATACATTCAAAGAAACCCAGTGTTACAAAAGATGTTTCCTGACCCAGTATGGACAGAAGAACAACACTCACCAAGCACAAATATGAGACTGCCACATAGAACAACTCCACTTAGAGGTCTACAAAAAGAAAACAGACCCCAAAATAGTATTGGATTAATGGTGGAAAAAGGCAAGAATGAACCACACACACACATTCATGCACAATGCACAGATAAGAAAGGGAAATAGGAAAACACCCAACACAAAAAGTACAAGATGACATCACAGAGTCCACAGATGGATGTAATAACCCTGATTATCACTGGACTGAGCTCGGGTATTAAAAAGCAGAGGCTATCAAACTGGCTTAGAAAACACAACCAGTCAATCAGCTGCCTACAGGAGACAAAGCTCAAGATTACAGACAAAAATAGTCTGAGAATCAAAGGCTAGAGAAAAATATACCAAGCAAATGGCATTCAAAAAAAAGCAGGAGTTTCAATCTTAATCTTGGACAAAATTGATCTCAAGGTGCATAGCATAACAAGAGAGAAGGAGGGCCACAATATAATGCTCAAGGGCCCAGTACACCAAGAACCAGTGACTATATTAAATATATCTGTGCCCAACAAGACACCCATGAAATTCCACAATCAATCAAACATTCCAAAAGATGAAAAAAGAAATCACTGAGTCAACAATTATAGTAGGTGGTGTTAATATACCACTCTCAGAGATAGATAGATCACAAGGAAAGAAGCTTAACAAAGAGTCTACAGATCTAAACATTACAATTAGAGGACTTGACCTGATTTATATTTTCAGAGATTTCCTCTCAAATACAAAAATATTCATTCTTTTCAAGCCCACATGGCCACTTACTCAAACACAGACCATATGCTGGGACTCAAGTCGAATCTGTGTAAATTCCAAGCATATTGAGATCATACAAACTTCCTTATCCATCCACTATGCCATAAGGCTGGAAATCAACAAAAGTGTGATTAAAAAACAAGTGCAAAGAATTTGAGGATTAATAACTCTATTGCAAAAGGAGTTAGTAATGGCCCAGATCACAAATGAAATTAAGAAGTTTCTAGAAACCAAGAAGAATGAGAATACGATGTATCAAAACATTTGGGACACAGCAAAAGCAGTTATCAGAGGATGTTTGATAGCAATACACGTACATGTGAAAATGGAAGTATGAATTATTATTGATATGCTGGCACAAAACTTAAAGCAATTAGAGGAAAGTCAACAGGAAAATCTTACTAATAACAAAAGACAAGAAATCATAAAATTCTGGACTGAGATTTAGGAGCAGGAAATCCAGAGCACTGTGGGAAAAATAATGCAGCTTAAAGTTGGTTCTTTGAAAGGATTTACATAATCCACAGACCGATGGCAAATCTAACAAAAGAAAAGACAGAAAAAATTTCAATAGCAAGGATTAGGGATGAAACAGGGACCATTACAACAGACCTTAGTGAAAAAGAACTGAAACCTCAGAAGTAAAATCATCAGCATACAGACAACTGATCTTTGATAAGGAGCCAAATATATCAAATAGGGAGTGGATGCCCTCTTCAACAAGTGGTGCTGGAAAAAAATGCATATCTACCTGCAGAAAAATGAAGCAAGACCCTTATCTCATTCCATGCACAAGAATAAACTCAAGGTGGATCACAGACCTTGAGATAAAACCCCAAATTATTAGGGCCATCAACGTGGGAATTGGGACCAACCTGAGAACTTTGGTCTAGGGAATATATAGGCGATCAGAAATAGGGAAAGACACAAACACAGAGGAGTCACACATTGACAAGTGGGATATACTGAAGAAAAAACACCTGTGTACATCAAAAGTATTCATCGAGAGAGTAATAAAAGAGCCCACGGACTGGGAAAACATCTTCATCAATGACACATCAATGACCTTATTACTAAAATCTACAATACTCTGCTACCTTCCAAAAAGAAAAAAACTAATTGCCCACTAAGGAGGTGGGCAAAGGACCTAAACAGAAGTTTCACAAGGGCAGAAATCCAAATGGCCAATAAACATAGAGAAAATGTCCCCAATCATTAGCCATACAGAAATGCAAATTAGAACGACAATGAGATACCACTTAACATCCTCAAAGATAACCCAATTCAAAAAATCAGAAAGCAACAAGTGTCAGAGGGACTCTGGTGAGATAGGAACTCTCATCCACTTCTGATGGACCTGTGGTATGTAACGCCACTATGAAAATCAATTTGGCCATATCTAAAACAGATGGAAAATGAGCTACCATAAGACACAGCAATCCCCCTACAGGGCATATACCCAGAAGAGGCAAGAAACAAATCACGGCCAGACATCTGTGCTCCAATGTTCATCATGGCACAGTTCACAATTGCAAGGAGTTGGAAACAACCCAAATTTCCATCAACAGATGAGTGGATTAAAACAACATGGGACATACATACAATGGAGTGCTACGCGTCACTAAAAAACAATGAACGCATGAAGCAACTGGAGGAAATCATGCTAAGTGAAGTAAGCCAAGCAAAAAAGGACAAGTACAACATGAGTCCGCTGAGGTATGCTTTAAAAATGTAAAAGGGGCATAAGGAAAAAGCCACTGTATAAAACATTCATGGTGTGAGATCCAGGTAGTATGGACCACCAAGCCCTGAGGACAATATTCCTGCTCAGAGCAGCCAATGCATAGAGAGAACCATAGGGCCATCCCCACTATGAAACAAGA
>NW_022111369.1:19523451-19524353 GCF_000313985.2 Echinops telfairi | reverse complement strand
GACTTTTCTCCAGTTCTTTAATGCTTCCTCCCTCACTATCATGACCCTAATTCTTCCTTAAAATCCAGCTAGACCAGAGCAAGTACACAGGTACAGAAAAGAGCTTGCAACACAGAGAATCTAGGACAGATAAACCTTTTAGGACCAATAATGAGAGTAGCGCTACCAGGAGGATAAGCGGAAGGTAGGGAGAAATAAGGGCAACCAATCACAATGATCAATGATCAATATATAACCCCATTCCAGGGCAACAAACAACAGAAAAGAGGGTGAAGAGAGATAGTGGTTGGTGTAAGACATAAAAAAGAAAAATAATTTATAAATTATCAAGGGTTCATGAGGGAGGGAGGGTGGGAGAGGGGGGAAAGTGAGCTGATTCCAAGGACTCAAGTAGAAAGCAAATGTTTTCAAAACAATGACGGCAACATATGTACTAATATGCTTGAAACAATGGATGGATGTATGGATTGTCAAAAGAGCTGTAAGAGCCCACAATAAAAATAATTTTGTTAAATCTTTTTATTGGGGGCTCAAACAACTCATCACAAGCCATACATACATCCATTGTATATCAAGCACATTTGTACATTTGTTTCCCTCATCATTCCCAAAACATTTGCTTTCTACTTGAGCCCTTGGTATCAGTTCCTCATTTTTCCCCTCCTTCCCCGATCCCCCTCCTTCTTGAACCCTTGATGATTTATAAATTATTATTATTTTGTCATATCCTTACACTGTACAATGTCTCCCTTCACCCTCTTTTCTGTTGCCCATCCCCCACAGAGGAGGTTATATGCATATCCTTATAATCGGTTCCCTCTTTCTACCCCACCTTCCGTCCACCCTCCCACCAGTATTGCCACTCTCACTACTGGTCCTGAAGCGATCATCTGTCCTGGATT
>NW_022111369.1:19520347-19521569 GCF_000313985.2 Echinops telfairi | reverse complement strand
CATTCATGCACAGGCTGTGAATGAGCACAATGAAGTATTCTGGAATTTCCACTGTCCTCAATTTATCTGGTCAATTTCATAGCCACGAAGTTTAGATATTATCCTATCAGATGCAACATGTTGCTTCAAGATAGGTCTTAAAATGTTCTTTTTGCGGATTCGTGTGACCTCATTCATCCTTAATTTGTCATTCTCGGCAGAGCAAACCATATGGCTGAAACCTATTTACCATGGATAATGTAGATGGTATTTGAAACACTGGTGGCATAACTCGAACCTAACAGCAACATGCACACGGCTACAGTACTCACACTGATAGGTGAGTGGTGGCCTGGGCCTGCTAGAAACCATAAAGGAGAGCTCCAGTCGGAGAAGAGACCCTTTAAGTCTAAAAATTAAAAGACAAAGCAGACATTTTTCTGTGAGAGTGGTCATCTTATCTGATCCTCTATGTTTTGCAAGATATTATTTTATGATACTTTCCATTCTTAACCTTTTTGCTCCTTAATGTCCAAATTTGTAAGTGTACTTTAAGGTCCCTTCTACGTCTAACATGCTGTTATTTTAAGCAGTTACTCTTCTCCCAAATCCCCATTAATAAGATCTTTTCTACACTTTTGAGTGAAATTCTTGAAATATGTAACTCTACTCATAAATGGGCAAGCAAGAATATAAATACTTCAGAGTTTAAGATAATCCTAGAGTCATAAATAAAAATGGTCTAAGAGACTCTTTTAAAATGGCCTAAGGAGAATAATATTCTGGCTATTTAGCATGTGAAAATGACATTGAGGAATAAATTGTATGCTTTAAAAGAATAGTTTATCAAAGAGTATTCTGACTGAAAATTTTCTTTCTTAAGTGCCTTTTATAATTCTATATCCAAAAAAAACTTCTCAATTACATTTTCCCCATCATTCTGGTTTCAGCCAGCACCCTCTAATATGAAGATTATTAAAGTATACATAGCATCCCATAGTACTCTACCATAATTCCCAAATCTATTCTCCCTTAGTAAGTTAGACTTGTTTTTAATGCCAAAACTGACTATTGGCACTTTGCTTAAGATATAGAAAGCTGCAAATGTTAGAACAAATGTGGAATGTTCTTTTTCAGCCTTAGTGCATAAGGAAAGGCTCCAAACCTTTCAATGAACTAAAAGCTATAGGTACAGCAAGTGAAGTTTATTGAAATGAAAAATCTGTTTCCTGTAGGGTTAGTT
>NW_022111369.1:19516912-19518453 GCF_000313985.2 Echinops telfairi | reverse complement strand
GGTCTTGAGAAACCCTGAGCAAACAATTAGCTAGAGTGCACTGCACCTCGACTTGTGATGCATAGAAACTGTGAGGTAACGAATGGGTCCTTACCGCAGAATGGGTTTCTCAATTTATTTTAAGAAACCAAATTTGTGGTAAAATTTTATATCAGTGATAGCAAACGGAGAGAGATTATTGTTAATTTTTGTGTTATCCTATTCAATCTTATTTTCTATTTGTCCTCCATAGTAATCTTCCTCGAATTTGCATCTATTTTTTTTCATTGCCCAGGTTAAAACAACAGCTTAAATCTCATTATCATCTAAATAAATTTTGAAGTCATGTATATTGCATTGTTGTTCTTACTTGGTACCATTGAGTAAATTTTGTATCATAGACCCCCTGTACAAAAGAATGAAACATTGCCTGGTCCTGGGCCAGTCCTTGATAGGATAAAGCCTATTGTTGCAACCACTGTGACAACCCATCTCTTTGAGGACTTTCTCTTGTTGTAAATGTTAGATGCTAGCAAGTCAGTTCTGATTCATCCATCTAAAGTAGGGGATAACCCAAAGTCCTCCACCTCATCTTGCACCCACTTATCTCAATCCGGACCCTTTGATGGGGCCTGCGTCTTCCCCTCCCAACTATGGTCAGGGTGCTGGGGGAGGAGCGCAGGGAGGCTGTCCATCTGAGCAGGGCTGTCAAGTGGAGAGAAAGGAAGCATCGGAGGAGAGGGCATGCATATGTCGTTGTAATACTTTACTTGGTCTGTGCCACCTGCCTTTAAATTGCAGTTCTCTTACTTTATAATTTCTTCCAGTTGTTTTAGCTTCTCTACGTCCAAGAGAAAGGTTTGAAGTTTCAGGGTCTCTCTGACATCCAGTTGGGTCTTGCCTTCTTTTCCTGTCTTTTTAATGACCATTTGCTTTCTCATTCAGACTCCTGTCATTAGTGTTCAATGTGTCCAATCTCTTCTTGCGACAGTCTCTAAATTCAGGTGTGATGTAAGCAGGATCACATTTTGGTTCTCATGAAATTGCTTTGTTTTGTTTCACTTTTAACTCGATGGCCTCCTCCACTGTCTTCCACTGTCCTTTTTCGAACTGATGGTAATGAGCGGGGGTGCTCAATATGTCAATCGCAATCTACTAGTCGGTCACAAATGTAGTGTGGGCAGATCGCATGGCATTAAAAAATAGATGTAGTAAGTCTATCATCAATCCTGTCACTTAATTGATTTAAAGCCCAGCCACTCAGATGCAATCTCAGGTGTCAAATCCATGCGTAAACAACTGTGCAAAGTGCAGCAAAACTGGCAAGCTAAGTTATTGCCACTTTTTAGACCTTGTTTTTTTTTTCTCTCTTAAAGTTTAAGAAAGGGTATTAAAATGAATGGGAGAGCTGTACCAAAAAAGAAGACAAAAACGTATCACTTTCATACGGAACGGGAGATTTTGACACTACAAGCCAACATTCTGCTGAAGTCCAGAGCACATGAACAGTTCTGGAACTTACTCGCAGAGGGAAAGTACCCAAACATGAGAAAATGTGCTAC
>NW_022111369.1:19513974-19515344 GCF_000313985.2 Echinops telfairi | reverse complement strand
CAAGACTTTATATGACTTAGGCTCTGTTTAATGGCCCCCCACCCTCTGTTCTCTAGCATCTCCTTGTACTTTTGTTTCTATATATACTGAATTATTTATGTTCAAAAAATTTACAAAGCAAAGAAAACTTTGTACATGGTTAGCACAGTGTGGAATAACTCTTCTTCAATCCTCTATTTCTTAGCCTTTAGGATTTAGTTTTAATATTATTAGAAAAGCCTTTGGTCTTTCTGGGCTGAGTTATGTAGTCTGCCTATGTTTACCCTTATAACAATGCCTATCATTATTTATTACAATTGATTATATTTTTCACATCTGCCTATAGCCTGAAAACTACAGGAGATTTATTGTTTTATTCTTAATTATAGGTTAATCAAGGACTACGAAATATATGTTCAATTAATACAGTGAATAACAAAAATGCACAAACAGAATATTAAATAACCTAGTGATATGAGACATATCAGAAGATAAGAGTAAAGGTGATAGTAAGCAGCTACTTAATTTTTTGAGATTGAAAATATTTTTTCTGCCTTTCTAATATCTAGGAATATGATCATTTGAGTAATTTTAGAGTGGCTTTAAATTTGCTAGAATTGACATCAAAAATATTTTCCCAAAGAGTGTATCTGAGAACATGTTTATTATTTGAGGGTTAGATACGCTCCATTGGGAACAAAATATCAAATTTTCAATTTCATTACAGTTTCTTCATCATAGTCTATCTCTGTATTCCTACAGCCTTTCAATCCAAAAAGTTTGTCACAGTACCCTCCAAGAGCCAGCATGTTGTTGAGTACAGTTGAGTTGGTTCTATTTCATAGCAACCCTATAAACCCCACCCCCACCCCCAAAAATTGACTTGGTCCTTTGCCATCCTCACAATTTGAGAACAAGGGTTGTAGTCACTCTGTCAATCAGCACATGGAGTGCCTTTCTCATTTTTTCTGACCCTTGACATTGTAGAGTTTGGTGTCCTACTCTGGGAACTAGTCCACCCTGATGACGTGCCCAAAATATATGTGATTAGGAATCACCATTCTCACTTTTAAGAGGCATACTTGTACTTTTTCTAAAAAAGATTTTTTTATTCTGACAGTATACTCAATATTCTTCTCCAGTACCATAATTAATTCATCAATTCTTCCTTTAGTCATTGTCCGGCTTTTATATACATGAGCCAATTAAAAATACCGTGGTTGTGTTCCAAGATGTGAATGTAACATGCCGGCATGGAGTAGGGAAACAATGGAGAGGTCTGAAGGGCCGGCCCCAAACCCAACTATGTGGACAGCTGCCCCTCCCCCCAGAAGAATTTACTTCAGAGGACAGCACTGAAGCTGCAGCTCAGGGAGAGGGACATGTCTGAT
>NW_022111369.1:19505719-19512154 GCF_000313985.2 Echinops telfairi | reverse complement strand
TAAGATATGACAAAATAATAATTTCTAAATTATCCAGGGTTCATGAGGAAGGGGGGAGTGGGGAAGGAGGGGGGAAATGAGGAGCTAATGCCAGGGCCTAAGTGGAGAGCAAATGTTTTGAGAATGATGAGGGCAATGAATATATAAATGTGCTTTACACGATTTATGTATGGATTGTGATAAGAGTTGTATGAGCCCCTAATAAAATGATTCAAAAAAAATACCGTAGTTGAAGCAGACATACCTTACTGCTTAAAGTGGCACCTTGCTTTCTAATACTATATTTAAAAAATATTTTGTAGTAGATTTGCTTGATGCAATATGCCATTAACTGACTGCTGCTTCCATGGATGTTCATTGTGGATGAAATGAAATCTTTGACAACTTCATTATATTCTCTGTCGTGCTGTTGCTTATTTGTCAAAGTACAAGGATTTTTGTTTTCTTAAGGTTGAGACACCTTGCCTGCTGAAAAGTGAGGAAGATTCACAGAACTTGCTGGGTAAATCTGCTACACAAGACCTAGAGTATTGAAAATCAAGGTTGTTTTCTCTCAGAACTAAGGTACCCCTGACCCAATCCGTGGTATTTTCAGTTGCCTCAGATGCACGTGGAAGTTGACACTGAGTAAGGAAGCCTGAAGAGCTGATGCATTCGGATTGTGGTGCTGGAGAAGAGCACTGAAATCACCGTGGGCTGCCAAAAGACAAATAAATCTGTCTTGGAAGAAGTAAAGCCAAAGAACTCTTTAGAGGCAAAAAATTCGAGATTCAAGTCTTACATACTTTGGATATGTTGTTAGGAGAGACCAGTCCCTGAATAAAGACATCGTTCTTGATAAAGTAGAGGGGCAGTAAAAAAGAGAAAGGCCCTTGACAAGATGGATTGAAACAGTGGCTGCAACAATGGGCTCAAGTATAGGAACAATGTGAGGATGGTGCAGGACTGGGCGGTGTTTTGTTCTGTGCACAAAATCACTATGGATCAGAACACCTCAGTGCCATATAACAGCAATAACAGTGCTGAAGTGTAATCCCTATTGAAGGCTATAATCTTCAATCTGCATCAGAAACTACTTCAAGTCCTCTTGGCTTTCATCCAGTAAGGCAATTTTATCTGCATATCACATGTTGTTGATGAGACTTCCTCCAATCCCAATCCTGCATTCTTCTTCCTGTAATGCAGCTTCTCTCAGCACACAGATTGAATGAGTACAGTGAAAGAATACAATCCTGACACACATTATTTCTGATATTAAACCATTCTACATTTCCTTGTTCTGTTTTAACAATTGCCACTTGTTCTATGTATAGGTTCTGCATGAACACCATTAAGTATTCTGGAATTCCCATTCTTCATAATGCTGTCCATAATCTGTTATGAATCACACAGTCAATTACTGTTGAAAAGTCAAAAGGACAAACATCTTTCTGATATTCTCTGCTTTCAGCTAAGATACATCTGGCACCAAGAGTGAGATCTCTCATTTAATGTACTCTTCTAAATCCAAAGTGAATTGCTGGTACTTCCTTGTGGATGTACTGTTAAACCTTTTTAAAATTTGTCTTCAGCAATATTGTACTGGCATGTGATAAAGATGATATTGTGCAACAAATTCCTCATTCTGTTGGACCATCTTCCATTGCAATAGACACAAATGTGGATTTCACCCAGTTTGTAGTCCAGACAGCTGGATCACAAATCTCTTGGTATAGACAAGGGAGTGGCTCAAGTGCTTCATCAGTTTGGTAAAATATATCGATTGTTATTCCATCAATGTCACGAGCCTTTTGTGTGTGTGGGGGTTTGCAGTGCTTTCAATTCAACTCGGTCTTCTTCCATCAATGCTATCCTTTCCTGATCATATGCTATATCCTGAAATGGCTGAATATCAGCCAGTTCTGCTTGGCACAGTGACTCTGTATTCCTTCCATCATATTTGCATTCTCCCTGCATCATTTACCATGTCACCAATAGAATCCTTCAGTGTGTACTTCAAGGCTTGTTGTTCTTTTTCCTTTAATTCTTTTAACTTGAGAAATACTGAACATGTCCCTCCCTTTTGTTTTTTTTATTCTGACTTCATACATTTTATTAAAATACTTAAAACTGTCTTCCTGATCCACACTTTGAAATATCCTGTTCATGTTTTACTTTATCATTTTGAAAAACAGTTTGAGAATCTCTTCTAAAATGCATTTTGGTCTTTCTTATCTTTTTAAGTCCTTTTTATTTATTCATGTGTGAGGTGCTTAATGTCATCCCACATCTTATCTGGTCTTCAGTCGCTGATGTTTTATGTGTCAAATCTAGCCTTGAAATGGCCAATGGATTCACAGTGATATTCTCAAAGTCATACTTCTGCCCTCAGGTACTTTTAAAAATTATCTTCAGCTTACCTGGAACTTGCATATGAGCAATTAATGGTCTGTCCCACGGTTGACTCCTGAATTTGTTCTGACTGATAATAGTAAGTTCCTTCATTGTCTCTTCAACAGATCTAGTTGATTAGATTCATGTGTAACCACTGAAAATTATGACCCAGCCAACAGACATATAATTTAACCACCACAGCCAGCCTTACTCTCATCTTATAATTCAACATTCATCACTTCTAGATATATGTCATTAATACACAAAAGTAATTGGCTAGTAGATTTTTAACATTGTTGTAAATGTGAAATGTCAGATAAAGAGCTTGTTGATAAATAAAGAGCAGGGTATATTAATTCCTTTTTTAAAAGAGTAAAAAGCCGACTAGTGATATATCAAAGAAGCCCTCTACAGTTCTGGGAGGCTAAGACTCATCAAATACTATGCCAGTAAGAATTATTTTACACGAGCTTAAAAATTATAAAGACATTCAAAACTGGAATGATAAGATTAGTTTAAAAGGTAACTCATGTTTTATACAGAATTTTCAAAATTAATATCACTCTGTCTTAATTGTATCCATGTAGATAAGTGAATGAAAGGATTAATATATTCATATCTTATTCATGTATTCATCACAGCAAACTGTGAATTAAATTATCGAGTTCTGCTTTGAATGTCTCAGAGAAACAATGCACTAATACTCATACTGAATTGTGGATAAGGTTACTGAACTATTAGTTAGGAATTATAATGCAATGCACTTTCACAAAGAACACAGACAAGTGTGCCCTCAGAAGACATGGAGCTCTTACTAAATGTCCATTCCAATTTCTGATTCAGATAAGAAACAGTGCACATAATACTAGGGAACTGATTTCTACAGAAACTCTCATTGTAATACTCATGAAGATAATAGCAGAATTCATATAGTAACTGCTATAATATCATGCTGTTTTTCATTTGATTAAAAGGTTCTCAGCATGGAATTATTAAACTACTTTAAAGTCAAATGACAAAAACTTTCTTCCATATATTGCCATTATGCTTGAACTTAATTTTATAATAGTTTCACTCACTAAAGCCTAGATAGCAAGTTAGCCAATGATTCAAATTTTCAAATGTGCATGCCTAAATAATGAAAAGAGTCTATAATAAAAGCATTTGAATATCTAATTAATATATTATATAGAATAGGAAATCCGAGTTTTAAAATAAGTATTACATAGATAAGTGAATTTTAAATGAAAGATTATTTAATCAAGTATCTTAATCTTTATTGTGATATGGATCTCAAAATGCCATCTTATCCTCCATCCTTTAAAGGTAACATTGCTTTGTCTTTACTATTTGTAGATTTTGAATTGTTTATGAATACTTCTTTAAAAAAAATTCATCACCATCTAGTTCAGTGATCCATTTGGGGATCAAATAACCCATTCACAGAGGTTCCCAGATTCATAAAAGTAGCAAAATTACAGTTATGAAGTAGCAACAAAAATAATTTTATGTTTGGGAGGGTCACCACCACATTAGGACCTGTATGAAAGGGTCGTGGCATTAGGAAGGTTGAGAACCATTAAATAGAACCACCATAGTTCAATTCCACTCATAGTAACCGCCATAGGACAGGGAATAACTGCTCCTACCCCTGTGGTAATGGTAGGATTGGGCTGATTCCCATTGATTCTTCAGAACCAATGCCTAATTTTTTGTTGAGTTCGGCAAATTGGTCGTTAAAAGTGGCACTTGTAATCAGGGCTCTCTCTAAGGTGGCTAGCTGGGCAGAAGCCCAATGGAGAAATCACAGATTTGCCTTCCTTACTCTGATCAATAGCATAAGTGCCCATAGTATATCTTTTGATAGCTGGGCACCATCTGCTTTCTTCACCACATTTACTTATGCACCCATTTTGTCTTGAGCAATCATGTCAGGAGGGTAAGCATCACAGAATTCCAGGTTGTTAGAACAAAGTATTCTGGCATTGAGGGAAAGCTTGAGCAGAGGCCCAAAGTCCATCCACCTCCTCAGTGTATTGCCATAAAAATATATGTACATAGGGTAATACCTCTATTTTTATGAATTAATATATTTACATAAGTGCACACCTATAATTATAGCCCTATCCATAGCTTTGCTTCCTATATCTTTCCTCTGTTTCCTTTTACCTTCCTCCTGCCCCACAATCAGGCTCACCCTTCTTCTGCCTCTTAGTAATCCCTCTCAGCTAGATTGCTGTTACTCCAATACCAGCAGGATCTCTACTACCTGTTGTTGCTTTTAATTCCCTATTGGTCACCTGTCTATGCCACTGTTTGCTCACCGCTCCTTTCCTCACCTCCTCCCCATACTGGCACACCAAGCCCTGGGGATGACATCCCTGCATGGAGCTGATAAGGCACAGAGAAGACTGTAGGGCCAACCACAGCTCAAGACATGATGTCTCCTCGCTGGAGCACACTGGGAGGGAGGACAATACTGCAAACACACTGCAGGGAGTGAGTTCAGTCTGACCACCCCCACATTGGGGTGAACCAAGAAGGAAACACAACAGATCAGCAACGGGAGCAAAGCCAAGCTACAAAACCCATGAGGGGCCCCCAAAATAAACCTCAGTCTACGTGGTGGGGCAGTTCCTGGAACCCCCAAGGACTGGTGGGGAGAAGTCATAAAGGTGAGAAGACAGACCTGGAATTATGTATGCTTTTATGTTTGCTTGTAGGGGGGTTTTCTTTTTGGTTTTGTTTTTTCTCTTTTTATTCAATCTTTTTGTTTTGTCTCTATTACTGTTGCTTTGCCTACCTATATAAGATAGGCATGGGAAGCAAGCCAGAGGAGAAAGCAATGGACCGACAAGGGGTTTGTGGGGAGGGGGGAGGAGGCGGGGAATTTGGCAATTCTTTAAAGTGTCCAAATGGCTGAAAACATGGTCAGAACAGTGGCTTCAAAATATGCTCAGAGGAGAGAAATCGCCTGTTTCTAATATAACAAACACAATGACTATTGTCTAATTGGCCTGTTTTTAAAGAGATAAAAATCCTACTCCTATAGTGAAAAGACGGTTAAGGATAAATCACACAACTGGTGATGTTTGGAAACAAGTGAGGAATATTGCAAGTAAGGACGCCAATGAAAAAGCAATATAGAAATATCTTAACAGTTTTATTATTGAATTATGGCAACATATGTACAAATATGCTTTATAAAATTGATGGCTGGATTGTTATGAATTGCAAGAACCCCCCAATAAAATGATCTTTTAATTTAAAAATTGTATTATATCTGTCAGGTATTATTTAATATTTTAAATTAATATTTTAAAACTCTTTCTTATAATATAATTTTTATACCTCTTTTATTGGTCTTTTTAAAGTATTAATTGTCTAAATAATAACCTACTTTTCCATATATCTTATTCTATCTAAATGGTCCTTTGGGCAACAAACTGGTGGTAAAATATTTAAATCCCACCACTACCCTATGGGTTTCTGAGACCATAACTCTTTACCAGAGTAGAAAGTCTGTTCTTTCTGAGCAGAATGGTTGTGGATTTTGAACTGCTGACTTTGAGGTTACTAGTGCAACACCTAACCACTATGCCACCAGGGTTCCTATGCAAGTGAACCTAGATGACCAAAATAAGGCAGGAAAACATGGAAACAACATGGGCAATGTCTACACTGATGCCTAATTCTAATTCAGATACAAGTTGAAATCTTGTAAAATTATTCTCCAGCTTTCAAATTGTGAGAAGCTTTGACTTCCTATGAGAATCCCTAATTTATTTTCTACACTCATGAGGAAATTTGTTTCCTGAAAACAATCTGATCTCTACCTATTGTCTGGAACTAGACTTACAGGTTTAGATAGAAAATTTTTTCATTTTAAAGGAAGATGTAGGTAGATGCCATGGAATGAAATTCTGTGATAGATTTTTGAGAATTAAAAATAAATCTTCCATGGGTGATCAGGTAGAGGCAAAAAACAGGATGATAAACCATATGTCACTTCAAAAATAATAGTATAAGTAAATAAACTTCATTCACAGTTTATTTAACTAA
>NW_022111369.1:19497777-19503990 GCF_000313985.2 Echinops telfairi | reverse complement strand
ACCCCTACACTCTTAATCCTTAAATTGATACCAGATTAGGTGACCACCATACTGTCTCTTCCCCATTTAATGTCTTTTGGCCTTTTATCAAAGATCAATTGTCTGTAAGTGGATGTAATTATTTCTGGGTTCTCTATCTATTGTTGTACCAGTACCAGGTTGTTTTGACTATTATTGTTTTATAATGAGTTTTGAGGTCGAGAAGTCAGCGGCCTCCTACTATGTTCTTTTCTTAAGTGGTGCTTTGCTTAACCTGAGTATGTTCCCTGTCCATATAAAGTTGAGGATTAGTTTTTCAATTTCTTTACTGAATGATGTTTACTGAGTGAAGTATTTCATGTTTTGTGTGGCTATTATTAATGATATTATTTTCTTGATTTCCTTTTCAGAGCTCGCTTACTTCATATACAGGAATCAATTGATTTTTTGTAAGTTGGATTTAGAAGTTGGTCTGCCACACTGTTGAATCTTTCAATTATTTCCCATAGCTTTCTTGTCAAGTCTTGGGTGTTTTGTATGTACAGAATCATATTGTTTGCAAATAAAGAGCATTTTCCTCTTTCTTTGCCAATTTGAATGCCTTGAACATATATCTGTTGTCTGATATATCTATCTAAGAGTTCCAGCACATTATTGAATAAGAATGATGGATAATAAAGGGCCTTCTTGTCTAGTTCCAGTTGGGAAAATGAATGTTTTCAGTTTCTCCACATTGAGCAGGGTGTTGGCCACTGGTTTGTGTACACGGCACCAGGACTTTCTTAAGATGTGACTCTAGATGGATGCAAACCACCAGCATTTCAGTTAGCTGCCAAGTGCATTACTCCTTTGTACCACCCAGGTCTGTCATATATGTGATTGTGTGTATGTACAGGTAAATGTACATATATAATATTATGTATTGTTATATTATCATATTAAATATAAATATATATCACCAAGATGTATAACTATATATACATAAATATAAATATGTATCACTAACAAATTATGTAAGGATGAGGTAAATAAACAGTGCAGACAAAAGTTATATGAAGACATTCATTTTAGCCTCCTTCTAGTGTTGCTTTCCTTTGCAGAGGCTAGAAATCTATAAACAACATTTTTTTCTAGATTTCCATGCTGATGTAGTTCTGAATACAGTTTGATTTTTCATCAGTCAGATGTACGTCTACAAAATATGAATTCAGAATAGGGCTAAGCAAGAAGAGCTGGCACTAGGCAATGATTTTATGACATACACCATAGCAGAGGAATGAGATATTTAGGGCTAGGCATTGTTAGGGTATGGAAGTTGCTAGAAGTTCTAAACCACCAGCCATTTCTGCTCAGTTCTTAAAAGGTGGTTATGAGTAGGAATTGACATGATGGCAGTGAATTTCGTTTTTTTATTGGATTTTCCTAGAAAATGCACTTCATGCCTGCTTTTCCAACACTCCAAATGGATTTTTTGGGCATTTATTTGGTTAAATATCCTTTATTATTTGAAATAGCTAAAGTAGTTTATTGTCTACAACTTGAGTCTAGCCAATATATCATAGATATTAGAAGCAGTACCTAGTTGGAAGGTGAAAAGTAATGATTTAAATATATGAGTAAAAATAATTTTGAAAGAAGGACAGTTTCTGTATAAAGAGAAATAAAAAGAGAATACGGAAGCAAAGATTTGGAAATAAAACTAAGTCCAAAAGCCCAGGGGTATCATACTGTGAAGAGGAAAATTAGAAAGGATGAGACAGCCG
The DNA here is from genome assembly GCF_000313985.2 of Echinops telfairi. Lineage (NCBI taxonomy): Eukaryota > Metazoa > Chordata > Mammalia > Afrosoricida > Tenrecidae > Echinops > Echinops telfairi. Next base: position 19,502,248 of record NW_022111369.1, on the reverse strand, counting down.
ATGGAAGTTTTATTGGGAAACAGGTCAATTCTTTAGAATGAAGAAGGGTATAATCTGAAAAAGATTATATGATTTTCATCTCTAAAAAAGAGAAGAAAACAGAACCTTACAAAAATATTATAGAACAGAATACTAATACAAAAGAATAATAAGATTCTGGTTAGGGTGGAAGAAAAGATAGCACAGAATAAGATTAGCGTAGGATAAAATGTGGCTGTTCTAAACACATATAGGAATGGGGCAAAGATGAGTGCCAGTGTGTCATCTCAAAATATTCTGATAAAAGAGGAGACAGTGGTCAAAAAACTGAACTAAAGTCCATATTACTAGGTGCACTGAGTAAGCAGTCTCTTCTGAGTCTCTATATTTGTGTCAATCTTTCCATGTACCCAGTCTCCCTGTTTCTTAGGGACATTTCCATTAGAATTCACTTTTGATACTGAAAATAGACCTTTGTTATGATGTCCCAAGAAATCCATTAAAATCAAGTTCCATGCTGATTCCTAACAAGCATATAGGACAAAGCAAAATGGCCCATAGGGTCTCCAAAGCTGTTATCATTCCAAAAGCAGACTGCTTCATCTTTCTCTCCAAGCAGTTGGCGAGTACCAACCACTAGCCTTTCAGATAGCTTCTAAGTGCTTAGCTACCGCACCACTAGAAAGTCTTTGGTCTCAAGTGGACACATTGAAAACAACATAAAATTACTCTAACTTCACACATGAGCAATAGTTTAGGATTAATATTAACCCTAAAATTTCATGAAGCTGGTAGATTTTTTTCTATGAACTACAAGCACTTTCCCTACCCCTATCTATTTCCCAAGAATCAGCATTCATTAAAAAAATAGTGTGTTATTTCACCTATACTGTGGTGACATGTGTGTTGCTGTGAGGCTAGACGCTATGTCACTAGTATTTCAAATGCCAGTAGGGTCACCCAGAGTGAACAGGTTTCGGCAGAGTTTCCAGAACAAGAAGAGACAAGGAAGAAGGACTTGTCTGCCTACTTCAGAGAAAGAAGCCACTGAAAATCTTATGCATAGCTTCAAAGTATTTTCAAACACTGAAAGCCTAAACAAAGAAAGCAGAACATTGTTGGAGATACTGCCAGCAGATGGGCCTCACAGGTCCAGGGGTATTCGACATGCGACTGAAGAGGAGTTGATTTCTTGGAGAGAAATTGACTATAGGAAACTGAGTGAGTGGAGCCTATGAGATCTTCATTTGCTGATGGGCACGACTCAAGGTAAAAAGCAACAGCTACAAAAATCTAATGGTTGGAACTTGGACTATGTGAAGTATGAATTTAGGAAAATTGGAAGTGATCAAAAATGAAATGGAATGCATGAAGATTGATATCATAGGCATTGGTGAGAGAAATAGATTGATATTGGCCATTTTGAATTAGAAAACCATATGATTTACTATGACAAGCATAGCACAATCAAGACGAATGGTATGATATTCATTGGCAAAAAGGACATTACAAAATCAATCATGAAGTACTATGCTATCTATGATCAGATTATATATATCTGCCTTCAAGGAAATGCAATCAATGCAACTATTATTCAACTTACTGCACCAACCATAAAATCTAGTGATGAAGAAATTGAAGAATTCTACCAATGACATCATTTGGAAATTGATCGAGCATGCAAGCAAGATGCATTGATCATATTGGTGATTGGAATGCAAAAGTTGAAAACAAAGAGGAAGGAATAGTAGTTGGAAAATAGAGATTTGGTGATAGAAATTATGCTGCGGATCACATGATAGGATTTTGCAAAACCAATACATATAGCAAATACATTTTTTCAACAACACAAACAGTGTCTACATAGATGGGATTCCCCAGATGTCATACCTACAAATAAAATTGGCTAAATCTTTGAGCAGACAATGGAGAAGCTCCATATCAGCAGCTAAGACCAGGGACCAATTGTGGCATAGACCATTAATTTCTTATATGTAAGTTTGGTATGAAACTAAAGGAAATTAAAACAAGTTTCACTGGAGCTAAAATATGGTATTGAGTCTATCCCAACTGAATTTTTGAGAACATTCCAAGAACAGATTTGACACATTGAACACTAATTACAGAAGACCTGCTGAGCTGTGGGAAGACATCAAGACCATCATTCATGAAGAAAGCAAAAGGTCATCAAAAACACAGGCAACAAAAAAAAGAATCAAAGTAGATGTCAGAAGAGACTCAGAAACTTAATTTAAATCATAGAGTACATAAAGCAAGTGAAAGAAAGGATGAAGTCAAGGAGCTGAATAGAAAATTTCAAAAGGCAGCTCAAGAAGACAAAGGCAAATATTATAATGAAATGTACAAAATACAAAACCAAAAGGGAAGAGCATGCTCAGCAGATCTGAAACTGAAGAAACTCAAGAAAAAATTCAAGCTTCAAGTTTCAATCTTAAAAATGATGTAGGCAAAATAGTGAATGATTCAGGAAGCACGAAGAGAAGATGGAAATAATACACAGAGTCACTGCACCAAAATGAACTAGTGGACATTAAGCAAGACCAATGGTACTGAAGGAAGACGTTTGAACTGCACTGAATGCAATAGCAAAAAACAAGGCTCCAGAAACTGATAGAATACTAATTGAAATATTTCAGCAAGCTGAGAGATGCACTGGAAGTTCTCACTCATCTATACCTGGAAATTTGGAAGACAGCTATGTGGACAACTGACTGGAAGAAATTAAGATGTGTGCCCTTTCCAATGAAAGGTGACCCAACAGAATGATCAAACTATAAAACAGTATCATGGATATCACACACAAATAAAATTTTGCTTAAGATCATCCAACAACAATTGCAGCAGTACATTGACAAGGAACTGCCAGAAGTTCAAGTTGGATTCAGAAGATGTTATGGGACAAGGGATATCATTGTTAATTTCAGGTGGATCTTGGCTCAGACAGAGAATACCAGAAAGATATTTACTTGTGTTTCATTGACTATGCAAAGGTATTCGACTGCATGGGTAATAATAAATTGTGGATAGCCTTGCGAAGAATTGAAAATCCAAAACACTTCATCGTGCTAATTCAGAATTTGTACATGGATCAAGGGGTAGTTGCACAAACAGAACAAGAAATACTGCCTGGTGTAAATTTAGGAAAGGTGTGTGTCAGAGTTTTATCCTCTCACCGTACTCATTTTATATGTATACTGGACAAATCATAATAGAAACTGGATTATATCAAGAAGAGTGCAGTATCAGGATCAGAGGGAGGCTTATTAAAACCTGCCATATGCAGATGATACAAGCCTGTTTACTGGGCCTGGAAGAATTGAAGCCCTGGCTGACGAAGATCAAGGATTTTAGCCTTCAGTTTGGATTATAACTCAGTGTAAGGAAGTCCAAAAGCCTCACAACTGGACCAGAAGTTAACATAATAACTAATGGAGAAAAGGCTGAAATTGGCAAGGACTCTGTCTTCCTTGGATCCATAATCAATGTTCATGTCAGCAGCAGTCAAGAGATCTAAAGTTGTATTCCATTAGATAAATCTGCAGCACAAAACTTCTTTAGAGTATTGAAGAGCAAGGATGTTACTTTGAGGACTAAGTTGTGCCCGACCCAAACCATGGTATTCTCCATTGTAGCATATATATGTGAATATTGGACGTTGAATAAAGAAGACCATAGAAGAATAGATGAATTTGAATTGTGGTGCTGGTGAAGAATATTGAAAGTAGCATGAACTACTAAAAGGACAAATTGAACTGTATTGGAAGAAGACCAGAGTGCTCCTTAGAGGCAAGTATGGCAAGACTTCATATTACATACTTTAGACTTATTGTCAGGAGAGACAAGTCCCTGGAGAAGGATATCATGTTTGTAAAGTGGAGGGGTGGTGAAAAAAGAGCAAGGCCCTCTATGAGAGTGAATGGCATGGTGGTGCTTCAACGGGCTCAGGCATAGGAACAATTGTGAGGCTGGCAAAGATCTGTGCAGTGTTTCATTCTCTTGTGCATAGGTCACTATGGGTTGGTTCTGACTCGATAGCACCTACTAACACCTATTGCATAACATACTGATTGTTGTTATTGCCGTTGTTGTTAGGTGCCATCAAATTGATTCCAAATGACAATAAGCCCATCTACAATAGAATGAAACACCACCCCATCCTGTGCCATCCGCACAATTGGTCATAAGTTTGAGCCCATTTTTGTAACCACTGTGTCAATCCATCTTCTTAAGGGTCTTGGTCTTTTTTGTTGTCTCTCTACTGTATAAACATGATGTACTTTTCCAGAGACTGATCTTTCATAATAACATGTCCAAGGTACATTGGACAGAACCTACCATTCTTGCCTCTAAGGAGAATACAGCTGCATTTCTTCTGAGCCAGATTTGTTTGTTTTTTGGCAGTCCATGGCACTTTCAATATTCTTCACCAGCACCATAATGCAAGTGCAGTGATTCTTCATCAGTCTTCCGT
>NW_022111369.1:19495247-19497677 GCF_000313985.2 Echinops telfairi | reverse complement strand
CAAGGCTCCAGAAACTGATAGAATACTAATTGAAATATTTCAGCAAGCTGAGAGATGCACTGGAAGTTCTCACTCATCTATACCTGGAAATTTGGAAGACAGCTATGTGGACAACTGACTGGAAGAAATTAAGATGTGTGCCCTTTCCAATGAAAGGTGACCCAACAGAATGATCAAACTATAAAACAGTATCATGGATATCACACACAAATAAAATTTTGCTTAAGATCATCCAACAACAATTGCAGCAGTACATTGACAAGGAACTGCCAGAAGTTCAAGTTGGATTCAGAAGATGTTATGGGACAAGGGATATCATTGTTAATTTCAGGTGGATCTTGGCTCAGACAGAGAATACCAGAAAGATATTTACTTGTGTTTCATTGACTATGCAAAGGTATTCGACTGCATGGGTAATAATAAATTGTGGATAGCCTTGCGAAGAATTGAAAATCCAAAACACTTCATCGTGCTAATTCAGAATTTGTACATGGATCAAGGGGTAGTTGCACAAACAGAACAAGAAATACTGCCTGGTGTAAATTTAGGAAAGGTGTGTGTCAGAGTTTTATCCTCTCACCGTACTCATTTTATATGTATACTGGACAAATCATAATAGAAACTGGATTATATCAAGAAGAGTGCAGTATCAGGATCAGAGGGAGGCTTATTAAAACCTGCCATATGCAGATGATACAAGCCTGTTTACTGGGCCTGGAAGAATTGAAGCCCTGGCTGACGAAGATCAAGGATTTTAGCCTTCAGTTTGGATTATAACTCAGTGTAAGGAAGTCCAAAAGCCTCACAACTGGACCAGAAGTTAACATAATAACTAATGGAGAAAAGGCTGAAATTGGCAAGGACTCTGTCTTCCTTGGATCCATAATCAATGTTCATGTCAGCAGCAGTCAAGAGATCTAAAGTTGTATTCCATTAGATAAATCTGCAGCACAAAACTTCTTTAGAGTATTGAAGAGCAAGGATGTTACTTTGAGGACTAAGTTGTGCCCGACCCAAACCATGGTATTCTCCATTGTAGCATATATATGTTATGCATATATATGTGTGAATATTGGACGTTGAATAAAGAAGACCATAGAAGAATAGATGAATTTGAATTGTGGTGCTGGTGAAGAATATTGAAAGTAGCATGAACTACTAAAAGGACAAATTGAACTGTATTGGAAGAAGACCAGAGTGCTCCTTAGAGGCAAGTATGGCAAGACTTCATATTACATACTTTAGACTTATTGTCAGGAGAGACAAGTCCCTGGAGAAGGATATCATGTTTGTAAAGTGGAGGGGTGGTGAAAAAAGAGCAAGGCCCTCTATGAGAGTGAATGGCATGGTGGTGCTTCAACGGGCTCAGGCATAGGAACAATTGTGAGGCTGGCAAAGATCTGTGCAGTGTTTCATTCTCTTGTGCATAGGTCACTATGGGTTGGTTCTGACTCGATAGCACCTACTAACACCTATTGCATAACATACTGATTGTTGTTATTGCCGTTGTTGTTAGGTGCCATCAAATTGATTCCAAATGACAATAAGCCCATCTACAATAGAATGAAACACCACCCCACCCTGTGCCATCCGCACAATTGGTCATAAGTTTGAGCCCATTTTTGTAACCACTGTGTCAATCCATCTTCTTAAGGGTCTTGGTCTTTTTTGTTGTCTCTCTACTGTATAAACATGATGTACTTTTCCAGAGACTGATCTTTCATAATAACATGTCCAAGGTACATTGGACAGAACCTACCATTCTTGCCTCTAAGGAGAATACAGCTGCATTTCTTCTGAGCCAGATTTGTTTGTTTTTTGGCAGTCCATGGCACTTTCAATATTCTTCACCAGCACCATAATGCAAGTGCAGTGATTCTTCATCAGTCTTCCGTATTCAGTGCCCAACTTTCACATGCATGTGAGGTCATTGAAAATACCATTACTTGCGTCAGGTACACCTTAGTTCTTAAAGTAACCACTTTGCTTTTCAACACTTTAAAGAGCTCTTCCGGAACAGATTTTCTCAGTGCAGTACATCATTTGATCTCTTTACTGCTGTTTCCAAGCAAGAAGAAACACTTGACAACTTCAATGCTTTCTCTGTTCATGTTACCTATTGGTCCAGTTGTGAGGATTGGTATTCCTTACATTGAGTTGTAATCCATACTGAAGGCTGCAATCCTTGATCTTCATCAGCAAGGGCTTCAAGTCCTATTAACTTTCAGCAAACAAGGTTGTGTCTTCTGAATATCTCAGGATGTTAATAAGCTCTCTTCCAATCCTGATGCCACATTATTTTTCATATAATTCAGCTTCTTTAATGATTTACTCGACATACAGATTGAATAAGTGTGATGACAGGATATGACCCTGATGCACACCTTTTCTGTTTTTAAACCATGCAGCATTCCCTTTTTATATTCACAT
>NW_022111369.1:19486947-19493752 GCF_000313985.2 Echinops telfairi | reverse complement strand
TATATATATATAAGTTGTGGCAATACTGTTTTGATAAAATATACTTTAAGGCAATTTCCAGCAAAAGAGACAAAGAACATTATATGATTATTAAAGAATCAACTGATCAAAGGCATATAACCATAATAAATAAATATACACCCAATGAAAGAGACTCATAATACATAAATCAAACTCTAACAATATTGAAGAGAAAAACAGAAAACTCTAAAACAATAGTAGGTGGCTTTGATACACTACTTTGATGAAAGACAGAATAAACAGCCCTAAACAACAGAATCAACCAACCTGTCTTCATAAGCATAGTCAGAACATTCCCCCTAACAAAAGCACAATATATATTCTTTTCCACCACATATGAACAGTCTCAAGAATAGACCATTTGTTGGACCACCAAACTAGCCTAAGAAAATTTAAAAACAATGAAATATTGCAAAGCATCTTCTCTGATCACAACGCTATAAAATTAGAAATCAAAAATAGCAAGATTAAGGGGAAAGAAATCATACATGGAAATTATATCTCTTCAAGTGAGTTGGTCAGGTAACTAACTGGTATATACCTTCCAAAATAGTAACAATAGAGTAGATATTTTCAATGATACTCTAAGTTTCTGATTGAAATTTGTATCATTTAAGATTCAAGGAAGATACAGATAACCAAGCTAGAAGCAGGTTAAGGAAATGAAAATGTATAAATCACTGTCCTGGGATGCTAAACAATCACTCTTTCTTTGTTCATCTATCTCAACCCATTAAAATAACTTTAAGAACCAGCTCAAAGTTAACTCCTTCCAAAACTTTCTTTGTTATAAATTCATCACTTAAACTGTGGTTTCTCTTCAGATCGCATAAATCTTTTGCCTTTTATAAATTCGTCACTTGTTTTATGTATTACAAAATGTATATATTATGGATCATAAATTACAGCAAATAAATTATACATATTAGTTTGTTTGATGTGTTGTAAAATTAGAAATATCTACTAGAAATTCAAATAGGGGCATCAACCAAGAAGTTGGACATGTCAGAGGTCAGGAGAAGTTGGCTGGAACCATAAATGCCTGATTATGCCCGTAACCTGCAGAGGAAGAGTTTCAAATCCTTCAGCTGAACACAAGAAAGCCTAAAACTCTCAGTTAAAGCTACAGTGTATGGTGACAAGGAATTCCAAGTGCTATAATCTTCCCACAGGTCATTAATATTGATTCATTCATCTATAAACTATGGATTTAGTGATTAAAATCTCATTTAATATAGAGGTATCCATCATGCTGTTAAATACAACAAAATGGGGGAAAATCAATACATCACCACATTTTTTTAACGTCCTGGTGCACATATAAACCTAAAATTTTCTATAAGAATCTGATACTAACTTTGAAATTTAAATGTGAATATTTTAAATTTCATAAGTAAATTTTAAATGAGCAAGCTGAAAATTGCAGCACTTATAAAAACACCACTTTTAGGTTCCTTACTGATTTTGAGTGTTTATTTCAATCAGAAATAACATGAAATTAAAAGTACGAATCCTGAGAATATTTGAACTCCAATCAAAACTGTTATTTTCAGAACAAGGTGCAGAAAATTGAATCGTCAAAGGGTATAACCCTTATGAGATTGGGCCTATGCATGATTAGGAAAACTGGATATACAATGATTGATGAAAACAATCAAAATGCACTCCCTCTACATGGAGTATTCACATAGCATTCCTTTTTTCAGAAATCAAATTCTTACCTCAGGTAAGTTAAACTGATGCTATAACTCAAAGTTACTTTTAAGGCAAACAAAAACAAACTAAGGATTCTCTGAGCCCACTAAGCAGCACTGTAGTGACAGTTCATCACTCTACTGACCGCCCTCCACAACGCGCAGATGAGATGGGTGACCACTAAAACACAGTGCTCAGTCAGGAGGGAATTTTTGAAACAGCAGAACACATTAAGAAAATCACAATACAGGCTCAACACTGGGAAAAATGATTTTCCTAATAATGTTTAAGGTTTTTTTTTTTTTTTTGGAAAAGCATAAGCTATCGAAACATAAAGAAAACTAGAATAGCATACGAAGCAGTCTTTTAAAGGAAAGTCAGTGAATTGAAGATTGAAAGTTGGCTTTGTTGTTGTAACTGAAATCCCACAAGTCAATGGCTCTGTTAAATGGACCTTTATTCTCAGACTGTTGAGGAGATAGAACTCTGAATTGAGGGTGCCAAATCTAGAGGGTAGCTTTTCTCTCTGTGTCAGCTCTGGACAAAGACCCTTACTCCTTTCTCCTTGGTGCCCATCTGGTGGGATGGCATTTACCTTCCCCAACACGCCTTATTTAATCTGTTCCTTTTATGTCATGTAAAGAAGTCTGGTGGCAATGTTGGAGAGTGTTGGATGGCTAATAGAAAACGGGTGGTTCATATTCATCAGTGGATCAGTGCGAGCATCAAGGCAACCTCTTCCTGTAAATACTCCAGTCCCTGAAACCCTATGGGGCAGAATTGACTTGGTGGCAGTAGGTTTGGCGTGGTTTGGGCTTAAGATACTGATGCAAGATACAACCTATGTTAATCCTGCCTTATTAACATAATAGACAGCTCATTTCCAAATAGGATTCTAACCACAGGTATGTTGTTGTTAGGCACTATCGAGTCAGTTCCAACTCATAGTAACCATAGGTATCACAAAACAAATCACTGCCCAGTCATGTGCCGTCCTCAGAATGCTTCTTATGTTTGAGCCCACTGATGCAGCCACTGTATCAATCCATCTTGTGGAAGGTCTTGTCTTTTCTGATGCCCCACTATTTTACCAAGTGTGATGTCCTTCTCTGGGGACTACTCTCTCCTGACAAAGTACGTGAGAGGAAGTTTCACCATTCCTGCCTCTTAAGGACCATTCTGACTGTACTTCTTCCAAGACAGATTTGTTTGTTCTATTAGAAGTCATGGTATTTTCGTATTGTTCAGCAGCACCATAATTCAAATACTGTACCTAGATTCTTCTTTGGTCTTGCGTATTCAATGCCCAACTTTCACATGCATATGAAGTGATGGAAAATACCATGACGTGAGTCAGGCACATCTTAGTCCTCAACGTCACAGCCTTGCTTTTCAATACTCTACAGAGGTCTCGTGGAGCAGATTTATGCCACACAATTTATCATTTGATGTGTTGTCTGCTGCTTCCATGAGTGTGTATCCAAACAAGACGAAAGCTTTGACAACTTCAATCTTTTCTCCACGTATTATGATGCTAACTACTGGTCCAATTGAGAAGATTTTTATTTTCTTTATATTGAATCATATTCCAAACTGAGGGCTGCAACACTTGATCTTCATCAGTAATACTTCAAGTCCTACTAATTTTTAGCAATCAAGGTAGTGGCATCTGCATATTACATCTTGTTAATAACCTTTCTCTAATCTTGGTGCCACACTTTTCTCCATATACTCCAGTTTATCTGATAATTTGCTCAGCATACAGATTGAATCAGTATGATGACAGGATACAACTCTGATGCACACCTTTCCTAGTTTTAAACCATGCACGAGTCCCTTGTTTAGTCACGTAACTGTACAGCTTCAGCATGAGTACAACATAGTGTTCTGGAACTTCCGTTCTCAAGACTATCCATAGTTTATTATGGTCCACAGAATCAAAAGCCATAGTCAATAAAATGCAAGGAAACATATTTCTGGTGTTCTCTGCATTCAGCCAGAATTCATCTGACTTCAGTAACGATGGCCTTTGTCTTCTGTCCTCTTCTGGATCCTGCCTGAACCTCTGGCAGTCTCTGGCAGTGTACTACTAACCCCTCGTTAGATGATCTTCAGCAAAAATTGTACTTACATGTGATATTAATGGTATTGTTCTATAATTTGAGCATTCTGTTGGGTCACCTTTTTTTGGAATGGGTACATAAATGGATCTCTTCCAGTCAGCTGACTAAGAAATACTCTTCCAAATGTCCTCCCATAGACAAGTAAGTGTTTCCAATGCTTCATCAGCTTGTTGAAACATTTCAATTAGTATGCTACAAATTCTGGAGCCTGGGTTTTGACTAATGTTTTCAGTGGAGCTTGAACACCTTCCTTCAGTACCATTGGTTCTTGATCATATGCTACTTCTTGATATGGTGGGATGTTGACGTTCACGAGTTCCTTTTGGTACAGTGATTCTGAGTAGTCTTTCCATCTTCTTTGAGGCTCCCTGTACCATTCCATATGTTGATGATAGAATATTGCCACTTGAGGCTAGAACAATTATGAAGAGGCACATCACAATAAACAGAGAAAAAATTATGCTGTCAAGAATTTTATTTTACATGGACCCACAATCACTGCCAAAGGCAGCAGTAGTCAAAAGATCAAGTGATGTACTGCATTTGGCAAATCTGCTTTAAAAACATTAAAAAGCAAAGAGAGGACTTTGAAGACTAAGATGCACCTGACCCTAACCATGGTATTTTTAATTGCATCCCATACATGTGAAATCTGAACAGTAATTGAAGAACACAGAAGAAATGATCCTTTTGAGTTATGGTGGTGGTGAATAATATGTTTTGAATATATTATGGACTACCAGAAGAATTAACAAATCGTTCTCAGAGAAGTACAACCAGGATGCTCCATGGAATGAGGAGGCCACTCTGGTTATGTTATCAGGAGAAACTAGTCCCCAAAGAAGCACATTATGCTTGATAAAGTAGATGGCCCTCTGTGAATTCACACAACGACTAGGGGAAAAGGGGTCCAAATAGTGAAACAATTAAGAAGATGGCATGGAACTGGGTATGTATTGTTGTGTTATATGCAGAGTCATTATGAGGGGGAACTGACTTGATGGCACATGCAGTGCATGAAATTACCTGATCTGACTCTTCTAGCCATAATCTGAAGGAGCACTGGTGACACAGTGGCTTTTCCATTGGGCTGCTAACCACAGGGTGAGAAGTTCAAAACCAGCAGCTACTCCATGGGAGAAGACAAAGTTTTCTTCTCCCATAGAAAGTTACGGTTTCCGATGCCCACAGATGTCCTAGAAGGTCACTGTGAGTTGAAACTGACTGGAGGACAGGGAGGTTTGGTTTGAGAGCCACGTTCTTTGTAATTCCCACCAAAATGCTGTTCATGGTGTGAGAGGCCCTCAAGTCAGCTGCGACTCATATTGAACCTATGTACAAAAAGACAAAATACTGCTCAGTCCTGTGCCATCCTCACAATTGTTCCTATGTTTGAGCCAATTATTGTAGACACTATGTTAGTCTATTTGTGGTAAGTGGAAAAGGAGGTGGATATATCTGGCTTCATCTGGTTTCCCTGTTGCCACCAAGAAGAATAAAACATGCCTCCACACTCCCTCCTTTCCACATTCCTTCCACACCACTCTACATATATGCCAGTTCAATACTTCATTGCAATGGCCACACAGAACTCGCAGACAACATTCACTATTCAGGGAGTTATTAGGGAGGTCTGTACACGGCAGGATCAGCAAACAGTAAATTTATAATCAATGATCTCTCAGCCAACAGCCAAGTCTCTCTTTGGTTCTTAGTCTCTCATCCATGTGGTCCTTTGGCCTTTGCCTCCATGGGCCAGGAAGTCAGTCTCATGTCAATCTGTCCCACAGTTCTATAGTCTCAGGCCAAATAAAGAGAAGGCACCCTTCTGGACACCGTGGCACTGCTACTCTCTTCTTCCTTCCTCGGTCTCTGATGCATTTAGTCTCGGTGGCACTCAGTGCTACTTTAGACAGAGATCCTGCATGTGCTCTGCCATGGCCCTGGAGCTTTCTCCCTCCACTGCTGCTTCAAATATGGGTTGGTGGTAACAAAAACTGACTAATCCCCTCTCTTAGTGTTACACACATCCTATTTGCATAGTCCCACCCAATCATTTGGTGAGAGTTACAGAGATTTAGGTAGAAGACCATATTAAGAAATTTCCCTTCATTACACCATTTTGTAGAGGGTCTCCCTATTTTTTGCTGCCCCTCTATTTTTTCAACCATGATAGCCTTTTCCAGGGACTGGTCTTTGCTGATAACATGTCCAAAGTATATAAGACAAAATCTTGCCATTCTTGCTTCAAAGGAAAATTCTAAATGTACTTGTTTCAAGGCAAATTTGTTAGTTCTTTTGGCAGTCCATAGTACCTTCAATCTTCTTTGGCAGTCCATAATTCAAATGCCTTGATTCTTCTTTGGTCTTCCTTATTCAATGCCCAACTTCCATATGCAAAGCCTTGGCAGGGCAGTGCAAATGTGAGGTGCTTGTGGCACACCACAGGGACTGAACAACTTGCTCATGTGGGTAGGGCCATGTTGGTAAGTTCATGAAACTCTAATGTGGACATTGGTCATTTTTTACACCATTTTAACAACACCTAACAGCAACAACATGATTTCTCAGTGATTAATAGCCATATTTGTGTAACTTGCATTTCTTTGCCTTTTTGCAAATAAGTTCATCTTAATCTTGTAACCGTAATTTTACTTTTGAAAAGATATCACATAAATTTTTAATATTGTCTCACTTAGTAAAAAATGTTACTCCTCTGGTTCACTGACAACATTTTCTTTTCTTTTTTTTTTCATGATATATTGTGAAATATTTATTTATTTATTTTAATCATTTTATTGGGGGCTTGTACAACTCTTATCACAATCCATACATACATCCATTGTGTCAAGCACATTTGTATATTTTTTGCCATCATCATTCTCAAAACATTTGCTTTCTGTTTGAGCCCTTGGTATCAGCTCCTCATTTCCCCCCTCCCTGTCCAATCCCCACTCCCTCATGAA